>NC_135576.1:1189764-1519514 GCF_965152235.1 Eretmochelys imbricata | reverse complement strand
GTGGGGAGAACGGTGTTCCTGGTCTCTGCTGCTCCTGCACAGGGAGCAGGGCCAGGAGCCGGCATCAGACCCACGCGCCTGCCCCCCCGGGGACACCATGGGTGGGAAGCTGTTCATTGCAGCAGGACTCTCCCCACGGCCTCTCAGCAGCCTGGCTGGAGCCTCCCCTGGCCAGACGGCGCCCGGCCAGCCCCAGGGCCGGCTCCCCGCACTCACTGAGACACTTGTGTGCACCCAGTTCCCACTCGAAGTGCCCCGACGCCGTCTGTCTGCATGTCACGTTGAACGAGTTCTGCTGGAACTGCTGACGACAGGTCACCCGACCCTCGGCCCCGACACCGAACTCCGTCTGTGCAGGGTCAAAATCCACCTGGCTCACCCAATCATTGCACATCCCTGGGAAAGGAACAGGAGAGCGGCCATGGGGGCGTCTGCCCTACGGTCTGACAGCCCCTGGCTCTGGGGAGCTGGCCCCAGGATCGCACAGGTGCGGGGGCCGGCCCTGCACGAAGGGCCTGTGACCACGGGGAAGGCTCGGGGAGCGAGTCTGGGGCAAGGAGGGGACCGCGGGTCCGGGAGGCCCGGGCCTGGCCGCTCTCAGAAGCGGTGCTGGAAGAAGCACCCTGAGAAATGCTGAGATCCGTTCCCAGGCCTCAGGGCTTCACTCCCCGCAGAGCTGCCCAGCAGTGCCCAGCGGAGACTCCTGCCAGGCTGCGGCCAGAGCCGCCAGCAGCCGCCTCAGGGCCTGGTGGGGAGCCGTGTGCACCGGGGGGGGAAGCCTGTGTTTGTGGGGAGGGCCCACAGTGACAGCCCTGTGAGGGGTTTCTCAGCAGGCTGAGGGAGTGGGGTCCCCCTTTCTCTGCCCATTGTCACGGCTTCCCAGATCTCCCACCCCCAGGTCTCCCAGCCCTGGCATCACGTCACTGATCTCCAGGGGCTGGTTATCACCGGCCTGGTTTCCCTGGCCATTTCCTGCCCACAACTGGCGGCAGCCCCATGCCCGGGCTGGCTGGGGAGGTTTGGCCCCATGCCCGGGGGGTGGGCACGGGGGGTGTACCAGGCTCCGCACACTCACTGAGACACTGGACCCCGCTGATATCCCAGACTGCCCCGCGGTCCTTCAGCTCTGTGCATTTTGCAGGGAACGGCCCGGATTCAGGCTTCTCAGTGCATGTCACCTCCACCGTGCCATTGACCGGAAACGCCGTCAGCTCGGCGGGAAACGTCACCTTCGTGGTCCAGGCTCCCTCCCTCCTGCACGTGTCTGTGACGGGGGGAATGAGAGGCTGAGGCCTGGCTGGAGACGGAGCCTGGTCACCCCCTTAGCGCCATTGCGGCCTGCCCGGAGCCCGAGGAAACACCCTGGGAAGGGCCCAAGCAGCAACACCTGCTCCTAGTGCCCCCAGAGGGGCAGAGGGTGGCAGGTTGGGGGCACCGGTCAGGTCAGAGAAGGGCCCCAGCACCCAGAGGTGACAGAGTCCAGCGGGGGCATCCTCAGCAGTTCCCTGTGGAAGCTCCGGGGACTGGTTGTTTCCCGGCCCCCTGGACCTAGATTGGTCCTGAACATGGCGGGATTAACTGCCCGGCTTCAGCAGGGAGAGGCCCTGCACAGGCAGGTCCCTGCCCCAAGAGCTGCCTCTCAGACAGGTAGGGGAGGGGATGAGAATCCACCCAAGCCAGGTGAGTGCAGGGAGCAGACAGCAGCACCCAGTTCAGTCCACACTTGTTCCTATCAAAGTCCCCCTCCATTAGCTGCCAGGGGCAAACCCAGAGCACCCCCGTTGCCTTCTCGAGGCTGCAGGGGGTAAATCAGAGCCTATCTGTCTGCATCTCTCTGGCCCAGAGCCCCTCCCGGACGTGTGTGTGCAGGGGGGTCTCCATGCAGAGAGCTCCCTGCCCTGCACAGGAGAGGAGGTACCCTCCCCACCCTGCACCCTGCAGAAGGGTCCTTGGGAGGAGGGGTGGGATCTGGATGGGCAGGGAGCAGAGAGTGGCTGATCTGCCGGGGGTGGGGACATCCCAGGGGCAGGGTGGGTGCACAGCGCCCCACACCAGCCCTGCAGAGGGGGGCGCCGTGCACCCACCCTTTATCACTAGCTGGGGGTTGCCGTGCCCAAGGGAGGTCCGAGTCACGAGGGTCCTTGGAGCTGTGCTGCCAGGCAGGAGAAGGGAGCCCCAGGGCTGGCTCAGGGCCTCCCCATGAATGGTGCCAGGCTGCAGCTGCTCTGCTGATCCCAGGTGTCACGGAGTGTGGGGAGTCCAGGCCCTGCACCCCTCTTCCTGGGATTCACTGAGACTCTCAGCCAGCCAGTAAAACAGAAGGTTTATTGGACAACAGGAACACAGTCCAAAACAGAGCTTGTGGGTACAACCAGGACCCCTCAGTCGAGTCCTTCTGGGGGAGCAGGGAGCTTAGGCCCCAGCCCTGGAGTTCCCTGCATTCCTCCACCCAGCCCCAAACTGAAAACTAACCCCCCCGCCCCCAGCAGGTTCCCTTCTACCGCCTCTGTTCACATTCCTGGGCAGAGGTGTCACCTCCCCCTCCCCCTCCTGGCTCAGGTGACAGGCTCTCAGGTCTCCCATCCCCAGGGCACATTCCCAGGTCAACACTCCCCCCTTCCTGCTGCATCACATCCTCACAACTTCATTGGAGGGATGATACCTGAGCATGTAACCTGAGCCAGGAGTGGGTGGGGCCTGGTGACACCTTTTGCCCAGGAAGCTGGACAAAGGCTGAAGGAGGAGCCGGGAGGAAGCTGGGTGAGTCGGCTGGAGGGGGTTTTGAGTTGGGAGCAGACTGGGGACATGTAGGGAACTCCAAGGCTGGGGTCTAAGCTCCCTGCCCCCCAGAAGGACCTGTCTGAGGGGTCCTGGTTGTACCAACAAGCTCTGTTTGGGACTGTGTTCCTGTCATCCAATAAACCTTCCATTTTATTGCCTGGCTGAGAGTCACGGTGAATCCCAGGAAGAGGGGTGCAGGGTCCTGGCTCCCCCACACTCCGTAACAACTGGTGGTAGTGGTGGGATGTACTGCACCCCATGGACGGCACTTCCTGCAATAAGTGACTGGGGAGCAGTAAAATGAAGGGGGGTTGACGGGTACCAGGTATGCTGAAGAGTCGGAGAGGAGCAGTTTCGGGGGGCGGAGGAGCTACGCTTAACCCCTGAGAGTGTTAGACCAGCGAGAAGGACTGTTGCAGTAACGGGGTCCCCTTGGGGACTATGGCGAGCAGGCTCGGGGTGGAGGAATCTGCGGCTTGACCCTGGGAGAGAGGTGATGACCGGGAGAAGGGCTGGCACACTAGGGGGTCCTCCTGGAAACCGTGGGGAGCTGTGAGCACACAGGCCTGCGAGTGGTCAGCAGGAATATGTATCATAAGTGCCTTAAGAGTGACCTCATTGAGCTGTGCAGGCAAAAGGGGCTGCGCTTTGGGAAGCTCACCAAAGAACAGCTGATTGCCCAGCTGGAGGAGGAGGATTGCTGAAATGAACCGATCCCTGTCTCTGAGGGAAGCAGCCTGGCAGATGCAGGGCGAGCACCAGTGTCTGTCCCAGCTGGGAGTGGTCAGACGGCTGCCGAGGGAATCCTGGGATATCTCCTACCTATGCCTAGGGGAGGGGCTGGGAGGAGCCCAGGGAATACCTAGGGCACTGTGACTCCCACAGCCAGCAGGGGATCCTCCCGGCGGAGCTCCCCATCCCTGGAGCTGAGGCAGTTGGAATGGGAGAGGGAGATAAAACTGAAAGAGCTAGAGTTGAGGCAGGAGGAACTAAAGGAGGAGCAGGAAGAAAGAGAAAAGCAGCGACAGCATGAGCTGGAGGAGCAGGAAAAGCAGCATCAGCACGAGCTGGAGTTGGCCAGGCTGAGGAGCAGAGAACCCCCGGCTGTGGTGAGTGATGGGGGACCCAGGACTGCATGGAGATTTGAAAAGTGCATCCTGGCCCAGCGTAAGGAGCGGGAGGACATAGATAGCTTCCTGACGGTCTTTGAGAATGCCTGCGAGCTGCACAGGGTTGACCCTGCCGACAGGCTCCAGTTTCTCACCCCCTTACTGGACCCCAAAGCTGTGGAGGTGTACAGCCGAATGAAAGGGGCGGAGGCAAGGGACTATGAACTGTTCAAACAGGTCCTGCTCCGTGAGTTTGAGCTGACCCCCAAGATGTACCGGAGAAGGTTCCGGAGTCAGCATAAAAAGCCTGAGGTCACCTACCTACAACTGGTCAACCGGATGCAGGGATATGCCCGCAAGTGGACAGCTGGGGCCCAAGCTAAAGAGGACCTGCTTGACCTAATCATACTGGAGCAATTGTATGAACAGTGCCCTTCCGACCTGAGGCTGTGGTTGGTGGACAAAAAGCTAGAGAACCCCCAGCACGCAGGGCAGCTGACCGACGAGTTTGTGAACAGTCGGTCAGGGGGTAGCCGGGAGGAGTCCCAAAAGAACAGGCCCCCCACGATGCAGAGAGAGAGTCACCCTGGGACCTCCCAGCGGGGAAATAGGGAGAACCCCCTCCCAAAGGGAACGCCTGGCGTCGGGCCCCTCCGACCCACTCGAGGGGACCAGCATGACCTGAGATGCTATCACTGTGGCCAGAGAGGCCACGTATGGACCCAGTGCCCCAGGCTCAGGGACAGACTGAACAAACCCAACCTACCCAGGGTTAACTGGGTAGGGACCCAGCTGGATGAGGAGCAGACAGCTCAGGCAAGGGGGGCTACCAGCTTACCATCGGCTCAGGAGGGAAGAGTACCCCAGGCCAGCTCCGCCAGAGGGCTGGAGGCTCTGGACTCAGGGTTCTCGGTTTACACAGTGGACGTGGGGCTGTCCCTCCAGAGAGAGTGCCTTGTTCCCCTGGAGGTAGATGGGAGCAAGGTCAATGGATACTGGGATATGGGCGTGGAGGTGACGCTGGCCCAGCCCGAGGTGGTGGCCCCAGATCGGGTGGTGCCCAATACCTACCTGACCCTGACGGGGGTGGGCCATTTAAGGTGCCCGTGGCAAGGGTACACCTGAAATGGGGGGCCAAGGAGGGCCCCAAGGACATGGGGGTGCACCACCATTTGCCCACTGAGGTTTTGATGCGGGCGAACCTAGAGGACTGGCCAAACAATCCCCAGACAGCCCTGGTTGTGACCTGTAGCCAGAGCCGGCGACGGGCACTGCGTCCCTACTTTGGGGAGGGTACCACACCGGAGGCGCAGAACCCTACCCTGTTGGGGAGGGAGCGCCGAGGGGCACGGCTCAGAGAGGCTGTGGACTCAGACCCGGCCGGTGAGAGGGAGCCGGTCCTCATCCCTTCCCCAGCCACTGAGTTCCAGGCCGAGTTGAGGAAAGATCCCTCCTTGCGGAAGCTCAGGGACCTGGCCGACCTCAGTGTGGTACGGACCATGAGAGGTTGCCAGCAGAGGTTCCTGTGGGAGAAGGGGTTCCTGTACCGAGAATGGGCTCCCCCAGGGGAAGTGGAGTCCTGTGGGATCAGGAGGCAGCTGGTGGTCCCCCAGAAGTATCGCCGCAAACTACTGTACCTGGCCCATGACATCCCCCTCACGGGACACCAGGGAATCCGGCGCACCCGGCAGAGGTTGCTACAGAACTTTTACTGGCCCGGGGTCTTTACCACGGTCCGGCAGTATTGCCGATCCTGTGACCCCTGTCAGAGGGTGGGGAAGGCCTGGACAAAGGGAAAGCGGCATTGAGACCTTTGCCCATCATAGAGGAGCCTTTCCAGAAGGTGGCCATGGACATCGTGGGACCTCTCAGGAAGACGACCCGGTCGGGGAAGAAATACATTCTGGTGGAGGTAGATTTCGCCACCCGCTACCCCGAGGCAGTGCCCTTAGCTTCCATTGAAGCCGACACCGTGGCGGATGCGCTCCTGACCATTTTCAGCCAAGTGGGGTTCCCCAAGGAAGTCTTGACAGACCAAGGGTCCAACTTCATGTCGGCCCTGCTCTGGTGCTTGTGGGAGAAATGTGTGGTCCGGCACAACTGGGCCTCAGCTTATCACCCCCAGTCCAATGGGATGGTGGGGAGGTTCAATAGGATGCTAAAGATGATGCTGAAAACCTTTATGAACCAGCACCCGCAGGATTGGGACAAGTACTTACCTCACCTGCTGTTCGCGTACAGGGAGGTACCCCAGGAGCCTACCGGATTTTCACCTTTCAAACTGTTATATGGAAGGAGGGTGAGGGGCCGCCTGGACATGATGAGAGATGAGTGGGAGGGGAAGGCCACTCCCGATGGAGAGTCAGTGGTGGAGTATGTCCTGATCTTCCGAGAGAGACTGGCTGAACTCATGGGCCTGGCCAGGGAGAATCTGGCCAGAGCCCAGAGGAAGCAGAAGGTCTGGTATGACCGCACGGCGCGGGCCCGTGCCTACGCCACCGGGGATCAGGTGATGGTTCTCATCCCCGTGAGAAAGAACAAACTACAGGCCGCCTGGGAGGGCCCTTTCAAGGTCGTCAAGCAGCTCAATGAGGTAAACTATGTGGTGGAGCTGTCAAACCGGACGCACCACCGCCAGGTGTACCATGTGAATATGATGAAGCCATATTATGCCAGGGGGAATGTGGTGTTGGCCGTGTGTGGACAGTGGGAGGAGCAGGGAGATGACCCTTTAGTAGATCTATTCCCTGGGACCAGAGCTGGTTCCCCCCTGCAAACAATTCCCCTCTCGGATCGGCTAACCTCTGCCCAGCAAGCTGAGGTCCGGGGGGTGCTGCATCCGTCCCAACAGCTGTATTCCAACCAGCCTGGACGCACTAATCTGACTGTCCACCGGGTGCAGACAGGGTCGCACCCACCAATAAGATGCTCCCCCTTCCGAGTCACAGGGAAAATTGCTCAGGACCTGGAAAGAGAGGTCTGTGACATGCTGGCTTTGGGGGTGATCCAGCCATCTGCCAGCCCTTGGGCCTCGCCGGTGGTGCTGGTCCCCAAAAAGGACGGGTCGGTCCGGTTCTGTGTGGACTATCGGAAGCTCAATGCCATCACTGTATCTGATGCCTACCCCATGCCCAGGCCGGACGAGCTCCTAGACAAGCTGGGAGGAGCTCGGTACCTTACCACCATGGACCTTACAAAGGGCTACTGGCAAGTGCCGCTGGATGCAGATGCCCGGCTGAAATCGGCCTTTATCACCCCTCTGGGGCTCTATGAGTTCCTGACCCTGCCTTTCGGCCTCAAGGGAGCACCGGCCACCTTCCAGCGCCTGGTGGACCAGCTCCTGAGGCGGATGGAGAGTTTTGCCGTGGCGTATACTGATGATATATGTGTCTTTAGCCAGACCTGGGTGGACCACGTGGGTGACCCAGGTTAGACAAGTGCTGGACCGACTCCAGGGGGGTGGGCTGGCTGTAAAAGCGGAGAAGTGCAAGGTGGGGATGGCGGAAGTATCTTACCTGGGCCATCGGGTGGGGAGCGGCCACCTAAAGCCAGAACCAGCCAAGGTGGAGGTGATCAGAGACTGACCCGCTCCCCACACCAAAAACCAGGTCCAAGCCTTTATTGGGATGGCAGGATACTACCAAAGATTTGTGCCCCACTTTAGCATCATAGCCACCCCCATCACTGAGCTATGCAAGAAGGGGAAGCCAGACAAGGTGGTCTGGACCGAGCAGTGCCAGGAGGCTTTCCGGGCGCTGAAGGAGGCTCTGGTCAGTGGCCCAGTTCTGGCAAACCCAGACTTTGACTAGCCCTTTGTGGGTGTTCACCGACGCCTCCGACACGGGACTGGGGGCAGTGTTAATGCAGGAGGATGAAAAGGGGGAGAGACACCCCATCGTGTACCTGAGCAAGAAGTTGCTACCCCGGGAGCAACACTACGCGGCCATCGAGAAGGAGTGCCTGGCCATGGTGTGGGCCCTCAAGAAACTAGAGCCCTATCTCTTCGGGCGACACTTCACCGTGTACACCGACCACTCTCCCCTGACCTGGCTGCACCAGATGAAAGGAGCCAACGCCAAGCTCCTGAGATGGAGCCTGCTCCTGCAGGATTATGACATGGACGTGGTCCACGTGAAGGGAAGTGCCAACCTGATAGCGGACGCGCTGTCCCGGAGAGGGGGCCCCGAACTTCCCCAGGTCACTGGTCAGAGTGACCCCGCTCAGTTCAGTCTAGAAGGGGGGAGAGATGTGACGATGTGACGCAACAGGGAGGGGGGAGTGTTGACCTGGGAATGTGCCCTGGGGATGGGAGACCTGAGAGCCTGTCACCTGAGCCAGGAGGGGGAGGGGGAGGTGACACCTCTGCCTGGGAATGTGGACAGAGGCTGCAGGAGGGGGCCTGCTGGGGGGGGTTGGTTTCAGTTTGGGGCTCTGGAGAGGAACACAGGGAACCCCAGGGCTGGGGTCTAAGCTCCCTGCTCCCCCAGAAGGACTTGACTGAGGGTTCCTGGTTGTACCCACAAGCTCTGTTTTGGACTGTGTTCCTGTTGTCCAATAAACCTTCCATTTTACTGGCTGGCTGAGAGTCTCAGTGAATCCCAGGAAGAGGGGTGCAGGCCCTGGACTCCCCCACACTCCGTGACACCCCCGAGATGTACCGGAAAAGGTTTCGGAGTCAGCGTAAAACCCCTGAGGTCACATATCTAGAACTGGCCCTCCGGATGCAGGGATATGCCCACAAGTGGACAGCTGGGGCGCAAGCTAAAGAGGACCTGCTTGACCTAATGGTACTGGAGTAACTGTATGAACAGTGCCCTTCCGACCTGAGGCTGTGGTTGGTGGACAAAAAGCCAGAGGACCCGCGATGTTCAGGGCAGCTGGCCGACGAGTTTGTGAACAGGGGGTAGGAGGGAGGAGTCCCAAAAGAACAGGTCCGCCGTGATGCAGAGAGAGAGTCACCCTGGGACCTCCCAAAGGGGGAACATGGAAAAGCCCCTCCCAAGGGGAACATCAGGTGTCAGGACCAACCGACCAGCTCAAGGGGACCAAAGGGACATGAGCTGCTTTTACTGCGGCCAGAGAGGCCACATACGGACCCAGTGCCCCAGGTTCAAGGACAGACTGAGCAGGCCGAAGCTGCACAGGGTTAACTGGGTAGGGACCCAGCTGGACGAGGGGCAGACGGCCCAGACAAGGGGGACTGGCAGCTTACCAGCTGAGCAGGAGGGAAGAGTACCCCAGGCCAGCTCCGCCAGAGGGCTGGAGGCTCTGGACTCAGGGTGCTCGGTTTACACGGTGGACGTGGGGCTGTCCCTCCGGAGAGAGTGCCTTGTTCCCCTGGAGGTGGATGGGAGGAAGGTCAATGGATACTGGGATATGGGCGCGGAGGTGACGCTGGCCCGGCCCGAGGTGGTGGCCCCAGATCGGGTGGTGCCCAACACCTACCTGACCCTGACAGGGGTGGGCAGGACCCCATTTAAGGTGCCCGTGGCAAGGGTACACCTGAAATGGGGGGCCAAGGAGGGCCCCAAGGACATGGAGGTGCACCACCATTTGCCCACTGAGGTTTTGATGGGGAGGAACCTAGAGGACTGGCCAAGCAAGCCCCAGACCGCCCTGGTTGTGACCCGTAGCCAGAGCCAGCGAGGGGCACTGCGTCCCTACTTTGGGGAGGGTACCACACCAGAGGCGCAGAACCCTACCCTGGTGGGGAGGGAGCGCTGAGGGGCACGGCTCGGAGAGGCTGTGGACTCAGACCCGGCCGGTGAGAGGGAGCCGGTCCCCATCCCTTCCCCAGCCGCTGAGTTCCAGGCCGAGTTGAGGAAAGATCCCTCCTTGCGGAAGGTCAGGGACCTGGCCGAACTCAGTGTGGGATGGACCATGAGGAGAGGCTGCCAGGAGAGGTTCCTGTGGGAGAAGGGGTTCCTGTACCGAGAATGGGCTCCCCCAGGGGAAGTGGAGTCCTGTGGGATCAGGAGGCAGCTGGTGGTCCCCCAGAAGTATCGCCGCAAACTACTGTACCTGGCCCATGACATCCCCCTCGCAGGGCACCAGGGAATCCGGCGCACCCGGCAGAGGTTGCTACAGAACTTTTACTGGCCCGGGGTCTTTACCACGGTCCGGCAGTATTGCCGATCCTGTGACCCCTGTCAGAGGGTGGAGAAGGCCCGGGACAAGGGGAAAGCGGCTTTGAGACCTTTTCCCATCATAGAGGAGCCTTTCCAGAAGGTGGCCATGGACATCGTGGGACCTCTCAGGAAGACGACCCGGTCGGGGAAGAAATACATTCTGGTGGTGGTAGATTTCGCCACCCGCTACCCCCAGGCAGTGCCCTTAGCTTCCATTGAAGCAGACACCGTGGCCGATGCGCTCCTGACCATTTTCAGCCGAGTGGGGTTCCCCAAGGAAGTCTTGACAGACCAAGGCTCCAACTTCATGTCGGCCCTGCTCCGGTGCTTGTGGGAGAAATGTGGGGTCCAGCACAGCTGGGTCTCTGCATACCACCCCAGTCCAATGGGATGGTGGGGAGGTTCAACAGGATGCTAAAGATGATGCTGAAAACCTTTATGAACCAGCACCCGCAGGATTGGGACAAGTACTTACCTCACCTGCTGTTCGCGTACAGGGAGGTGCCCCAGGAGTCTACAGGCTTTTCGCCTTTCGAACTGTTATATGGAAGGAGGGTGAGGGGCCCCCGGACCTGATGAGAGACGAGTGGGAGGAGAAGGCCACTGCCGATGGAGAGTCAGTGGTGGAGTATGTCCTGATCTTCCGAGAGAGACTGGCTGAACTCATGGGCCTGGCCAGGGAGAATCTGGCCAGAGCCCAGAGGAAGCAGAAGGTCTGGTATGACCGCACGGCGCGGGCCCGTGCCTACGCCACCGGGGATCAGGTGATGGTTCTCATCCCCGTGAGAAAGAACAAACTACAGGCCGCCTGGGAAGGGCCCTTTCAAGGTCGTCAAGCAGCTCAATGAGGTAAACTATGTGGTGGAGCTGTCGAACCGGGCACACCACCGCCGGGTGTACCATGTGAATATGATGAAGCCATATTATGCCAGGGGGAATGTGGTGTTGGCCGTGTGCGGACAGTGGGAGGAGCAGGGAGATGACCCTTTAGTAGATCTATTCCCTGGGACCAGAGCTGGTTCCTCCCTGGAAACAATTCCCCTCTCGGATCAGCTAACCCCTACCCAGCAAGCTGAGGTCAGGGGGGTGCTGCATCCGTACTGACAGCTATTTTCCAACCATCGTGGACGCACTAATCTGACTGTCCACCGGGTGCAGACCGGGTCGCACCCGCCGATAAGATGCTCCCCCTTCCGAGTCACAGGGAAAACTGCTCAGGACCTGGAAAGAGAGGTTTGTGACATGCTGGCTTTGGGGGCGATCCAGCCATAGAATCAGAGAATATCAGGGTTGGAAGGGACCTCAGGGAGGTCATCTAGTCCAACCCCCTGCTCAAAGCAGGACCTATCTCCAATTTTTTCCCCAGATCCCTAAATGGCCTCCTCAAGGATTGAACTCACAACCCTGGGTTTAGCAGGCCAATCCTCAAACCACTGAGCTATCCCTTCCCCGCAGCTATCCCTCCCTTGGGCCTCGCCGGTGGTGCTGGTCCCCAAAAAAGACGGGTCGGTCCGGTTCTGTGTGGACTATCGGAAGCTCAATGCTAGCACCGTATCTGATGCCTACCCCATGCACGACCCTCAACCATCACAGGCTGAAAGGCCCCTTCTGTCTGCTCCATAGACAAAGAAGAGCCGGACACACTTTCTCCTTTCCCAGACACCCAGCTTGGGATCTCATTCCCCTGGTCCCAGCACACAAGGCTGGTCACAGACAACTGCGTGGAGACCAGGGTAGCTCCCTCCATAGGCAAGTCAATACCCCTGACAGACACAGGCACGTTTCCTTCACTGTCACAATTCTCCACCCAGCTAACAGGTAAGGTCCAGGGACACTCATCTTCCTCTCTCCTCGCCTTCCCACCCTGCTGACTAGACACAGCCATCAGCTCACAAGGCTGCCTAGGCTCATCCAGACTTTCCTTACCAAGCACCTTGCCACTCCCAACAGATCCCCTGCCCTGCCCGTGTCTCCCCCACCCAGCTGGGGTCTCAGCTCCCACTGTGCTCAGTGCTGCCCTTGCTGTCCCAGTGGGGGTAGGCAGCGAGCTCGCTGCTTTCCTCACTGCATCAGAGCCAGCCTGAGCCCCTTCTCCAGTGTGCAAGGGGGCAGGGAACATCTCTGTCCCACCCAGCCCCAGGGGTCTGGTCACAGGCAGGCAGGTACCCTGAGCCTAGCCGCTCCTTCCCGGTGCCAGCCTGGTCACCTGCATTTTCACTGACCATTTCCCTGTCCGCTGATTGGTTCCCTGGATTCAAATTCAAACCCTCAGCAGTTACAGGAGCAGGGCCTGGATCCTGTCCCAAAGAGACACAGTCACTCCTCTACAGGGTCTCACAGCTGGTATCCTGGAGAACCCCAACAACCAGCCAGCCCCACCCCTCCTGGGTCTGCACAGGGATCTGGGCCATAGGCAGGGCGAGGGGCTTCGTCCCTGGGACCCTCACCCAGCTCACACAGCCCCTCAGCATCTGAGGCTGCACCACCCGGGGCCTGACACCAGTTCTCTCTGTCCCAGGATCTCACCACCCGAGGAATGTCTCCCCATTGACCATCCCCTTCCGCTCCCACTGTGGGTCCGAGGGGCCCGACCCCAGGAGACTCCACACAGACATAGGTTGGGGTCAGGAGTGGGAGCCTGTCCACCTCCCCACCCATCTGGCTGACAGAGTCTATGGCCTTGGGACCCAGCAAAGGAGCTAGACACCGGGGCTTTTCCGTAGGGTACCCCTGGTTCAAATCACCAGCCTGCTCAAAGGCAGTGAGATGGGCATCCACATCCCCCCCTCCTTAACCAGGGGCAGCAATTTAGTCTCGAGGTTCCCTGCGGAACTGGCCCCCCCGGGGTCTAACCCCACTCACCCCACGGAGGTCCCCTAGGCCTCTCCGCTCCCCCACCGCCAGTTCATGCTGCTGCTGCTTCTGCAGCTCTTTCTCGGGCTCTCGCTGTCTCCCACAGTCCTCTTGCTCTCTCGGACTCAGCTCCAATCACGTCTGTCTCCAATCCCCTAGTGGGGAACCCGATCGTGAAGACCCTCGTCTGGTCGGGGACAGGAGTCTTGGGGATGCCTGGCTCCCACTCCAGCTGCTCCCAGATCCTGCTATAGCCCCATTTGGGGTCAGGAATCTGTTCCTTAGAGCGGTCATCCTCCTCCAGCTGCACGATGAACTGTGCCTTGGTGAACTTTCCAACGCTCAACCCTCTCTTTCTGCACAGGGTTACAATGTCCTTCTTAAGGAGATGGTGACAGGCCGTCACTCCGCTCTTCCCAAGTTGTTGTGGACTCACAGGCCTGTGTGCTCTCAGCTCCCCACGGTTTCCAGGGAGAACCCCTAGTGTGCCAGCCCTTCTCGAGGTCACCTTCTCTTTGCCAGGGTCGAGCTGCAGACTCCTCCGCCCCTGGGACTGCTCACTGCAATCCCCAGGGGACCCTGTTACTGCAAAAGTCCTTCTCTCTCCCAGGGCCAAACCGCAGGTTCCTCCTCCCCTGAGACTGCTCACTGCAGTCCCCAGGGGGACCCCATTACTGCACGGTCCTTCTCGCTGGTCACACATTCCCAGGGGTTAACCGCCCCCCGAAACCGCTCCTCTCTGAGCCTTCAGCACGCCTGGTCCTCATCAATCCCCCTTCATTTTACTGCTCCCCAGTCACTTACTGCAGGAAGCACCATCCGCGGGGTGCAGTACATCCCACTGCTACCACCAGTTGTCCCGGAGTCCCCGGGCGATGCTCTGGAACTGCTCCCTTCAAAGCCAGTCAGGACTCTGCAGGAGCCTCCTCTCTGGGAGCAGCCTGTCTGCAGGACACACAGCTCACACAGCTTCCACCTTCCTGGGTCTGACCTCGGAGCATTCAGCATCCTCTGCCCCTCCGTGCGCTTCCCACAGCGAATCCGTCCAAGCAGGGTCCTGGGGAAGCCAGAGGGTCCTGCACCCCAACTCCGCAGTCAGACGGGACTCTCAGCCAGCCGGTAAAACAGAAGGTTTATTAGACGACAGGAACATGGTCTAAAACAGAGCTTGTAGGTGCAGAGAACAGGACCCCTCAGCTGGGTCCATTTTGGGGGGCAGTGAGCCAGACAACCCCATCTGCACTTCACTCCATGTCCCAGCCAGCCCCAAACTGAAACTCTCTCCAGCCCCTCCTCCTCTGGGCTTTGTCCCTTTCCTGGGCCAGGAGGGCACCTGATTCCTTTGTTCTCCAACCCTTTAGCTCTCACCTTGCAGGGGGGAAGGGCCAGGTCACCAGTTGCCAGGAAACAGGGTGTCGGCCATTCTCTGTGTCCAGACCCCTGCACACACCTGCCCTCTAGGGCTCTGCAACGATCATACACCCTTACCCCACCACCTAGATACTTAAGAACTGCCTAGGGGAAACTGAGGCACCCCCACACCATTCAGAGGAAACATTAAGAACAGTTCCGCTTCATCACACCTTACTACCATGTACCTTACAAAGGGCTACTGGCAAGTGCCGCTGGATGCAGACGCCTGGCTGAAATCGGCCTTTATCACCCCTCTGGGGCTCTATGAGTTCCTGACCCTGCCTTTCGGCCTCAAGGGAGCGCCAGCCACCGTCCAGTACCTGGCGGACCAGCTACTGAGGGGGATGGACAGTTTTGCTGTGGCGTATATTGATGACATCTGTGTCTTTAGCCAGACCTGGGAGGACCATGTGTCCCAGGTTAGACAAGTGCTGGACTGACTCCAGGGGGCTGGGCTGACCGTAAAAGCGGAGAAGTGCAAGGTGGGGATGGCGGAAGTATCTTACCTGGGCCATCGGGTGGGGAGCGGCCACCTAAATCCAGAACCAGCCAAGGTGGAGGTGATCAGAGACTGGCCCGCTCCCCACACCAAAAAGCAGGTCCAAGACTTTATTGGGATGGCAGGATACTACTGAAGATTTGTGCCTCACTTTAGTGCCATAGCCACCCCCATCACCGACCTATGCAAGAAGGAGAAGTCAGACAAGGTGGTCTGGACCGAGCAGTGCCAGGAGGCTTTCCGGGCGCTGAAGGAGGCTCTGGTCAGTGGCCCAGTTCTGGCAAACCCAGACTTTGACAAGCCCTTTATGGTGTTCACCGACGCCTCCGACACGGGACTGGGGTCGGTGTTAATGCAGGAGGATGAAAAGGGGGAGACGCACCCCATCGTGTACCTGAGCAAGAAGTTGTTACCCCAGAAGCAGAACTACGTGGCCATCGAGAAGGAGTGCCTGGCCATGAAACTAGAAAGAAACTAGAGCCCTATCTCTTCGGGCGACACTTCACCGTGTACACTGACCACTCTCCCCTGACCTGGCTGCACCAGATGAAAGGAGCCAACGCCAAACTCCTGAGATGGACCCTGCTCCTGCAGGATTACGACATGGACGTGGTCCACGTGAAGGGAAGTGCCCTGAACTTCCCCAGGTCACTGGTCAGAGTGACCCCGCTCAGTTCAGTCTCAAAGTGGGGAGAGATGTGTCGGAGCAGGGAGTGGGGTGGATTGACCTGGGAATGCCGCAGGGGAGTTTTACTGGGACTGTCTGCATGCGGGATGGGATAGCAGGGGGTGGCTTCACTGGAGGGGCGATACCTGAGCCTGTAACCTGAGCCAGGAGGGGGGTTGGGGTGAGCTGACACCTTTCACCCAGAAAGCTGGACAAAGGCTAGAGGAGGAGTTGGGAGGAGGCTGGGTGAGTCAGCTGGAGGGGGTTTTGAGTTGGGAGCTGACTGGGGAAATGTAGGGAACCCCAAGACTGAGGTCTAAGCTCCCTGGCCCCCAGAAGGACTTGACTGAGGGGTCCTGGTTGTACCAACAAGCTCTGTTTGGGCCTGGGTTCCTGTCATCCAATAAACCTTGCATTTTACTGCCTGGCTGAAAGTCATGATAAATCACAGGAAGATGGGGGTTCAGGGCCCTGAGTCCCCCACGTTCTGTGACAGCAATCAGTCTGCCTGGCTAGCTAGGGACAAGTCACTTTCCTGAGAAGAAAAGGAGTACTTGTGGCACCTTAGAGACTAACCAATTTATTTGAGCATGAGCTTTCGTGAGCTACAGCTCACTTCATCAGATGCATACCGTGGAAACTGCAGCAGACTTTATATATACACAGAGAATATGAAACAATACCTCCTCCCACCCCACTGTCCTGCTGGTAATAGCTTATCTAAAGTAATCATCAGGTTAGGCCATTTCCAGCACAAATCCAGGTTTTCTCACCCTCTACCCCCCACACAAATTCACTCTCCTGCTGGTGATAGCCCATCCAAAATGACAACTCTTTACACAATGTGCATGATAATCAAGTTAGGCCATTTCCTGCACAAATCCAGGTTCTCTCACTCCCTCACCCCCCTCCAAAACCCCACCCCCATACACACACAAACTCACTCTCCTGCTGGTAATAGCTCATCCAAACTGACCACTCTCCTGAGAAGCTTTCCTGGGATGCTACAAACAGCCTCTGGCTCATGGCTGCTTAGACACTGCAGGGTCATGTGATCAAGTCACCTGCTACTGGACTCCATGACAGAACACCAGTATTTTTCCACTGGGGAGGTGGGAATCACTCTGAAAGACAAAGGGTTCCCACCACATGTGAAACCCATTTAAGGCAGGGAAGTGAGTTAATCAGGGTTCATTCGTCACTGAATCCCCACCCAGGATGACTGTGGTGATCATCTAAGAAACAAAGATGAAGGTGGGGAGGACTGAGCCCAGGCTGGGAAGGTGTCTGGCCTGTGAAAGAAATACCTGGAGTTTTGAGCTGCAAGCAAGAGCAGCTTGCCTTAAAGAACCTCGGCAGACTGTCTAAAACAACAGTGAGGGTGAGAAATTACGGCTTGTAACCAGTTTCTTTAGTATCTAAGCTTATATGGCGTTTTTGTTTTATTTGCTGGGTAATCCGTTTTGATCTGTTTGCTATCCCTTATAATCACTTAATCTGTCTTGTGTAGCCAATAAACGTGTTTTTGTTTTCTCTTTAACACCCCAGTTTGTGGAATTCATAACTGGGGGTGGGGCAAAAAGCTGTGCATATCTCTCTCCACATTGAGGGAGGGGTGAATTTCATGAGCTTACGCTGTACAGTTCTCTGTGCAGCGCAAGACGATACAATTTTGGGTTTACTTTCCAGAGGGGGTGAGCACTTGAGTGCTGGGCAATTTCTTAGCTGAAGTCTTCCTATGCAGAGCTGATTTCGGTGTCTGTGTCTTTCTGCCGCTGCATGTGTCCCTACCTGTGTGTGTGTGGAGGAGGCTTGAGGGCCTGGCTCAGCAGGACAGTGTACGGGAGCCCAGGCTGGTGGAACAGGAGGGCCCAGTGGTACCCCAGGACATCAGGTGGCACCCTGGGGAGGGGGGTAACTCGTCACAGGGGTGTTGGGCTGATCTTTGTTGTAGCTGTTGGCTGTTGCAGTCACTGTGCCTAGGGTATCGGCAGCACCAGACCCCTCAAAGGGCGCTCTCTATTATGCCAGGAATCACATTTGGCATTTCCCAGGGCAGGTCCCACGTTTTGGTTTCTCAAGCCACCCCACAGCATCCCAATCTCTCCGTCCTTGCCTGTGCATGGCTGTGGGCCCTCCCAAGGTGACCTGGGCTGGGATTGAGGGCACAAGTCACCCTGACAGGGATCACAGGATGCAAGCAGCAGGATTTGTTACATCTCTTCTGTCCTTCCCCAGAAGGATAACAGGAGACTTGACCACACCCTGTGGCCCCTGACCCACTGGCCAAGCCAGTCCCTGGCAGCACCCGTCCAGCTGGCGCTCTCCCCTGCTGGCGTCTCCAACCAGCCTTCACTAATCCATCCTCATCAGCATTCTCAGGGCAGCCGTCTGTTTCCATGCCTTCCTCGCTTCTGCTAATCGGCTTCACTTCCCTCCCTGCAAACCCACAGGGTGCCAGGAGCTGGTCACTTTCCCCAGACCCATCCCACTGCCGGTATCACCCAGGTGTGGGGGTTGGGGGTTTTGCAGCTTCTCAGACTGCCTTCGTAGCTGCTGCCCAACTCAGGGCTCAAAACACAGAGAATTGCAACTGCCCCAGAGGGGAGAGGCGAGAGCTTACAGGCCCGTGATCCAAACCAAGGTGCAAATCAGCGCTGGGCAGGACAAGCAGGTAACTCATCAAACGCACAACAGGAATCGCACCAGCTCACAACCACAACCCCTGGGCTACACAGAGAGATGTCAGACAGCTCTATCCATCTCCTTGTCACTCACACAGGCCCCCCGTCTCTTACCTACACCCCCTCCCAGGCAAACCAAGTTCTCAGCCGCAGTCACCCGGGGACTCCCAGAAACCTTAACTCTGCGTTCCTGGGGATGGCTGGCTCTTCCCGAGATTGTGGGGCTGAGTAGGGCGTTACCACCCTTTGCACCTATTGCTGTGATGCAGGTTCTGCGAACTGCAGGCTGGTGCTGTCAGCAGGGGGTGCTGTGCACTGTGGGGAGGTTGGAGCCATCAACTGTTAGACAAGGGCAGGGGGCAGTGACCTTGGGGTTTTTCTTGCTCCTGCCGGCCACCTCTGCTTGGGCCTGCACAGGCTGGTGTGAGCCACGCCCCCTGCACATGTTCCTCGCCCGGGTTCATGCCCGCAGTCACTCTGCCCTGCTGAGCAGAGGGTCCCCACCGTGCCCACAGGGTATCGCAGCCGGCCATTTACCAGCAGGACACCGACTCGTAGCTAGGCTTGGAAGGATGCGGTTTTTAATAGGTACGTGTCCGTAGATGTGGATTTCGCCGCACTCGCACCGGCGGAAGAGCTATTCCCAGCCACGATAGAAATGTACAGCTAGGCAAAGGAAGTAAAACGCGGCTGGAGAACTCACTAAAGGTCGATTGAGGGATATTTAGTCTGTATGTCGACAGTTTGTTTTTAATGGTTATAGAGCTTTAACATTGTGAATCGCAACATCTACTGCCATGAAATAATTATTGTCCAACCCTCCCTCCGTCCCTTCCCAAAACTGTGAAAATTTAAATCAATTTGAAAAAATGCTTAGAAATGAGCATTGCTGTTATCCGTGGAAATTATACAAAAATACAAGTTCCGCTGAGGCTACTCATAGTTCAGGCTCCCGCGGCAGAGAGGGGTGCTTACTGGGGCACTCCCAGGCGCTCCGTACAGAAAGCTGCCAGCCCCACAGTACATCAGACCCGCCTGTATCAGTGTGCATCTGCTATGGAAACGAATCCCTGCTGCATGGTCCCATCACTCATACCAGGTACCCCCCCTCCAGTGGGCACTGAGAATGCAATGAACTCGTTACAGGAATGAGCCCACTGTGCTGGGGGCTCCAGGAGGGTCTGCATGGCTCAGAGGGAGCAGGGAGCTCAGGGTGGCTGGCTGGACTCCTGCTCCTGGTACCAGAGTTGTTCCCGGAAAAGAAACAGAACCCTACAGGTTCTCCCCCACCCACGCGTGGGACTCACACCTGCCCCGCAGGGAACTGGTGATACTATTTGTAGGGTAGCGTGAAGGCCACTTCCCCGGGCTTCTTATCCCCAGTCCAGAGACAGACGCTGACCTGTCTGCTGCTCCCAGGGGAGGGACCTGCTTCCCCGAGGGGTGCACAGCTGCAGCTCTCACTTGGGGCCCCCCAGGGGAACATGGTTTCCTGCCCCAGCATCACCCTCAGCTGCCTTTCACCCCAGCTCTCTGAGCGGTGCTTGGTGCTGAGCCCCTCAGGCTCTGGCATGGACGCAGAGGGCAGCCCCCTCCCGGGACAACTGCAGCAAGACTGACAGGGCAAAGCCCAGCAGCCACTTGCAGCCAGGGGAGCAGCAAAGCCTGAGTCGGGTCCTACCTGGAGTCTTGGGGCGGCTGGAACTGGGCAGTCCTGCTCCCTGGGCAGACAGCAGTGGGGGAAGGGCCAGGAGAAGGGCCAGAGCCGACACCTGCAGGGCCATGTTCCAAGACAGCCCCAGGGCAGAACTCAGCCCCAGGCGCTCTGCCTCTCTGCTCAGCTCCCGTGTGAGCTCAGCGTGGCAGAGACCAGCGAAGAAAGGAAACAGCCAGACACACAGAGATTGCATGTGGTGCAAGAGCTTCCTCCTTGGAGATGGAAACTCCTGTCAGAGCTGCTCTTGTTTCTCTCCGGGTCTGCTGGGGCACCATGTGGCTCCAGGCCTGTTCTGTAACCTCGCTGCTCTGTGAGCTGTCAGGGGAACACACAATCTGCTGCTTCCCCTCATCACTGGGCCAGGACTCCTAGGTCCCTTTGGCCCATGCCCAGCTTGCGGGGCCTGGGGGAGGGGAGGCAGTAAGGGGACGTGAGCGCAGCCAGCCCCCGGCACTAACCCCTTTGCGCTGCACACGGAGGGGGTCTCTTGACACACGGTGTAAAAGGTTTTAAAATCATGTTATGAAAAAGTACAAAGATGCCTTATACGTATTTCTTACAGTACATTTTTCAGCAGCTGAGCGATGGTTCTTCAGAAGACTTGGAGGTTCTGGACACCGACAGCTCCGAAGTGCCGAGCGGATTGGGCCTCATCAGTTTTTGCCCAGACCCAAAACCAGATGCTCAACAAACTTCCTCCTGGTAGAAGACTTAGTAGGGGAAGTAGAAGTAGAAGTGCAACGTAGGCAGCAGTGACCATGAGATGGTCGAGTTCAGGATCCTGATGCAAGGAAGAAAGGAGACCCAAAACCAGATGCTCAACAAACTTCCTCCTGGTAGAAGACTTAGTAGGGGAAGTAGAAGTAGAAGTGCAACGTAGGCAGCAGTGACCATGAGATGGTTGAGTTCAGGATCCTGACACAAGGAAGAAAGGAGAGCAGCAGAATGCGGACCCTGGACTTCAGAAAAGCAGACTTTGACTCACTCAGGGAACTGATGGGCAGGATCCCCTGGGAGAATAACATGAGGGGGAAGGAGTCCAGGAGAGCTGGCTGTATTTTAAAGAAGCCTTATTGAGGTTACAGGGACAAACCATCCCGATGTGCAGAAAGAATAGTAAATATGGCAGGCGACCAGCTTGGCTTAACAGTGAAATCTTTGGTGAGCTTAAACTCAAAAAGAAAGCTTACAAGAAATGGAAACTTGGTCAGATGACTTGGGAGGAGTATCAAAATATTGCTCGAGCATGCAGGGATGTAATCAGGAACACCAAGGCACAATTGGAGTTGCAGCTAGAAAGGGATGTGAAAGGGAACAAAAAAGGTTTCTACAGCTATGTTAGCAACAAGAAGAAAGTCAAGGAAAGTGTGGGCCCCTTACTGAATGGGGGAGGCAACCTAGTGACAGAGGATGTGGAAAAAGCTAATGTACTCAATGCTTTTTTTGCCTCTGTCTTCACAGACTAGGGATATGTTTACACTATGAAATTAGGTCGAATTTATAGAAGTCGTTTTTTTAGAAATCGTTTTTATATATTCTAGTGTGTGTGTGTCCCCACAGAAAATGCTCTAAGTGTGTTAACTCGGCGGAGTGCTTCCACCGTACCGAGGCAAGCGTCGACTTCCGGAGTGTTGCACTGTGGGTGGCTATCCCACAGTTCCCGCAGCCTCCACTGCCCATTGGAATTCTAGTTGAGATCCCAATGCCTGATGGGGCTAAAACATTGTCGCGGGTGGTTCTGGGTACATATTGTAAGGCCCCCGTTCCCTCCCTCCCTCCGTGAAAGCAGCAGCAGACAATCGTTTCGCGCCTTTTTTCTTGAGTTATCCATGCAGATGCCATACCACGGCAAGCATGGAGCCCGCTCAGGTAACCGTCACCGTATGTCTCCTGGGTGCTGGCAGACGTGGTACAGCATTGCTACACAGCAGCAGCAACCCCTTGCCTTATGGCAGCAGACGGTACAGTAGGACTGGTAGCCGTCATCGTCATGTCCGAGGTGCTCCTGGCCACGTCAGCCACGAGCGCCTGGGCAGACATGGGGGCAGGGACTAAATTTGGAGTGACTTGACCAGGTCATTCTCTTTAGTCCTGCAGTCAGTCCTATTGAACCATCTTATGGTGAGCAGGCAGGTGATATGATTGCTAGCAGTCCTATTGTACCATCTTCTGCCTGGCAGGCAAGAGATGTGGATGGCTAGCAGTCCTTCTGCACCGTCTGCTGCCAGCCAAAGATGTAAAAGATAGATGGAGTGGATCAAAACAAGAAATAGGCCAGATTTGTTTTGTACTCATTTGCTTCCCCCCCGTCTAGAGGACTCATTCCTCTAGGTCACACTGCAGTCACTCACAGAGAAGGTGCAGCAAAGTAAATCTAGCCATGTATCAATCAGAGGCCAGACCAACCTGCTTGTTCCAATAAGAACAATTACTTAGGTGCACCATTTCTTATTGGAACCCTCCATGAAGTCCTGCCTGAAATACTCCTTGATGTAAAGCCACCCCCTTTGTTGATTTTAATTCCCTGTAAGCCAGCCCTGTAAGCCATGTCATCAGTCGCCCCTCCCTCCGTCAGAGCAACGGCAGACAATCGTTCCGCGCCTTTTTTCTGTGCAGACGCCATACCAAGGCAAGCATGGAGGCTGCTCAGCTCACTTTGGCAATTAGGAGCACATTAAACACCACACGCATTATCCAGCAGTATATGCAGCACCAGAACCTGGCAAAGCGATACCGGGCGAGGAGGCGACGTCAGCACGGTCACGTGAGTGATCAGGACATGGACACAGCATGGGCCCTGCCAATGCATGCATCATGGTGCTAATGGGGCAGGTTCATGCAGTGGAACGCCGATTCTGGGCTCGGGAAACAAGCACAGACTGGTGGGACCACATAGTGTTGCAGGTCTGGGACAATTCCCAGTGGCTGCGAAACTTTTGCATGCGTAAGGGCACTTTCATGGAACTTTGTGACTTGCTTTCCCCTGCCCTGAAGCTCATGAATACCAAGATGAGAGCAGCCCTCATAGTTGAGAAGCGAGTGGCGATAGCCCTGTGGAAGGTTGCAACACCAGACAGCTACCGGTCAGTTGGGAATCAATTTGGAGTGGGCAAATCTACTGTGGGGGCTGCTGTGATGCAAGTAGCCCACGCAATCAAAGATCTGCTGATATCAAGGGTAGTGACCCTGGGAATTGTGCAGGTCATTGTGGATGGCTTTGCTGCAATGGGATTCCCTAACTGTGGTGGGGCCATAGACGGAACCCATATCCCTATCTTGGCACCGGAGCACTAAGCCAACGAGTACATAAACCGCAAGGGGTACTTTTCAATAGTGCTGCAAGCACTGGTGGATCACAAGGGACGTTTCACCAACATTAACGTGGGATGGCCGGGAAAGGTACATGACGCTCGCATCTTCAGGAACTCTGGTCTGTTTCAAAAGCTGCAGGAAGGGACTTTATTGCCAGACCAGAAAATAACTGTTGGGGATGTTGAAATGCCTATATGTATCCTTGGGGACCCAGCCTGCCCCTTAATGCCATGGCTTATGAAGCTGTACACAGGCAGCCTGGACAGTAATGAGGAGCTGTTCAACTACAGGCTGAGCAAGTGCAGAATGGTGGTAGAATGTGCATTTAGACGTTTAAAAGCGCGCTGGTGCAGTTTACTGACTCGGTTAGACCTCAGTGAAACCAATATTCCCACTGTTATTACTGCTTGCTCTGTGCTCCACAATATCTGTGAGAGTAAGGGGGAGACGTTTATGGCGGGGTCTGAGGTTGAGGCAAATCGCCAGGCTGCTGGTTACGCGCAGCAAGACACCAGGGCGGTTAGAAGAGCACAGGAGGGCATGGTGCGCATCAGAGAAGCTTTGAAAACCAGTTTCATGACTGGCCAGGCTACGGTGTGAAAGTTCTGTTTGTTTCTCCTTGATGAAACCCCCCGCCCCTTGGTTCACTCTACTTTCCTGTAAGCCAACCTCCCTCCCCTCCCCCCTTCGATCACCGCTTGCAGAGGTAATAAAGTCATTCTTGCTTCACATTCATGCATTCTTTATTCATTCATCCACAAATAGGGGGATGACTACCAAGGTAGCCCAGGAGGGGTGGTGGAGGAGGGAAGGAAAATGCCACACAGCACTTTAAAAGTTTACAACTTTAAAATTTATTGAATGCCAGCCTTCTGTTTTTTGGGCAATCCTCTGTGGTGGAGTGGCTGGTTGGCCGGAGGCCCGCCCACCACGTTCTTGGGCATCTGGGTGAGGAGGCTATGGAACTTGGGGAGGAGGGTGGTTGGTCACACAGGGGTTGTAGTGGTGGTCTGTGCTCCAGCTGCCTTTGCTGCAGCTCAACCATATGCTGGAGCATATTGGTTTGATCCTCTAGCAGCCTAAGCATTGAATCCTGCCTCCTCTCATCATGCTGCCGCCACATTTGAGCTTCAGCCCTGTCTTCAGCCCACCACTTACTCTCTTCAGCCCGCCACCTCTCCTCCTGGTCATTTTGTGCTTTCCTGCACTCTGACATTATTTGCCTCCACGCATTTGTCTGTGCTCTGTCAGTGGGGGAGGACAGCATGAGCTCAGAGAACATTTCATCACGAGTGCGTTTTTTTTTCTTTCTAATCTTCACTAGCCTCTGGGAAGGAGAAGATCCTGTGATCATTGAAACACATGCAGCTGGTGGAGAGAAAAAAAAAAGGGACAGCGGTATTTAAAAAGACACATTTTATAGAACAATGGCTACACTCTTTCACAGTAAACCTTGCTGTTAACATTGCATACATAGCATATGTGCTTTCATTACAAGGTCGCATTTTGCCTCCCCCCACCACGTGGCTACCCCCTCAACTCTCCCCCCTCCCCGTGGCTAACAGCGGGGAACATTTCTGTTCAGCCACAGGCAAACAGCCCAGCAGGAACGGGCACCTCTGAGTGTCCCCTGAAGAAAAGCACCCTATTTCAACCAGGTGACCATGAATGATATCTCACTCTCCTGAGGATAACACAGAGAGATAAAGAACGGATGTTGTTTGAACACCAGCAAACATACACTGCAATGCTTTGTTGTACAATGATTCCCAAGTACGTGCTACTGGCCTGGAGTGGTAAAGTGTCCTACCATGGAGGATGCAATAAGGCTGCCCTCCCCAGAAACCTTTTGCAAAGGCTTTGGGAGGACATCCAGGAGAGCCGCGAATGCCAGGGCAAATTAATCCTTTCACATGCTTGCTTTTAAACCATGTATAGTATTTTAAAAGGTACACTCACCGGAGGTCCCTTCTCCGCCTGCTGGGTCCAGGAGGGTGGGTTCGGGGGGTACTGGCTCCAGGTCTAGGGTGAAAAACAGTTCCTGGCTGTCGGGAAAACCAGTTTCTCCGCTTGCTTGCTGTGAGCGATCTACAACCTCATCATCATCATCATCATCATCTTCGTCCCCAAAACCTGCTTCTGTGTTGCCTCCATCTCCATTGAAGGAGTCAAACAACACGGCTGGGGTAGTGGTGGCTGAACCCCCTAAAACGGCATGCAGCTTATCATAGAAGCGGCATGTTTGGGGCTCTGACCCAGAGCGACCGTTCGCCTCTCTGGTTTTCTGGTAGCCTTGCCTCAGCTCCTTAAGTTTCACGCGGCACTGCTTCGGGTCCCTGTTATGGCCTCTGTCCTTCATGCCCTGGGAGATTTTGACAAATGTTTTGGCATTTCGAAAACGGGTACGGAGTTCTGATAGCATGGATTCCTCTCCCCAAACAGCGATCAGATCCCGTACCTCCTGTTCAGTCCATGCTGGAGCTCTTTTGCGATTCTGGGACTCCATCATGGTCACCTCTGCTGATGAGCTCTGCATGGTCACCTGCAGCTTGCCACGCTGGCCAAACAGGAAATGAGATTCAAAAGTTTGCGGTTCTTTTCCTATCTACCTGGCCAGTGCATCTGAGTTGAGAGTGCTGTCCAGAGCAGTCACAGTGGAGCACTCTAGGATAGCTCCTGGAGGCCAATACCATCGAATTGTGTCCACAGTACCCCAAATTCGACCCAGTAAGGCCAATTTAAGCGCTAATCTACTTGTCAGGGGTGGAGTAAGGAAATCGATTTTAAGAGCCCTTTAAGTCGAAAAAAAGGGCTTCATCATGTGGACGGGTGCAGGTTTACATCGATTTAATGCTGCTAAATTCGACCTAAAGTCCTAGTGTAGACCAGGGCTAGGTCAGCTCCCAGACTGCTGCACTGGGCAGCACAGTATGGGGAGGAGGTGAGCAGCCCTCAGTGGTGAAAGAACAGGTTAAGGACTATTTAGAAAAGCTGGACATGCACAAGTCCATGGGTCCAGATCTAATGCATCCGAGGGGGCTGAGGGAGTTGGCTGATGTGATTGCAGGGCCATTGGTTATTATCTTTGAAAATTCGTGGTGATTGGGGGAGGTCCCGGACAATTGGAAAAAGGCAAATATAGTGCCCGTATTTCAAAGAGGGAAGAAAGAGAACCCAGGGAACAACAGACCGGTCAGCCTCACCTCAGTCCACAGCAAAATCATGGAGCAGGTCCTCAAAGAATCCATTTTGAAGCACTTGAAGGAGAGGAAGGTGATCAGGAACAGTCAGCATGGATTCACCAAGGGCAAGTCATGCCTTACTAATCTAATTGCCTTCTATGACGAGATAACCAGCTCTGAGGATATGGGGAAAGTGGTGGACGTGATATATCTTGACTTTAGCAAAGCTTTTGATAGGGTCTCCCACAGTATTCTTGCCAGCAAGTTAAAAAAGTATGGATTGGATGAATGGACTGTAAGGTGGAAAGAAAGCTGGCTTGATTGTCGGGCTCAATGGGTAGTGATCAATGGCTCGATATCTAGTTGGCAGCTGGTATCAAGTGGAGTGCCCCAGGGGTTGGTCCTGGGGCCAGTTTTGTTCAACGTCTTTATTAATGATCTGGATGATGGGATGGATTGCACCCTCAGCAAGTTTGCAGATGACACTAAGCTGGGGAGAGAGGTAGATATGCTGGAGGGTAGGGATAGGGTCTAGAGTGTCCTAGACAAATTGGAGGATTGGGCCAAAAGAAATCTGATGAGGTTCCACAAGGACAAGTGCAGAGTCCTGCACTTAGGATGGAAGAATCCCATGCCCTGCTACAGGCTGGGGACTGACTGGCTAAGCAGCAGTTCTGCAGAAAAGGACCTAGGGGTGACAGTGGACAAGAAGCTGGATATGAGTCAGCAGTGTGCCCTTGTTGCCAGGAAGGCTAATGGGATATTGGGCTGTATTAGTAGGAGCATTGCCAGCAGATCGAGGGACGTGATTATTCCCCTCTGTTCGAGACTGGTGAGGCACATGTGGAGTATTGTGTCCAGTTTTGGGGCCCCCACTACAGAAGGGATGTGGACAAATTGGAGAGAATCCAGCGGAGGGCAATGAAAATGATTAGGGGACTGGAGCACATGACTTACGAGGAGAGCTGAGGGAACTGGGGTTATTTAGTCTGCAGAAGAGAAGAATGAGGGGGGATTTGATTCATAGATATTTATTTAGGTCAGGAGGGACCATTATGATCATCTAGTCTGACCTCCTGCACAACGCAGGCCACAGAATTTCACCCACCACTCCTGCAAAAAATCTCACACCTATATCTGTGCTATTGAAGTCCTCAAATCGTAGTTTAAAGACTTCAAGGAGCAGAGAATCCTCCAGCAAGTGACCCGTGCCCCATGCTACAGAGGAAGGTGAAAAACCTCCAGGGCCTCTTCCAATCTGCCCTGAAGGAAAATTCCTTCCCGACCCCAAATATGGCGATCAGCTAAACCCTGAGCATATGGGCAAGATTCATCAGCCAAATACTACAGAAAATTCTTTCCTGGGTAACTCAGATCCCACTCCATCTAATATCCCATCACAGGCCATTGGGCCTATTTACCATGAATATTTAATTACCAAAACCATGTTATCCCATCACACCATCTCCTCCACAGCAGACTTCAACTACCTGAAGGGGGTTCCAAAGAGGATGGAGCTCGGCTGTTCTCAGTGGTGGCAGATGACAGAACAAGGAGCAATGGTCTCAAGTTGCAGTGGGGAAGGTCTAGGTTGGATATTAGGAAACACTATTTCACTAGGAGGGTGGTGAAACACTGGAATGCATTACCTAGGGAGGTGGTGGAATCTCCATCGCTGGAGGTTTTTAAGGCCTGGCTTGACAAAACCCTGGCTGGGATGATTTAGTTGGGGATTGGTCCTGCTTTGAGCAGGGCGTTGGACAAGATGACCTCCTGAGGTCTCTTCCAACCCTAATCTTCCATGATTCTATGATTACACGTTGACACCTATTATTGGACCAGCTGCTGTTGGTAAGAGAGACAGGCTTTCAAGCCACACAGCGCTCTTCTTCAGGTCTAGAAAAAAGTGTTTCCAGCCTCACAGCTAAATGGAAGGTGGAGCAGATTGTTTAGCATAAGTAGTTAGCACGTGTGGTAAGGGACCATTCGAGGTAGTGGCCCATTAACACCTCTGCAATCATAGGACAAAAAGAGGGGGCTAGGGGTTACAGATTGTTGTAATAAGCCATAAATCCAGTGCTGAATGTCAGATTGTTATTGGTGAGGATGAAATGGAGAAGTTTGGCGATGTAAAAGGAAGCAAAACTTAACAGCGACATCTACTTCCTGAGCAAACGCAAGAAACAAAACATCCTGCTCAGAGGTTTCACCATCTGTAACTCTCTGACCACTACCTACAACTCCAGATATGCCGAACAGCTTGGCAGACGGACTTCAGAGAAACTGAGAAACCACTCACTGCACCTCACACCCTCCCAAAGGGACCACCTCAAACAAGAAATTATCTCATGCTTCCACACACTGGAGGAAAAAAACTAGGAAAGTTACCTGGAAATCATTCAAGAAATCCCAAAGAACTATCAAAAAAAAAAAAAAAAGAAAAAAGAAAAAAATGATGACAGCTATACAACAACAATAAAAAAAGTGGAACCCAAGACAACTACTTCACAACCCACAGAACATCACCTCTGGGAGAAACCATGGCGCCACACGGACACTACATGACGCCCGAACATCATCAGTTTATCAAGATTACCCCTCATGGGAGCTGAATTATTTGTACTCTCCCAGGGACTAACCTTCTGCGCCATCACAGAACCTGATGCCATACTAAAATGTGGGGAACTAGAAGAATTCTTCCTCTGTGTCTCAGCCGCAATGAATCCTTTCACAACAATGGTGACACCACCCACAACTACCACACCCCTGCTGGCAATCGTAAGAAAAAAGAACCCTCTGACTGGAGACCACAGAGTGCACGAAATCATACTTTTGATCATCACCTTGACTGCAAAATCCTTAACAAACATCACATCCTCCATAATCTCTCCCCCGCCGAGAGGACAGCCATACAGTCCCTGAAATCTAAGGACCAGATAGTGATCAAAGCAGCAGACAAAGGGGGCACCACAGTAGCCCTCAAGCAAGATGACTTTGTTAACAAGGCCAATCCACAACTCTCCAACACCATCTACTATAAAAAACTCAGAGAAGACCCCACACCACAATTTACCCAGGAACTTAAGGCTATCACTAACTCCTTCCCCAAACAACTGCAAGAGAAACTCTACAAGCTCATCCCCAGGAACACACACCAGAGACCTTCGACATGCTTCCCAAGATACGCACAGGGGAACCCAGGCAGACCCATCGTATCTGGCCCCAGGAATCTGACTGACGGAGTATTGGGACTCATAGAAACCAACCTCAAACCACTTGCCACACAAAGACAGAACTGACTTCCTCTATAAACACCATGAACAACTTCCCTCAGAACAACACCCTCGACACCATGGATGTCAGCTCCCTATACACCAACATCCTTCATAATGGCGGCATAGCTGCCTGCCTCAAATATTTACCAGACACTGGAGAACCCTCACACGTCACTCCAGACACATCACCAAACTCATCCATTTCATCCCAGCTCATAACCACTTTACATTAAACAGCAAACACTGTGACCAAACCACGGGAGCATCCAGGGGTACTAGGATGGCTCCCCAACAGGAAGAAGAATTTCTGGACAAATGCACCATGAAACCAATGATATACCTGAGAGAAATCAATGATATATCCGTCCTCTGGACAGATAGCTTAAACTCCCTCATAGATTTCCACCACCACATCAACAACCAACACCCATCCAGTGAACTCTCTTTTGGACACTCCCACACTAGCATCAATGTCTTGGACACCATGATCAGCTTCAACAATGGAACTCTACGGACAACTATGTACAAGAAACCCCCAGACCCCCAAACACACCAAAGAAATCTGTTATCTACAACCAGGCACTCATACCACAGCATATGGTCCAAGAAGAAAGTCCAGGATATACACTTTCACATGATCAAAACTGCCTTCACCAAACACACTCCCCCAGAGAAGTAGATCACCGTCACGGGGTCCCCGGGCCATGCTCTGGAACTGCTCCCTACAAAGCCAGGCAGGACTCTGGGGGAGCCTCCTCTCTCTGACCAGACTGTCTCCAGGGCAAGAAGCTCACACGGCTTCCACCTTCCTGGGTCTGACCTTGGAGCATTCAGCATCCTCTGCCCCTCCGTGCGCTTCCCACAGCGAGTCCACCCAGGCGGGGCTCCTGGGGAAGCCAGAGGGTCCTGCCCCCCAACTCCGCAGTCAGACATGACTCTCAGCCAGCCAGTAAAACAGAGGTTTATTCACAGAATCATAGAATCATAGAATATCGGGGTTGGAAGGGACCTCAGGAGGTCATCTAGTCCAACCCCCTGCTCAAAGCAGGACCGATCCCCAATTAAATCATCGCAGCCAGGGCTTTGTCAAGCTTTGTCAAGCCTGACCTTAAAAACTTCTAAGGAAGGAGATTCCACCACCTCCCTAGGTAACGCATTCCAGTGTTTCACCACCCTCCTAGTGAAAAAGTTTTTCCTAATATCCAACCTAAATCTCCCCCACTGCAACTTGAGACCATTACTCCTTGTTCTGTCATCTGCTACCACTGAGAACAGTCTAGAGCCATCCTCTTTGGAACTCCCTTTCAGGGAGTTGAAAGCAGCTATCAAATCCCCCCTCATTCTTCTCTTCCGTAGACTAAACATCCCCAGTTCTCTCAGCCTCTCTTCATAACTCATGTGTTCCAGTCCCCTAATCATTTTTGTTGCCCTCAGCTGGACTCTTTCCAATTTTTCCACATCCTTCTTGTAGTGTGGGGCCCAAAGCTGGACACAGTACTCCAGATGAGGCCTCACCAGTGTCGAATAGAGGGGAACGATCATGTCCCTCGATCTGCTGGCAATGCCCCTACTTATACATCCCAAAATGCCATTGGCCTTCTTGTCAACAAGACCACACTGTTGACTCCTATCCAGCTTCTCGTAACCCCTAGGTCCTTTTCCGCAGAACTGCTGCCGAGCCATTCGGTCCCTAGTCTGTAGCGGGGCATTGGATTCTTCCGTCCTAAGTGCAGGACTCTGCACTTGTCCTTGTTGAATCTCATCAGATTTCTTTTGGCCCAATCCTCCAATTTGTCTAGGTCCCGCTGTGTCCTATCTCTACCCTCCAGCGTATCTACCACTCCTCCCAGTTTAGTGTCATCTGCAAACTTGCTGAGGGTGCAATCCATACCATCCTCCAGATCATTTATGAAGATATTGAACAAAACCGGCCCCAGAACCGACCCCTGGGGCACTCCACTTGATACCGGCTGCCAACTAGACATGGAGCCATTGATCACTGCCCGTTGAGCCCGACAATCTAGCCAACTTTCTATCCACCTTATAGTGCATTCATCCAGCCCATACTTCTTTAACTTGCTGACAAGAATACAGTGGGAGATTGTGTCAAAAGCTTTGCTAAAGTCAAGGAACAACACGTCCACCGCTTTCCCTTCATCCACAGAGCCAGTTATCTCCTCATAGAAGGCAATTAGATTAGTCAGGCATGACTTGCCCTTGGTGAATCCATGCTGACTGTTCCTGATCACTTTCCTCTCCTCTAAGTGCTTCAGAATTGATTCCTTGAGGACCTGCTCCATGATTTTTCCGGGGACTGAGGTGAGGCTGACTGGCCTGTAGTTCCCAGGATCCTCCTTCTTCCCTTTTTTAAAGATGGGCACTACAATAGCCTTTTTCCAGTCTTCCGGGACCTCCCCCGATTGCCATGAGTTTTCAAAGATAATGGCCAATGGCTCTGCAATCACATCCGCCAACTCCTTTAGCACTCTCGGATGCAACACATCCGGCCCCATGGACTTGTGCACGTCCAGCTTTTCTAAATAGTCCCGAACCACTTCTTTCTCTACAGAGGGCTGGTCACCTCCTCCCCATGCTGTGCTGCCCAGTGCAGTAGTCTGGGAGCTGACCTTGTTCGTGAAGACAGAGGCAAAAAAAGCATTGAGTACATTAGCTTTTTCCACATCCTCTGTCACTAGGTTGCCTCCCTCGTTCAGTAAGGGGCCCACACTTTCCTTGACTAACATACGTGAAGAAACCCTTCTTGTTACTCTTAACATCTCTTGCTAGCTGCAACTCCAGGTGTGATTTGGCCTTCCTAATTTCACTCCTGCATCCCCGAGCAATATTTTTATACTCTTCCCTGGTCATTTGTCCAATCTTCCACTTCTTGTAAGCTTCTTTTTTGTATTTAAGATCAGCAAAGATTTCACTGTTTAAGCCAAGCTGGTCGCCTGCCATATTTACTATTCTTTCTACACATCGGGATGGTTTGTCCCTGTAACCTCAATAAGAATTCTTTAAAATACAGCCAGCTCTTCTGGACTCCTTTCCCCGTCATGTTATTCTCCCAGGGGATCCTGCCGATCAGTTCCCTGAGTGAGTCAAAGTCTGCTTTTCTGAAGTCCAGGGTCCATATTCTGCTGCTTTCCTTTCTTCCTTGTGGCAGGATCCTGAACTCGACCATCTCATGGTCACTGCCTCCCCGGTTCCCATCCACTTTTGCTTCCCCTACTAATTCTTCCCAGTTTGTGAGCAGCAGGTCAAGAAGAGCTCTGCCCCTACTTGGTTCCTCCAGCACTTGCACCAGGAAATTGTCCCCTACGCTTTCCAAAAACTTCCTGGATTGTCTGTGCACCGCTGTATTGCTCTCCCAGCAGATATCAGGGTGACTGAAGTCTCCCATGAGAACCAGGGCTTGTGATCTAGTAACTTCTGCGAGTTGCCGGAAGAAAGCCTCGTCCACCTCATGCCCCTGGTCCAGTGGTCTATAGCAGACTCCCACCACAACATCACCCTTCTTGGTCACACTTCTAAACTTAATCCAGAGACTCTCAGGTTTTTCTGCAGTTTCATACCAGAGCTCTGAGCAGTCATACTGCTCCCTTACATAGAGTGCAACTCCCCCACTTTTTCTGCCCTGCCTGTCATAGAATCATAGAATCATAGAATATCAGGGTTGGAAGGGACCCCTGAAGGTCATCTAGTCCAACCCCCTGCTCGAAGCAGGACCAATTCCCAGTTAAATCATCCCAGCCAGGGCTTTGTCAAGCCTGACCTTAAAAACTTCCAAGGAAGGAGATTCCACCACCTCCCTAGGCAACGCATTCCAGTGTTTCACCACCCTCTTAGTGAAAAAGTTTTTCCTAATATCCAATCTAAACCTCCCCCACTGCAACTTGAGGCCATTACTCCTCGTTCTGTCATCTGCTACCATTGAGAACAGTCTAGAGCCATCCTCTTTGGAACCCCCTTTCAGGTAGTTGAAAGCAGCTATCAAATCCCCCCTCATTCTTCTCTTCTGCAGGCTAAACAATCCCAGCTCCCTCAGCCTCTCCTCATAAGTCATGTGTTCTAGACCCCTAATCATTTTGTTGCCCTTCGCTGGACTCTCTCCAATTTATCCACATCCTTCTTGTAGTGTGGGGCCCAAAACTGGACACAGTACTCCAGATGAGGCCTCACCAATGTCGAATAGAGGGGGACGATCACGTCCCTCGATCTGCTCGCTATGCCCCTACGTATACATCCCAAAATGCCATTGGCCTTCTTGGCAACAAGGGCACACTGCTGACTCATATCCAGCTTCTCGTCCACTGTCACCCCTAGGTCCTTTTCCGCAGAACTGCTGCCTAGCCATTCGGTCCCTAGTATGTAGCGGTGCATTGGATTCTTCCGTCCTAAGTGCAGGACCCTACACTTATCCTTATTGAACCTCATCAGATTTCTTTTGGCCCAATCCTCCAATTTGTCTAGGTCCTTCTGTATCCTATCCCTCCCCTCCAGCGTATCTACCACTCCTCCCAGTTTAGTATCGTCCGCAAATTTGCTGAGAGTGCAATCCACACCATCCTCCAGATCATTTATGAAGATATTGAACAAAACCGGCCCCAGGACCGACCCCTGGGGCACTCCACTTGACACCGGCTGCCAACTAGACATGGAGCCATTGATCACTACCCGTTGAGCCCGACAATCTAGCCAGCTTTCTACCCACCCTATAGTGCATTCATCCAGCCCATACTTCCTTAACTTGCTGGCAAGAATACTGTGGGAGACCGTGTCAAAAGCTTTGCTAAAGTCAAGAAACAATACATCCACTGCTTTCCCTTCATCCACAGAACCAGTAATCTCATGATAAAAGGCGATTAGATTAGTCAGGCATGACCTTCCCTTGGTGAATCCATGCTGGCTGTTCCTGATCACTTTCCTCTCATGCAAGTACTTCAAGATTGATTCTTTGAGGACCTGCTCCATGATTTTTCCAGGGACTGAGGTGAGGCTGACTGGCCTGTAGTTCCCAGGATCCTCCTTCTTCCCTTTTTTAAAGATTGGCACTACATTAGCCTTTTTCCAGTCATCCGGGACTTCCCCGGTTCGCCACGAGTTTTCAAAGATAATGGCCAATGGCTCTGCAATCACAGCCGCCAATTCCTTCAGCACTCTCGGATGCAACTCGTCCGGCCCCATGGACTTGTGCACGTCCAGCTTTTCTAAATAGCCCCTAACCACCTCTATCTCCACAGAGGGCTGGCCATCTCTTCCCCATTTTGTGATGCCCAGCGTAGCAGTCTGGGAGCTGACCTTGTTAGTGAAAACAGAGGCAAAAAAAGCATTGAGTACATTAGCTTTTTCCACATCCTCTGTCACTAGGTTGCCTCCCTCATTCAGTAAGGGGCCCACACTTTCCTTGGCTTTCTTCTTGTTGCCAACATACCTGAAGAAACCCTTCTTGTTACTCTTGACATCTCTCGCTAGCTGCAGCTCCAGGTGCGATTTGGCCCTCCTGATTTCATTCCTACATGCCCGAGCAATATTTTTATACTCTTCCCTGGTCATATGTCCAAGCTTCCACTTCTTGTAAGCTTCTTTTTTATGTTTAAGATCCGCTAGGATTTCACCGTTAAGCCAAGCTGGTCGCCTGCCATATTTACTATTCTTTCGACTCATCGGGATGGTTTGTCCCTGTAACCTCAACAGGGATTCCTTGAAATACAGCCAGCTCTCCTGGACTCCTTTCCCCTTCAAGTTAGTCCCCCAGGGGATCCTGGCCATCCGTTCCCTGAGGGAGTCGAAGTCTGCTTTCCTGAAGTCCAGGGTCCGTATCCTGCTGCTTACCTTTCTTCCCTGCGTCAGGATCCTGAACTCAACCAACTCATGGTCACTGCCTCCCAGATTCCCATCCACTTTTGCTTCCCCCACTAATTCTACCCGGTTTGTGAGCAGCAGGTCAAGAAAAGCGCCCCCCCTAGTTGGCTCCTCTAGCACTTGCACCAGGAAATTGTCCCCTACGCTTTCCAAAAACTTCCTGGATTGTCTATGCACCGCAGTATTGCTTCCCCAGCAGATATCAGGAAAATTAAAGTCACCCATGAGAATCAGGGCATGCGATCTAGTAGCTTCCGCGAGCTGCCGGAAGAAAGCCTCATCTACCTCATCCCCCTGGTCTGGTGGTCTATAGCAGACTCCCACCACTACATCACTCTTGTTGCACACACTTCTAAACTTAATCCAGAGACACTCAGGTTTTTCTACAGTTTCGTACCGGAGCTCTGAGCAGTCATACTGCTCCCTTACATACAGTGCAACTCCCCCACCTTTTCTGCCCTGCCTGTCCTTCCTGAACAGTTTATACCCATCCATGACAGTACTCCAGTCATGTGAGTTATCCCACCAAGTCTCTGTTATTCCAATCACATCCTAATTACTTGACTGTGCCAGGACTTCCAGTTCTCCCTGCTTGTTTCCCAGGCTTCATGCATTTGTATATAGGCACTTGAAGTAACCTGCTGATCGTCCCTCTTTCTCAGTATGAGGCAGGAGCCCTCCCCTCTCACACGCTCCTGCTCGTGCTTCCTTCCAGTATCCCACTTCCACACTTACCTGAGGGCTTTGGTCTCCTTCCCCCGGTGAACCTAGTTTAAAGCCCTTCTCACTAGGTTAGCCAGCCTGCTTGTGAAGATGCTCTTCCCTCTCTTTGTTAGGTGGAGCCCGTCTCTGCTTAGCACTCCTCCCTCTTGGAACACCATCCCATGCTCAAAGAATCCAAAGCCTTCTCTCCGACACCACCTGCATAGCCATTCGTTGACTTCCACGATTCGACGGTCCCTACCCAGGCCTTTTCCTTCCATGGGGAGGATGGACGAGAAGACCACTTGCGCCTCAAACTCCTTTATCCTTCTTCCCAGAGCCACGTAGTCCACAGTGATCCGCTCAAGGTCATTCTTGGCAGTATCATTGATGCCCACGTGGAGAAGCAGGAAGGGGTAGCGATCCGAGGGCTTCATGAGTCTCGGCAGTCTCTCCGTCACATCGCGAATCCTAGCTCCTGGCAAGCAGCAGACTTCTCGGTTTTCCCGGTCAGGGCGGCAGATAGATGACTCAGTCCCTCTGACGAGAGAGTCCCCGACCACCACCACCGCCTCCTTCTCTTGGGAGCGGTGGTCGTGGACCGCCATCCCTGGGACAGCGCATCTCATGCCTTCCAATCGGCGGAGTCTCCTTCTGCTCCCTTCCCTCAGATGTATCATCTGGTCCACTCTCAGCCTTAGTACCTGTGGAGAGAACATGAAAACGGTTACTTACTTGTATCTGCCCTGCTGGTATATGGACGTTCCCCTTTTTTCTTCTGAAGGTCACATGATGCCAAATTTCTTCACCGTCCTCCTGTCTGCGCAGTGCAGCCTGCTCTGAATCTTCAGAACCTTGTGCCCATAGAAGCATATCCTGACGTCCGTCCAGGAAATCTTCAGTTTCTCTTATGCAACGCAGGGTCGATACCTGTTGCTCCAGACCTTGAACCTTCTCTTCCAGTATGGAGACCAGCTTGCACTTTGTACAGACAAAGTCGCTTCTGTCCTGTGGAAGAAAGACAAACATGGCACATCCAGTGCAGGTCACAACAGCTGAACACCCCCCGTCCATATTACCTTCCTTCTACGAGCTTCCTCTGGAGTTGTAGTAACTACTCAGAGAAGCTGGCCAGATGTAAGCCTCAGTGGGCTCTCCCCAGGCGAACTCCCAGGCAAACTCCTTCTGTTCACTGCTCAGCTGTTCGCAGCTGACTGGCTTTTTATACAGTCAGGCCCACTTAAGGCTCACCTGGAACAAAGCACTCCTAGTTCCCGCCCTTTTCAAACAACCCATCAAGCACACAGGACGACAGGAATGTGGTCTAAAACAGAGTTTGTAGGTACAGAGAACAGGACCCCTCAGTCAGGTCCATCTTGGGGGTAGGTAGCCCAGACCTCAGTTCTGGGTCTCCCTCCATTTCCCCAGCCAGCTCTAAACTGAAACTCTCCAGCCTCTCCTCTGGCCTTTGTCTCTTTCCCAGGCCAGGAGGTCACCTGATCTCTTTGTTCTCCAACACCTTCAGCTGGCACCTTTGCAGGGGGGGCCCAGGCCACCAGTTGCCAGGAGACAGGGTGTCGGCCATTCTCCGTGCAGACATCATCACACTGACCCTCTAAGGCTCTGCAATAATCACACACCCTTATCCCCCCACCTAGATACTTAAGAACTGCGTAGGGGAAACTGAGGCACCCCCACAATATTCAGAGGAAACAGTCCTCTGAACAGTCCCACTTCATCACATCTCTCCCCCCTTCGAGACCGAACTGAACGGGGTCACTTTAGCCGGTGACCTGGGGAAGTTCGAAGCCACCAACATTCGCGTGGATGACCCAGCATCTCTCCCATTCCTTGGTGGGAGTTACACCAGGCCCTTCCAGTTTTACGTCCTTCCAGTTTCACGCCCTCCCTTAGGTCGGGGGTGCTCGATGGCACTTGCAGGCCGCATGTGGGAAGGTTTATGCGGTCCGTGCCCTTTTGCCACCCCAAAACCCCCAGGGGTCAAACTGGGATCTGGTCTTCTCCCAGCGCTCTAGTCTGGAGGGCTGCAATTTGGGCTGTCTTGGTTAAGAGCCCCCATCTTGACCTGGGCCACCCTCTGGCCAGGTGTCTCTATCACCCGCTGCTCGGCATCAGCCCCTTTCATTGGATGCAGCCACGTTGGGGCAGAAGGGTCAGGTATACCGCAAAGCGCTGCCTCATAGATCCGGCTGCAGCTTCTTAAAGGCCTGCCCCACGGCCAGGCATTTCTTCTCTATGGCCGCATAGTTCTGCTCCCAGGGCAGCAGCTTCTTGCTCACCTACCCAAAGGGGTATCTCCCCCCCTTAGCATCAGGTTGCATTAGCACCGTGCCCAGCTCTGCGTCTGAGGGCTCGGTGAACACTGAAAAGGGCTTGGCACTGTCCGGGTTTACCAGATTTACCAGGCCCTGGATTAGAGCCTCCCTCAGTGCACAGAGAGCCCTCTGGCACGGCTCGGTCCAGACCAGCTCGTCTGGCTTCTCCTTCTTACATAGCTCAGTGATGGGGGCAGCTAGGGAGCTAAAGTGGGGTACAAACCTCCGGTAGCACCCCGTGTGACGAAGTGGGGGGAATTTCTTGTTTTTCATTGTTTCCTATGGGGGATTTTCTTGGTTTTCCTATGGTTTGCATGCAGAGGGGGTGGGACTCAGTTTCCCTAGGTGCTATGGGTTTAATGAGGGGATGGGAGAGGGAGTTTGTTGTTACAGAGGACCGGAGAGGGAACTTGGGACCCCAACCACTGGTGTGGAGAATGGAAACCCAAGCGACTGGTGACCTGGGGACCCGGAGGCCCAGATCGGGAGTCCCAGCAGCGTCTGGCCAGTGGGAGGACAACGGGCTGTGAAGAGAGGAGAGGGGGCCCACGCGACCCTGTATACGCCCTGTTTACCTGGAGAGAAGACAATGGACAGAGGCGGGGCCTGGGACCGGTGATATCAGATGCCCAGCTGGGAAGCAGGGGGGCTCGGGGCTGGAGGGAGGGAGCAGGCAGAGCCCACCTGGATGCAGGGGAGACTTGGATATGCTGGGCTGAGGGAGGCCAGGCCTGAGGCCCTGAGAGTTTCCTGTTCTGGGTTCAACGCTTAATAGACCCTCCTGTGTTACGCTGGCTGAGAGTCGCTCCGGCCTAGAGATCAGGGTGGCATCATCCCCTTCGGGCGGTGGAGGCCCCAGGGGTCCAGAGCGAGGGGACTCCCTGAGGGGGCCCACGGCGAGAAACAGGTGTGCTAAGGCTCAGAGAGGTGCGGCTCCAGGAGGTGGAGGGGCTTAACCCCAAGAGAGAGTGGACCCCTGGGAGAAGGGCACCCCCCACGGACCGCATGGGGCCAAGAGTGGGCACGATCTGTGAGTCCGTGACACCCCACCATCCCAATAAAGGCCTGGACCTGTTTCTTGGTCTGGGGAATGGGCCAATCTCTGATCATCTCCACCTTGGCCAACTCTGGGCTTGGGCATCCGCTCTCCACCTTGTGGGCCAGGTACGACACCTCTGCCATCCCCATTGTTGCTGGCACCTAGTGCCGAGAGGCTGAACAACAGCTTGAGTTGGTTTGTTACCCCGTGTGCTACACCCAATAATCACAACGGGGTGGAGAAGCAGAAAAGTTTATTTGCAGCTGCAAAAAGGTACAGGGAGAATAAAATCTCAAATCCTGCACACAGAGCAGGAAGTTACACAGGCTTTTATACATCCTTTTTCCCAGCATACTTATCCAATAGCAAGCTGCCCCAAGTATCCATATAGCCAGCCAATCCAGTTCCCAGCTAGTTCCCTGATTCTCTGTATCATTTGTTAAACTATACATAAAGCTGCTTTATTCAGCATTGTTCTTCCATATCTCCCCTGTTTGGCCTTGCTTTCAGGCAGTCTCACTCTGCAACATACTGTTGCAGATTCTCAGCATAACTGCTGTGTGTGCCTCCAGGTGGGGGGGCCAAGGACACTTGGGCCTAGTACGCAGAGCTGCTGCGAGTGCCTCCAGGCGGGAGGGGAGGCCAAGGACACCTGGGCCTAGTGCGAGGGGGCTTCATCTACACTCGTGGTCTTCCATCCCCTCGAGTTACCTAGTGGCCATGCCCCAGTGTCCCCAACAACTCCCCCCTTTGAGAACACTCAACAACCTTGGCTCTGAGTTTTCTCACTTGGGCTACTTATTTCTTTACAATAGGACTTTGCATAAGCACCTTGTGATAGCCCTGAAGAGAATGACTTATTAACTTTTGCAAAAGGGCCCTAACTCATGAGACTGCACAGCATAATACCAGTAATACAAGCAATACAGGAAAGAGAATTTTCAATAGCAGGCTAAATAAACCACCAAGCCAAGACGACAAACCCCAGCCTGAAAACAAGGTTTGCAACCAATCGTTCTCTGGGGCAGTATAGGCAACCTGTGCTCCGGCTCGGGCATGGGCCTCAGCCTGTACCACCTTTTCATAGATCTCATAACTGCTATCATTTACATACACACAATATCGGGGCCCGACGAGGGCACAAACCCCTCCTTGGGATGCCAAGAGATAGTCCAAAGCCAGCCTGTTTTGGAGGGAAAACGTCCTGAGCTGCTGAACCTCTTTATTTAATGTTTTTACTGCTGACCCTAAATCGCTAACCGAGTCCTCTAACTCTAAGGCCACCTTCTCAAGTACCATCTGCAGCCTTATAGTATAGCGGCCTATGCCTGCCATGGCTGGCCCGGTAAACAGTGACGCTATTCCCAGTACAGAGCACCCTACCAGCTTCTCGGTTGTGAGGGGATTCTTCATATTGCCCTCCAATGCCTTAGTTAGTCGCCGCAGGGTCTTTTCTCGTGACTCAACAGAGGTGTCTCGGGCATTTCTAATCTTTCCTTTGGGCAGTGTGGCAGTTATGGAAAGATGAGGAACTCCATGAGCTATATAACAGCTACCTGTCCAGTTGGCTGGCAGCACCTTGTAAGCCTTTCGGCCACATACAAAATAGTGACCCTGTAGGGCCCAGTAAGGACTGTTTCTTAAGGGGATTCCTGGGATATTTAAGGCTGCTTTGGCTGCTTTTTTAAACAATTTATATGCCCCTAAGGGGGCATCCCATCCTCCTGATTGGGTACAAGTGGGGGCATTTCTAATTGTGCCGTTCAAATTACACTCGCCATAGGGACCACTACAAACTCACCATTGGCTTGCTACATTGGAGATGTTAACTGGACGGCAAGTTACATTTCCAAACCCTTCTTTTGTGGTAAGAGTATTTGTAAGAGTTTCCCTAAAAGGGGAGGAACCATTACACCCACATTGCTGGCCTCCCCTTTTGGTCTTTATCCAATACCCATCAGCCCACTGTGTAATAACACAGGAGCTGTTTCCCACAGGACGCCCATAGGGATCAGATTGGCTTCGGGTAAAACATAACACTCCCTCAGTGCGTACGGCAACTGAATACTCCTGGTCCTGATAGGTGGCCTGCTGTAAAGAGGTCTTGTTCCAGAACGGCGAGTCCGTTCTTTCCTGCTCTTTGGTGGTGGCTAATTCTGCTAGGGTCAGGGGCAGCATGTCAAGGGGCATTCCCGTTTTGGGGGACAGGGGAGTTGGAGCACATACCCAGCAATCAGTCTGGTTTGTTAAAGTAGCAACATGGTGCGCAAGCAAAACAAAGGAGTTATGCTCCCGATATGCACAGTTTGGAAATACCAATACAGAGAATAACAATGTTACCCAATTAATTATCACCAGAGTCTTCCCAACCCAGGGTCTCCAGTACCTGGGTGGGCCCATTTTAGCATTAAGGTGCCCGCTATTTGTGTCTTTTAAACAGTAGTTTTAGCCCAAGATCGTCACTAGATGAGGAGTCAGCAGGTTGGACGGTCCACTGTCCTGCTGATGAGGGGGCGGATACTGCCTTCAGACGAGAGTGATGGATCCGGTTCTTGTGTCCCTCGATCTTTGCCGCTGTATGGGAGACCAGCAGGACGGTATAGGGTCCTTTCCACTTTTCCTGGAGAGGCTCGTCTTTCCAGGTACGAACAAGCACAGAGTCACCAGGCTGTAAGGAGTGGACGGGAATGTCCAAGGGGAGAGGCTGGGAATCCTTGGTATACCTGTGAAGAGACAAGAGAACAGCAGACAGGGAACACATATACTGTGACAAAAAACCATTACCCAGCTCCCATTCCCCTGACAGAACCGGGGTGCCATTCATAGGCCATGCCCTTCCAAACATAATTTCAAAGGGACTGAGCCCTAATCTACCCTTTGGGAGAACGCGGATACGGAGTAGGACGAGGGGCAAAGCATCAGGCCATCGCAGTGAGGCTTCTTGGCACACTTTTGAGAGATGCCGTTTAAGGGTCTGATTGGTACGCTCCACTACCCCACTGGCTTGCGGTCTCCAGGGCGTATGGAGTTTCCAGGGGATCTGTAAGGCATGTGAGATGCTTTGAATGATTTTTGACGTGAAGTGTGTCCCATTGTCAGATTCCATCCACAGGGGGAGTCCAAAGTGAGGAACGATCTCCTTAACAGACTTGGGGGCCACTGTCCTGGCAGTGCAGTTACGGCATGGGAAGGCTTCTGGCCATCCGCTGAACCGATCCACTAAGACAAGGAGATATTTCAACCCTTGGGTCCGGGGAAACTCAGTAAAGTCTATTTGCCACACTTGTCCAGGGCCCGGAGTGGGTTCTAGGGCAGCTGGTGGCACAGGATGTCCCGGTCGGGGGTTATTCTTTTGGCAGACTAAGCAGTCCGCTTGTACCTGGGCAGCCAGGGGTCGGAGTCCGGAAGTGATAAAGTATTTTCCCATTAGTTGGATAAGTGCTTCCCTGCCAGCATGAGTGGTTTGATGTAGTTTCTGCAGCACTGGCCGGATTAGGCCCTTTGGTAAGAGGACCTTCCCTTCTGGGGAATGGAGCCATCCCTCCTTTTCCCGGAGACCGAGTTTGTCGGTTAGCTGTCTCTCCTCCCCAGAGTACTGAGGGGTTGGAAGCTCCCCTCCTGATGGGCTAAGGGCATGCATATGGGCGTTCTCAGCCTGAGGGGATGGCAGGGTGGCAGCATGCTTAGCCTCTCTATCTGCCCGGGCGTTACCTCTGGCCACATCTTGATCTTCCCTTTGATGGGCTTTACAGTGTACCACCGCCACTTCCGAGGGAAGTTGTACGGCTTCTAGGAGCCGGAGGATTTGGGGCCCGTACTTGACTGGGGAGCCTTGGGCCGTCAGCATTCCCCTTTGCTTCCATAGGCCAGCATGAGCATGCAGCACCCCAAAAGCATACTTTGAATCGGTAAAAATGTTGACCCGCTTTCCTTTTGACAGTTCAAGTGCACGGGTCAGGGCTATTAGTTCGGCAAGCTGGGCAGAGGTCCCAGCAGGCAAACCTTCAGCTTCCACAGTGTCATGGAGGGTCACAACAGCATAACCCGCCCTCCTTTGCCCATCTATTACAGTACTGCTACCATCAGTGTACCACTCATAATCTGCATTTGGGAGAGGTACATCCTTTAAATCCGGACGGCTGGAGTACTGGACATCTATGATCTCTAAACAGTCATGTTCCTGTTCCTCTGTTTCTGGCAAGAGGGTGGCTGGGTTAAGGGAGGGGCAAGGCTGTAAGGTGACTTCAGAGTTCTCTAACAGCTTAGCCTGGTACCGAGCAATCCGAGCCTGGGTGAGCCAAAGCCCTCCCTTTGCAGCCAATAAGGCTCGGATCATATGGGGAGTATAGATTTGCATAACCCCTCCCAATGTTAGCTTCTCCACTTCCTCAAGCAATAGGGCAGTATCTGCGACTGCCCGTAAACATGCCGGCCAACCCTTTGCAACCTGATCCAATTGCTTAGAAAAATAAGCCACAGGATGTCTCCATGCTCCTAACAGCTGTGTGAGCACTCCTAGGACCACCCCCCTTCGTTCATGTACATACAACTGAAACGGCTTAGAGAGATCCGGCAGGCCCAGAGCCGGGGCTTCCATCAATTTTCTTTTCAGGATTTTAAATGCCCTGTCAGCCTCTGGGGTCCAATAGAAGGGGTCATGATCTGCTCCTTTTACACAGTCGTACAGGGGTTTAGCCCACAGTCCAAACTCTGGGATCCATATCCTGCAAAAGCCTGCCATACCCAGAAATGCCCTGAGCCGCTTACGGTTACTTGGGGTAGGAACTTGACAGATAGCTTCCTTTCTTTCACTTGAAAGCTGACGCTCCCCTTGCCGTATGTGAAACCCGAGGTACCGTACTTCTGGGAGGGCAATTTGAGCCTTACTCCGTGCTACCCGATATCCCCGGAGTCCACTAAAATTCAGGAGGCTCACGGTGGCTTTAAGGCAGGGTGTTTGGCCCACAGTGGCAATTAACAAATCATCTACATACTGCAGAAGGAGGGCCTCCTCATTATCCCACTCCTGTAGGTCCCTGGCCAGAGCCTGGCCAAAGAGGGTGGGGGAGTTTTTAAATCCCTGGGCCAACACTGTCCAGCAAAGTTGCTTTTTAACCCTTTTTCGGTCCTCCCACTCGAAGGAGAAGATCTCCTGTGACGGGGTGGCAACTGGGATGGTAAAGAAAGCATCTTTCAGATCAAGGACTGAAAAATGGGTATACTGTCCCCCTATAGAAGCCAATAAGGTATACGGGTTAGGGACAAGAGGGTGCAGAGTCTTAACCCGTTCATTGACTGCCCTTAGGTCCTCTACCAGCCGATACGTGCCATCAGGCTTCTGTACAGGTAGAATGGGAGTGTTCCAGGCTGACTGACGTTCCCGGAGAATACCATACATTAGGAATCGATCTATAGTTTCCTGTAAACCTTCTCTGGCTTCCCTCTTGATTGGATACTGTTTTACTTGCACTGGGTCTTTCCCTGGTATGAGCTGAATAGTAATGGGGGTATGATGGGTGGCCTTTCCTGGAATCCCTGATGCCCACACGATGGGGTACACCTGGTCTTCCCACGGGCTCCATTCTGGGGCTTGCATGGCTGAGGGCTCAACTGCAAGGGTCATGATCCATGCATTTTCAGGGGGTAAGGTAAGGGTTATTTTGTCTTCAGTAAAATGCAGGGTGGTACCGAGGCGACAAAGTAGATCCTGTCCCAGCAGAGGTGTTGGACACTCAGGGAGGTATACCAGCTTGTGGGATATAGTCCTGTTTCCCAAAGCGCATTCCGCTGGGGCATACACTGGGCACTTGGTGTCCCTGCCTGTGGCTCCCCCCACCGTAAGGAAATCTGCTACTGGCAACTGAAGAGGCTGATTACGGCAGTTCGGGCCGCTCCAGAGTCCACTAAAAAATCTATTTCTGAGCTTCCCACCCGCATCTTTGCTCGGGGTACCGGGGGTAGGGTGGTCCGTCTCCCCTGACACCCCTATTCCTGCTCCACCATCGCCATCATAGGGGCACCCCCCTTTTCTTTCCTCTTTGGGCACTAATTTTTCCAGTGTCCCTCCTGTCGACACAGGGCACACTGGTTGCAACCCAGTCGTCTCTCCTGCAGGCCCGGACGGTCGCGTCCACGGCCCCTTCCTCCCCGGCCACTTCTCTTAGTGCCGGCCTGTTCCGCTGTTACCATCAATCTCACTTGCTTTCTCTCCTTCTCTGTCTCTCTCAGACTATAAGCTCGGTTTGCAGTCTCTAAGATTTGTGCCATGGTCATACCCATTAAATCCTCCTTTTTTTGTAACTTTCTCTTAATATCAGGGACTGCTCTGCTCATAAAAATTCCCTTAATAATTGACTCAGTTGCCTGATCATCGGGGTCTGCATTAGTGTTCTGTCGAATGGTGTCCCGAATACGCTGTAGAAAGGCCCCTGGGCTTTCTTTTAAATCCTGCATTACTTCATATGGCTTTGCCCAATTATTATGTTGGACAGCCGAGTGACGGAGTCCATGTAAAAGCAACTCCTTATAGGAGGTTAAGGCGGGTCATATCCCCATGATCATTTGGATCCACCTGGGGTCTGCTCGAGGGACTTGTGCATCCGGGTCAGGGACATTAATATGATCCCGGTCGTACCGTCTCTGCGCCTCCTCCCTTGCTTTGGACACAACCTGTTGTCTTTCAACCTCAGAAAATAGGGTTCGCAGGAGGACGTTACAATCATCCCAGTCCAGCTTGTGACTACTGAGGCACCCCTCAAAGACTGATATAAACCTGCTTGGGTTGGTGGAAAACTCTCCTGCCTGTGCTTTGAAAGCAGCCAAATCCACAGGATTAAAGGGCACATGAGTATAAACCTGCATAGTCGTGGCCGGACGCCTGTCTGATCCAGACCGGGCGACTTTAGTTTCGGTGATTAAGGGGTATAGGCCAACCATTGGGGACTTACAAGGTGTGGGTGTAGGGGCCGAAGGGGACACCGGCTCTGCCATTACAGTGGGGGTGGGGGTCTGGGGACTAACATTAGCTGCTACCGAACCAGTTGGAGTCAGATTACAGTGCTGTAAAATATCTGGTCGAGTACATAAAGTCAGAAAAAAATGCGCATACATATGATCATTCCATTTCCTTGTTCTCTGACAGAACAGGAGTAACTGAAGGATTGTGTTGTAATGAATTGACCCTCCTGGTGGCACCACTCCTGGTCCTCTAGTTGATATTGAGGCCAGTCAACTGTACAGAATCATTTTAATTGGCTCTTAGTCATCGGATCTGCACCAAATACCTTCCAGTTTGCTAGAATGCACTCTAGGGGCGTAAGTCTGGCTAAAGACACAGATGTCATCAATGGACGCCAGGGCCAAGTTCTCCATCCCCCTCAGTAGCCTATCCACCCTGCGCTGGGAGGTGGCCAATGGCCCTTTGAGGTCGAAAGGCAGGATCAGGAACTCAAAGAGCCCCAAAGGGGTGGTGAAGGCGGATTTCAACCTGGCATCTGGGTTCAAAGGCATCTGCCAGTCTCCCTTGGTGAGATCCATAGTAGAGTGGTAATGAACCCCCCGCCCCCAGCCTGTCTAGAATCTCACCAGGCCTAGGCCTGGGGTAGGCATCGGACACGGTGATGGCATTAAGCTTCTGATAGTCCCCACAGAATCGGATCGACCCGTCTTTCTTGGGGACCAGCCCCACGGGTGAGGCCCATGGGCTGTTGAATGGCTGGATCACCTCTAAAGCCAGCATGTCCTTAACCTCTCTCTCCAGGTTCTGGGCTGTTTTCCCAGTGACTCTGAATGGGCGACACCTGATGGGAGGATTGGCTCCCATCTCAGGGAAGAGATCCACCAGGGGGTCTTCCCCCTTCTCCTCCCAATCGTCCCTTTCCAGGTCCAGGGGTCCCCCCACTCTCCTCCCATACAGTAGCTCGAAAGGGAAGAACCCGGTGGATTCCTGGGGCACCTCCCCGTACCGCAGTTGGGGCAGGTCCTTGTCCCCGTCCTGCGGATGCTGAGTCATAAAAGTCCTCAGCATCAACCCCAGGGCCCCATAAACTCTCTCCACCAGCCCGTGGGACAGAGGGTCACCTGCAGAGGCCCAGGTGGGCCAGACCCCACCTTTCTCCCACCAGCCCCGGAGCCGGGCTGACAGGACATTGGACCCCTGGTCTGTAAGGGCCTCGCTGGGGACCCCCCTCTGCTGAAGATGGTCAGCAGCGCGTCTGCCCTGGTGTCTGTCTCAGTGGAGGACAGAGCCCCCGCCCCTGGGTAGCAAGTGGCGAAATCCATCATCCCCAGGACGTATTTCTTCCCTGACCAGGTCGCCTTGCTGAGGGGCCCAACTATGTCCAGAGCCCCCTTCTGGAAAGGTTCCTCTATGATGGGCAGGGGTCTCAAGGGGGCATCACCCTTATCCTGGCCTTCCCCCCACCTTGGCCGGGGTCGCAGGACCTGCCGTGCTCCAGGGCTGCGTCCCAGACTCCGGGCCAGTCACGGTTCTGCAGCAGCCGCTGCCTGGGCCCTGGATCCCCTGGTGTCCCGAGAGAGGGACATCGTGGGCCAGGTACAACAGCCGGCGGTGATACTTCTGGGGCACCCCCAGCTGCCTCCTGATCCCCCACAGTTCTACTTCCCCTGGGGGAGCCCCTTCCCGGCACAGGAATCCCTTCTCCCACAGGAACCTGTCCCTGCAGCCTTCCCCATGGGGGTTGGCAGCCTGTGGCCAGCAAGTCCCCTCAGCTTCTCCAAGGAGGGATCCTTCTGCCCCTCGGTCTGGAATTCAGCTGCTGGGGGAGGGAGTGGGACCTGTTCCCTCTAGCGGGCTGGGCCTGGGGTCACAGCCCCACTGAGCCCTGTCCCTGGTCGCTCCCTCCCTGCCGTGGGATCACTTCCCAGCAGCGCCTCTGGACAAGGCGAACCTGGTTGGCAGCCGACCTGCCCTGCCTGTGGGACACCCCCACTCAGCTGGGGTCTCAGCTCCCACTGTGCTCAGCGCTGCCCTTGCTGTCCCAGTGCGGGTAGGCAGCGAGCTCGCTGCTTTCCTCACTGCATCACAGTCCATGTGAGCCCCCTCTCCGGTGTGCAAGGGGGCAGGGAGCGGGGAGTGTTGACCTGGGAATGTGGCAGGGGGTTTCACTGGGGATGGGAGACCTGAGAGCCTGTCACCTGAGCCAGGAGGGGGAGGGGGAGGTGACACCTCTGCCCGGGAAACTGGACAAAGGCTGCAGGAGGGAGCCTCCTGCGGGGGGGTTTAGTTTCAGTTTGGGGCTGGGTGGTGGATCGCAGGAAACCCCAGGGTTGGGGTCTAAGCTCCCTGCTCCCCCAGAAGGACTTGACTGAGGGGTCCTGGTTGTACCCACAAGCTCTGTTTTAGACTGGTTTCAGAGTAACAGCCATGTTAGTCTGTATTCGCAAAAAGAAAAGGAGGACTTGTGGCACCTTAGAGACTAACACATTTATTTGAGCATAAGCTTTCGTGAGCTACAGCTTGTCACGGAGTGTGGGGGAGTCCAGGCCCCGCACCCCTCTTCCTGGGATCCACTGAGACTCTCAGCCAGCCAGTAAAACAGAAGGTTTATTGGACAACAGGAACACAGTCCAAAACAGAGCTTGTGGGTACACCCAGGACCCCTCAGTCAAGTCCTTCTGGGGGAGCAGGGAGCTTAGACCCCAGCCCTGGGGTTCCCTGTGTTCCTCCACCCAGCCCCAAACTGAAAACTAAACCCACCCAGCAGGCTCCCTGCTGCAGCCTCTGATCACATTCCTGGCAGAGGTGTCACCTCCCCCTCCCCCTCCTGGCTCAGGTGACAGGCTCTCAGGTCTCCCCTCCCCAGGGCACATTCCCAGGTCAACACTCCCCCCTCCCTGCTGAGTCACATCGTCACATCTCTCCCCCCTTCGAGACTGAACTGAGCGGGGTCACTGTGACCAGTGACCTGGGGAAGTTCGGGGCCCCCTCTCCGGGACAGCGCATCCGCTATCAGGTTGGCCCTTCCCTTCACGTGGACCACGTCCATGTCGTAATCCTGCAGGAGCAGGCTCCATCTCAGGAGCTTGGCGTTGGCTTCTTTCATCTGGTGCAGCCAGGTCAGGGGAGAGTGGTCGGTGTAGACGGTGAAGTGTCGCCCGAAGAGATAGGGCTCTAGTTTCTTGAGGGCCCATACCATGGCCAGGCACTCCTTCTCGATGGCCGCGTAGTGTTGCTCCCGGGGTAGCAACTTCTTGCTCAGGTACACGATGGGGTGTCTCTCCCCCTTTTCATCCTCCTGCATTAACACCGCCCCCAGTCCCGTGTCGGAGGCGTCGGTGAACACCACAAAGGGCTTGTCAAAGTCTGGGTTTGCCAGGACTGGGCCACTGACCAGAGCCTCCTTCAGCGGCCGGAAAGTCTCCTGGCACTGCTCGGTCCAGACCACCTTGTCTGGCTTCCCCTTCTTGCATAGCTCAGTGATGGGGGTGGCTATGGCGCTAAAGTGGGGCACAAATCTTCGGTAGTATCCTGCCATCCCAATAAAGGTTTGGACCTGCTTTTTGGTGTGGGGAGCGGGCCAGTCTCTGATCACCTCCACCTTGGCTGGTTCCGGCTTTAGGCGGCCGCTCCCCACCCGATGGCCCAGGTAAGATACTTCCGCCATCCCCACCTTGCACTTCTCCGCTTTTACAGTCAGCCCAGCCCCCTGGAGTCGGTCCAGCACTTGTCTAACCTGGGACACGTGGTCCTCCCAGGTCTGGCTAAAGACACAGATGTCATCAATATACGCCACAGCAAAACTCTCCATCCCCCTCAGTAGCTGGTCCACCAGGCGCTGGAAGGTGGCCGGCGCTCCCTTGAGGCTGAAAGGCAGGGTCAGAAACTCCTAGAGCCCCAGAGGGGTGATAACGGCCGATTTCAGACGGGCATCTGCATCCAGCTGCACTTGCCAGTAGCCCTTTGTAAGGTCCATGGTGGTAAGGTACCGAGCTCCTCCCAGCTTGTCTAGGAGCTCGTCCGGCCTGGGCATGGGGTAGGCATCAGATACAGTGATGGCATTGAGCTTCCGATAGTCCACACAGAACCGGACCGACCCGTCCTTTTTGGGGACCAGCACCACCGGCGAGGCCCAAGGGCTGGCAGATGGCTGGATCACCCCCAAAGCCAGCATGTCCCGGACCTCTCTTTCCAGGTCCTGAGCAGTTTTCCCTGTGACTCGGAAGGGGGAGCATCTTATCGGCGGGTGCGACCCTGTCTGCACCCGGTGGACAGTCAGATTAGTGCGTCCAGGCTGGTTGGAAAACAGCTGTCGGGACGGATGCAGCACCCCCCTGACCTCAGCTTGCTGGGCAGGGATTAGTTGATCCGAGAGGGGAATTGTTTCCAGGGGGGAACCAGCTCTGGTCTCAGGGAATAAATCTACTAAAGGGTCATCTCCCTGCTCTTCCCACTGTCCACACACGGCCAACACCACATTCCCCCTGGCATAATATGGCTTCATCATATTCACATGGTACACCCGGCGGTGGTGCGCCCGGTTCGACAGCTCCACCACATAGTTTACCTCATTGAGCTGCTTGACGACCTTGAAAGGGCCCTCCCAGGCGGCCTGTAGTTTGTTCTTTCTCACGGGGATGAGAACCATCACCGGATCCCCGGTGGCGTAGGCCCGGGCCCGCGCCGTGCGGTCATACCAGACCTTCTGCTTCTTCTGGGCTCTGGCCAGATTCTCCCTGGCCAGGCCCATGAGTTCAGCCAGTCTCTCTCGGAAGATCAGGACATACTCCACCACTGACTCTCCATCGGGAGTGGCCTTCCCCTCCCATTCGTCTCTCATCAGGTCCAGGGGGCCCCTCACCCTCCTGCCATATAACAGTTCGAAAGGCGAAAATCCGGTAGACTTCTGGGGCACCTCCCTGTACGCGAACAGCAGGTGAGGTGAGTACTTGTCCCAATCCTGCGGGTGCTGGTTCATAAAGGTTTTCAGCATCATCTTTAGCGTCCCATTAAACCTCTCCACCAGCCCATTGGACTGGGGGTGATAAGCTGAGGCCCAGTTGTGCTGGACCCCACATTTCTCCCACAAGCACCGGAGCAGGGCCGACATGAAGTTGGAGCCTTGGTCTGTCAAGACTTCCTTGGGGAACCCCACTCGGCTGAAAATGGTCAGGAGCGCATTGGCCACGGAGTCTGCTTCAATGGAAGCTAAGGGCACTGCCTCGGGGTAGCGGGTGGCAAAATCTACCACCACCAGAATGTATTTCTTCCCCGACCGGGTCATCTTGCTGAGAGGCCCCACGATGTCCATGGCCACCTTCTGGAAAGGCTCCTCTATGATGGGCAAAGGTCTCAAAGCCGCTTTCCCCTTGTCCCGGGCCTTCCCCACCCTCTGACAGGGGTCACAGGATCGGCAATACTGCCGGACCGTGGTAAAGACCCCGGGCCAGTAAAAGTTCTGTAGCAACCTCTGCCGGGTGCGCCGGATTCCCTGGTGCCCTGAGAGGGGGATGTCATGGGCCAGGTACAGTAGCTTGCGGCGATACTTCTGGGGGACCACCAGCTGCCTCCTGGTCCCACAGGACTCTACTTCCCTTGTGGGAGCCCATTCTCAGTACAGGAACCCCTTCTCCCACAGGAACCTCTCCTGGCAGCCTCTCCTCATGGTCCGTACCACACCAAGGTCGGCCAGGTCCCTGAGCTTCCGCAAGGAGGGATCTTTCCTCAACTCGGCCTGGAACTCAGCGGCTGGGGAAGGGATGGGGCCCGGTTCCCCCTCAGTGGCCAGGTCTGAGGCCTCAGCCTCTCTGAGCCGTGCCCCTCGGCGCTCCCTCCCCACCAGGGAAGAGTCCTGCGCCTCCGGTGCGGTACCCTCCCCGAGGTCAGGGAGCAGTGCCCCTCGCCGGCTCTGGCTACGGGTTACAACCAGGGCGGTCTGGGGCTTGCTTGGCCAGTCCTCTAGGTCTCCCCCCATCAAAACTTCAGTGGGCAAATGGTGGTGTACCCCCACATCCTTGGGGCCCTCCTTGACCCCCCATTTCAGGTGTACCCTTGCCACGGGCACCTTAAATGGGGTCCCGCCCACCCCTGTCAGGGTCAGGTAGGTGTTGGGCACCACCCGATCTGGGGCCACCACCTCAGGCCGGGCTAGCGTCACCTCCGCGCCCGTATCCCAGTATCCATTGACCTTCCTCCCATCCACCTCCAGGGGAACAAGGCACTCTCTCCAGAGGGACAGCCCCGCGGCCACCCTGTAAACCGAGCACCCTGAGTCCAGAGCCTCCAGCCCTCTGGCGGAGCTGGCCTGGGGTACTCTTCCCTCCTGAGCAGGTGGTAAACTGGTAGGCCCCCTTTCCTGGGTCGTCTGCCCCTCGTCCAGCTGGGTCCCTACCCAGTTAACCCTGGGTAGGTTGGGTCTGCTCAGTCTGTCCCTGAGCCTGGGGCACTGGGACCGTACGTGGCCTGTCTGGCCACAGTGATAGCAGCTCAGGTCACGTTGGTCCCCTCGAGCGGGTCGGAGGGGCCCGACGCCAGGCGTCCCCCTTGGGAGGGGGTTCTCCCTATTTCCCCGCTGGGAGGCCCCCTGGTGACTCTCTCTCTGCATCGGGGGGGGCCTGTTCTTTTGGGACTCCTCCCGGCTACCCCCTGACCAACTGTTCACAAACTCGTCGGCCAGCTGCCCTGCGTGTTGGGGGTTCTCCAGCTTTTTGTCCACCAGCCACAGCCTCAGGTCGGACGGACACTGTTCATACAGTTGCTCCAATACGATTAGGTCAAGCAGTTCCTCTTTAGCTCGGGCCCCAGCTGTCCACTTGCGGGCATATCCCTGCATCCGGTTGACCAGTTGTAGGTAGGTGACCTCAGGCGTTTTACGCTGACTCCGGAACCTTCTCCGGTACATCTCGGGGGTCAGCCCAAACTCACGGAGCAGGGCCTGTTTGAACAGTTCATAGTCCCCTGCCTCCGGCCCTGTCATTCGGCTGTACACCTCCACGGCTTTGGGGTCCAGTAAGGGGGTGAGGAACTGGAGCCTGTCTGCAGGGTCAACCCTGTGCAGCTCACAGGCATTCTCAAAGGCCGTCAGGAAGCTATCTATGTCCTCCCCCTCCTTACCCTGGGCCAGGAAGCACTTATCAAAGCTCCTTGCAGTCTTGGGTCCCCCCGCACTCACCACAGCCGGGGCCCCACTGCTCCTCAGCCTGGCCAGCTCCAGTTCGTGCTGTCTTTGTTTCTCCTTCTCCTGACGCTCCCTCTTCTTCTCCTCCTGCTCATGTTGACGTTGTTTCTCCTCATGTTGACGTTGTTTCTCCTCATGTTGATGTTGTTTTTCATGATCCTCCAGCTCCCTCATTTTCATCTCCCTCTCCCATTCCAGCTGCCTCAGCTCCAGGGATGGGGAGCTCCGCCGGGAGGATCCCCTGCTGGCTGCTGGGGTCAGGGTGCCCTCGGTATTCGCTGGGCTTCCCACAACCCCTCCCCCAGACATAGGTAGGAAGGGTCTCGGGATGTCCTCGGCAGCAGTCTGACCCCTCCCAGCCCGGTCAGGCCCCAGGGCCCACGCTGCGTCCGCAGGGCGGCTTCCCTCTGGGACAGGGATCGGGCCATCCAAGCGATCCCTCTCCTCCAACTGGGCAATCAGCTGTTCCTTGGTGGACCTCCCGATGCGCAGCCCCCTCTGCCTGCACAGCTCCACCAGGTCGCTCTTAAGGCGTTTAGCGTACATCTCCCTGCTGGCCACTCGCAGGCCAGGCAGCTTTCCACGGTTTCCAGGAAAAGCCCTTAGTGTGCCAGTCCTTCTTGAGGTCACCGACTCTTTGCTAGGGTCGAGCTGCAGACTCCTCCGCCCCGGGACCGCTCGCTGCGATCCCCTGGGGGACTCTGTTACTGCAAAAGTCCTTCTCTCTGGTCACACACTCCCAGGGGTTAACCGCCCCCTGAAACCGTCTCTCTCTGACTCTTCAGCATGCCTGGTCCCCGTCAATCCCCCTTCGTTTTACTGTTCCCCAGTCACTTACTGCAGGAAGCGCCGTTCACGGGGTGCAGTAGATCCCACCCCTGCCACCAGTTGTCACGGAGTGTGGGGGAGTCCAGGCCCCGCACCCCTCTTCCTGGGATCCACTGAGACTCTCAGCCAGCCAGTAAAACAGAAAGTTTATTGGACCACAGGAACACAGTCCACAACAGAGCTTGTGGGTACAACCAGGAACCCTCAATCACGTCCTTCTGGAGGAGCAGGGAGCTTAGACCCCAGCCCTGGGGTTCCCTGCGTTCCTCCACCCAGCCCCAAACTGAAAACTAACCCACCTAGCAGGTTCCCTGCTGCAGTCTCCGTCCACATCCCTGGGCAGAGGTGTTACCTCCCCCTCCCCCTCCCCCTCCTGGCTCAGGGGACAGGCTCTCAGGTCTCCCATCCCCAGGGCACATTCCCAGGTCAACATTCCCCCCTCCCTGCTGAGTCACATCGTCACACAGCTCACCTCATCAGATTCATTCGGTGGAAAATACAGTGGGAGTAGATGGGTCATTACACAAAGTAAAACTATTTCCCCTTGTTTATTCCCCCCCCCCCCCGCCCACTGTTTCTCAGATGTTCTTGTTAACTGCTGGAAATGTCCCACCTTGATCATCACTACAAAAGGTTCCAGCCCCCTGCCCTGCTCTCCTGCTGGTAATAGCTCACCTTACCTGATCACTCTGGTTACAGTGTGTATGGTAACACCCCTTGTTTCATGTTCTCTGTGTATATAAATCTCCCCACTGTATTTTCCACTGAATGCATCCGATGAAGTGAGCTGTAGCTCACAAAAGCTTATGCTCAAATAAATTGGTTAGTCTCTAAGGTGCCACAAGTCCTCGTTTTCTTTTTGCGAATACAGACTAACACGGCTGCTACTCTGAAACCGTTCATTTTGTAGCATTCTAGTTTCTTAATACGTGATGTGGTACCAAGTCAAATGCCCTACAGAAGTCTAAGTACATTACATCGCCACTTGTACCTATTGCTACCGAATAATCTCATCAAAAAGAGATCACGTTAGGTTCACAGGATCTATCCTCTACCACCCTCTGTGGCTTGGCATTAATTCCATTACCCTCTTTGTATGTTTATGAATCGAATCCCAGATCAGCCACACCAGTACTTTGCTGGGATCGCTGTCAGACTGTGTGATGTTATTGGCAGAATCTGTATCCGTATAGATCACTGTTGCAACCACTGTTCTATATTTGCAGCAAATATTGTACCAGGGTTGTCGTGTGAGGTGTCTATGGGAGGGTTATGGTTCGCTGGTTAGGATGATGCTATCTGGGTGCAGGTATCATTTAAAGATATTAGTATTGGCTCTACACTGTCTGTATTTCAAACTTGTGTTGTGCTTCTGGGAGACACCCCAGACACGTTGGTGTCAGCTCTGCCTGGCCTGCTGGACGGCCCATTAAGGACCATCAGCTACACACCTGACCTGTTGAGAGAAGGCAGACACGCCTTGGGACTCAGCAAGGTATGCAGGGACCTGCCTATGGACCCAACTCTGAGGTGTTTCCAGGCCACGGGATGGGCAGCTTGTCCTTGGGACAAAGAAAGAAAGACCACGTGGCAAGAGACTGTAAAGAGCTGCTGCAGCTCCGCCATCTTGTCTTCAGTCCTGCTTCCTGCCTCTGGAGGGACTTTGCTACAAACAGAAGCTCTGAACCAAGGTCTGAAGGACCCATCCCAGCTGGGGATGTTCTCCAGAGACTTGATTTGAACCTGCTGTTTATTCCGTCACTGCTGCAAGCCTGAACCAAGAACTTTGCCATTATTGTCACTGTCATTGATTCCATTGAACCCATTCTAGCTCTCGTCTCTCTCTTTTTCCTTTTATGAATAAACCTTTAGATTTTAGATTCTAAGGGATTGGCAACAGTGTGATTTGTGGGTAAGATCTGATTTGTACATTGACCTGGGTCTGGGGCTTGGTCCTTTGGGATCGAGGGAACCTTTTTTCTTTTACTGGGGTGTTGGTTTTCATCACCATTTGTCCCCACAACGAGTGGCCCTGGTGGAGATACTGGGAAACTGGAGTGTCTAAGGGAATTGCTTGTGTGACTTGTGGTTAGCCGATGGGGTAAAACAAAAGTCTGGGATGCAGTGGGGTAAAATTGGACCAGCCTCCTCCTGGCAAACCACCTAATGAGTTTTATGTAAGCTTCTGCCTGGGGTTTATGTGAGGGGCTGGCCTGCGATAGCAGGGGCTGGACTCGATGACCCAGCAGGGTCCCTTCCAGTCCTGTGCCCTATGCAGAGATCCCTGCACATGGAACATCCTCCAGCTCCTGAGGGGGATGCAGCAGTCACAGGCAGGCGGCCCCAGAAAATGGAGCAAGGCCAGCTCCCTGTGCAGAGCAGCTGCTCCCTTTTGCCCAGGTAAGAGGGCAGGGCAGCAGCTGGGGGAATGAAAGGTCCAGGAGAGCCAGTGAGGGAGAGTCCAGGGGTGAGTCAGGAGGTTAGAAGAGCTCTGGGGAAAGCTGTTAGGAACCACTAGGAAAGCGATAAATAACAAGACAAAAAATCATAGAATCATAGAATCATAGAATATCAGGGTTGGAAGGGACCTCAGGAGGTCATCTAGTCCAACCCCCTGCTCAAAGCAGGACCAATCCCCAATTAAATCATCCCAGCCAGGGCTTTGTCAAGCCTGACCTTAAAAACTTCTAAGGAAGGAGATTCTACCACCTCCCTAGGTAACGCATTCCAGTGTTTCACCACCCTCCTAGTGAAAAAGTTTTCCTAATATCCAACCTAAACCTCCCCCACTGCAACTTGAGACCATTACTCCTTGTCCTGTCCTCTTCTACCACTGAGAATAGTCTAGAACCATCTTCTCTGGAACCACCTCTCAGGTAGTTGAAAGCAGCTATCAAATCCCCCCTCACTCTTCTCTTCTGCAGACTAAACAATCCCAGTTCCCTCAGCCTCTCCTCATAAGTCATGTGTTCCAGACCCCTAATCATTTTTGTTGCCCTTCGCTGGACTCTCTCCAATTTATCCACATCCTTCTTGTAGTGTGGGGCCCAAAACTGGACACAGTACTCCAGATGAGGCCTCACCAATGTCGAATAGAGGGGGACGATCACGTCCTTCGATCTGCTGGTAATGCCCCTACTTATACATCCCAAAATGCCATTGGCCTTCTTGGCAACAAGGGCACACTGCTGACTCATATCCAGCTTCTCGTCCACTGTCACCCCTAGGTCCTTTTCCGCAGAACTGCTGCCGAGCCATTCGGTCCCTAGTCTGTAGCTGTTCATTGGGTTCTTCCATCCTAAGTGCAGGACTCTGCACTTATCCTTATTGAACCTCATCAGATTTCTTTTGGCCCAATCCTCCAATTTGTCTAGGTCCCTCTGTATCCTATCCCTGCCCTCCAGCGTATCTACCACTCCTCCCAGTTTAGTATCATCCGCAAATTTGCTGAGAGTGCAATCCACACCATCCTCCAGATCATTTATGAAGATATTGAACAAAACTGGCCCCAGGACCGACCCCTGGGGCACTCCACTTGACACCGGCTGCCAACTAGACATGGAGCCATTGATCACTACCCGTTGAGCCCGACAATCTAGCCAACTTTCTACCCACCTTATAGTGCATTCATCCAGCCCATACTTCTTTAACTTGCTGACAAGAATACTGTGGGAGACCGTGTCAAAAGCTTTGCTAAAGTCAAGAAACAATACATCCACTGCTTTCCCTTCATCCACAGAACCAGTAATCTCATCATAGAAGGCGATTAGATTAGTCAGGCATGACCTTCCCTTGGTGAATCCATGCTGGCTGTTCCTGATCACTTTCCTCTCCTGTAAGTGCTTCAGGATTGATTCTTTGAGGACCTGCTCCATGATTTTTCCGGGGACTGAAGTGAGGCTGACTGGCCTGTAGTTCCCAGGATCCTCCTTCTTCCCTTTTTTAAAGATTGGCACTACATTAGCCTTTTTCCAGTCATCCGGGACTTCCCCCGTTCGCCACGAGTTTTCAAAGATAATGGCCAATGGCTCTGCAATCACAGCCACCAGTTCCTTTAGCACTCTCGGATGCAGTGCATCCGGCCCCATGGACTTGTGCACGTCCAGCTTTTCTAAATAGTCCCTAACCACCTCTTTCTCCACAGAGGGCTGGCCATCTATTCCCCATGTTGTGATGCCCAGCGCAGCAGTCTGGGAGCTGACCTTGTTAGTGAAGACAGAGGCAAAAAAAGCATTGAGTACATTAGCTTTTTCCACATCCTCTGTCACTAGGTTGCCTCCCTCATTCATTAAGGGGCCCACACTTTCCTTGGCTTTCTTCTTGTTGCCAACATACCTGAAGAAACCCTTCTTGTTACTCTTGACATCTCTCGCTAGCTGCAGCTCCAGGTGCGATTTGGCCCTCCTGATTCCATTCCTACATGCCCGAGCAATATTTTTATACTCTTCCCTGGTCATATGTCCAACGTTCCACTTCTTGTAAGCTTCTTTTTTATGTTTAAGATCCGCTAGGATTTCACCGTTAAGCCAAGCTGGTCGCCTGCCATATTTACTATTCTTTCGACACATTGGGATGGTTTGTCCCTGTAACCTCAACAGGGATTCCTTGAAATACAGCCAGCTCTCCTGGACTCCTTTCCCTTTCATGTTAGTCCCCCAGGGGATCCTACCCATCTGTTCCCTGAGGGAGTCGAAGTCTGCTTTCCTGAAGTCCAGGGTCCGTATCCTGCTGCTTACCTTTCTTCCCTGTGTCAGGATCCTGAACTCAACCAACTCATGGTCACTGCCTCCCAGGTTCCCATCCACTTTTGCTTCCCCTACTAATTCTTCCTGGTTTGTGAGCAGCAGGTCAAGAAAAGCTCCCCCCTAGTTGGCTCCTCTAGCACTTGCACCAGGAAATTGTCCCCTACGCTTTCCAAAAACTTCCTGGATTGTCTATGCACCACTGTATTGCTCTCCCAGCAGATATCAGGAAAATTAAAGTCACCCATGAGAACCAGGGCGTGCGATCTAGTAGCTTCTGCGAGCTGCCGGAAGAAAGCCTCATCCACCTCATTCCCCTGGTCCGGTGGTCTATAGCAGACTCCCACCACTACATCACTCCAGTTGCTCACCTTGCCTATATCTAAATCCATGGTACAGCCACAGCTTGAATACTGCTTGTGGATCTGGCTGTGACGAAGCAGGACTGTTCTTAATGTTTCCTCTGAATAGTGTGGGGGTGCCTCAGTTTCCCCTAGGCAGTTCTTAAGTATCTAGGGGGTGGGATAAGGGTGTATGATCATTGCAGAGCCCTAGAGGGCAGGTGTGTGCAGGGGTCTGGACACAGAGAATGGCCGACACCCTGTTTCCTGGCAACTGATGGCCTGGGCCCTTCTCCCCTGCAAGGTGAGAGCTAAAGGGTTGGAGAACAAAGGAATCAGGTGCCCTCCCGGCCCTGGAAAGGGACAAAGCCCAGAGGAGGAGGGGCTGGAGGGAGTTTCAGTTTGGGGCTGACTGGGGCATGGAGTGAAGGGCAGACGTGGTTGTCTGGCTCACTGCCCCCTAAAATGGACCCGGCTGAGGGGTCCTGTTCTCTGCACCTACAAGCTCTGTGTTAGACCATGTTCCTGTCGTCTAATAAACCTTCTGTTGTACTGGCTGGCTGAGAGTCCCGTCTGACTGCAGAGTTGGGGGGCAGGACCCTCTGGCTTCCCCAGGAGCCTGCTTTGGTGGACTCGCTGTGGGAAGCGCACGGAGGGGCAGAGGAGGCTGACTGCTCCGAGGTCAGACCCAGGAAGGTGGAAGCTGTGTGAGCTGTGTGTCCTGCAGACAGGCTGCTCACAGAAAGGAGACTTCCCCAGAGTCCTGCCTGGCTTCATGGGGAACAGCTCCAGAGCATTGCCCAGGGACTCTGTGACAACTGGCATCTCAAAAAAGATCTATTGGAAGTGGAAAAGGTACAGAGAAGAGCAACAAAAAATGATTCGGGGTATGGAACAGCTGCTGTACGAGGAGAGATTAATAAACCTGGGCCTTTTCAGCTTGGAAAAGAGACGGCGAAGGCGGGATGTGATCGAGGTCTATACGATTGTGACGGGTGTGGAGCATGTGAATAAGGACGTGTTATTTACGCCTTCATGTAACACACAAACCAGGGGGTCACCCAATGAAATGAACAGGCAGCAGGTTTAAAACAAACAACAGGAAGTATTTCTTCACACAACGCACAGTCAACCTGTGGAACTCCTTGCCAGAGGATGTTGTGAAGGCCAAGATTATAACAGGGTTCAAAAAAGAACTAGGTAAGTTCATGGAGGATAGGTTATTCTGTGACTATTACCCAGGATGGGCAGGGCTGGTGTCCCTAGCCTCTGTTTGCAGGAAGCTGGGAATGAGCAGACAGGGGATGGATCACTTGATGATTCCCTGTTTTGCTCGGCCTCCCCCACTGCTCTGCGCATGCAGGAGCCAGGGCTCCCTGAGAGGGTCTCGCTTGGCCCCATCTGCTGCGGTGCTGCCCTCCTCTTCCTCCTCCTGCCTGGCTCTGAGCCTCTGAACCCCGACAGGCCCCGCCCGGCATGTCCTCCTCAGCGGGGTCGCCCCCTGACCCCGAGAGTGGAGCTGGCTTGGGGAGCTCCACAGCTTGTTATTGCCACGGGGCCCCGGGCATCTCCCCTGTCCCTTCCCAGGGGCGACACCGGTCCCTGGTGGGTGAACCTTTCCGGCAGGCTGCCCGGGAGCCGGTGGGGGCCAGGCCAGCTGTGAAGGGGTGTGGGCAGGGTGGCACGGTCATAGCATGTCATCTCCTCGTTGCCCACCAGGTGTCTCTCCGGATCCACAGGCCACGTCCCCTCCCCGGGCGGCTGCTTCCTGCCCCGGGCTATGCAGGGAGCAAAGGTGGCCAGGCCGGGGGCTGCTGCTGGCACCCACGGGGCTCTGGCCAAGCACTGGGCACCAGCAGCCGTGGCATCTATTCCACAGACCCACCAACCCCCTGTCACGGAGTCCCCGGGCGATGCTCTGGAACTGCTCCCCATGAAGCCAGGCAGGACTCTGGGGAAGTCTCCTTTCTGTGAGCAGCCTGTCTGCAGGACACACAGCTCACCCGGCTTCCACCTTCCTGGGTCTGACCTCGGAGCATTCAGCCTCCTCTGCCCCTCCATGCGCTTCCCACAGTGAGTCCGCCCAGGCGGGGTCCTGGGGAAGCCAGAGGGTCTTGCCCCCCAACTCCGCAGTCAGACGGGACTCTCAGCCAGCCAGTAAAATAGAAGGTTTATTAGACGACGGGAACATGGTCTAACACAGAGCTTGTAGGTGCAGAGAACAGACCCCTCAGCCGGGTCCATTTTAGGGGGCAGTGAGCCAGACAACCACGTCTGCCCTTCACTCCATGTCCCAGCCAGCCCCAAACTGAAACTCCCTCCAGCCCCTCCTCCTCTGGGCTTTGTCCCTTTCCCGGGCCAGGAGGTTATTTGATTCCTTTGTTCTCCAACCCTTTAGCTCTCACCTTGAAGGGCCCAGGCCATCAGTGTCCAGGAAACAGGGTGTCGACCATTCTCTGTGTCCAGACCCCTGCACACACCTGCCCTCTAGGGCTCTGCAAGGATCATACACCCTTACCCCACCCCCTAGATACTTAAGAACTGCATGGGGAAACTGAGGCACACCCACACTATTCAGACGAACCATTAAGAACAGTCCCACTTCATCACACCCTCCCCGTGGCGCTGTGTCCCACGGGGGACAAGGACCCCCTCCCCGGTGCTTGGCGGTGCCGTGTTATGTCTGGAGAGCCGAGGTCTCCGTCCCAGGGCTCTGGGGCCGGGGTCACCCAGAGGAATGTACGTGCTCCATGTTCTGAACATCTTGAATTTTACTCTTGAAAAGCCTCGTGGCCGATCTCTCGCTGGCTGCGGGGGCCCAGCCGGAGAGCCAGACGCGCTGCTGAACCCACTGCTGGGGCTGAGCCGCGAAGCTGGTTTTAGCTGTGCCCCCCCCTTGCTTGTGCCCCCCTTGTGTGGGGTTGTTTTATGTCCGGCCTGGCGCAAGGACAGACCCTGTCCTGGGGACGGGAGGGCAGCTGGTTATTCGGAGCACGCTCCTGCTTCGCACGGCTGCAGCCCTCGGCCACCCTGGGCACCCCCCCCCCCCAGGGGCCCACCCTACGTCCCCTTGTGCTGAAGCCCTACCCCACCCTGGCTGCACCCCCCACCCCTTGCACCGGAGCCCCCCAGCACACACTCTCGCCAGCCCATGCGGGGAGATATTTTTATTGCACAAGATTTAACTGAAATCGGTTGTAACAAAACCAAGGGTGAGAAAGGGGAAGTTCCCAGCCCGGGCTGGGGGCTGGGGACGCAGGGGGACGCTCGCCCCAGGCTGGGTTTGGGGAAGCTGGGGCTGCGGGATGGGGTTTCTGACTGGCCTGTGAGCAGTTCCCACGCTTCTTCCCAGAGCAGGCTGCTGCACATCGCACCCGCTCTCGGACACGTGACCCCAGCTGGACCCGGGGGGTGGAGCTGTGAGATCTGGGGCGGCTTCCCAGCCCAGCACGGCCCAGCCTGGCCAGGCGCAGGAGGCTCCTGGCTGGGCCGAGGGGTCCCCGCTGTGACCAGTTTGGCACAGCACCGATTCCCTCCTGTTTGGCGTCTGGCTTGGGGCCCAGCTGCAGACACAGCCTGTGCTATGGATGGGCCCCTGCCCGCGACACGGCGGGCACAAGAGTCTCTCCTTCCCTGCCCAGCAGGAACCCCAGCACTGCCGGCCTCTGCGGGGCTGGGGGGCAAATGGGTTTTCTGACCCCTGGGCAGCCGGAACTGTCTGCCCCACCCCCTCGTCTGCCTTGCCAGGTCTAACACTGGGCGTGGCCCTGGCCTGGCCCAGCTCTTGCTTCGCCCTCCCTCCCACCCCCGCCTGCCAGGGAGAACAGAGCTCTGAGGCCTGGGAACACCCCCCCACACACCCAAATCCTCCTGCTGACCATAGAGTTGCCAACCCTCCAGGATTGTCCTGGAGTCTCCAGGAATTAAAGATTAATCTTGAATTAAAGACTATGTCATGTGATGAAACCTCCAGGAATATGTCCAACCAAAACTGGCAACCCTAGCCTGGCCAGCACCACGTCCTGGGGCCTGCAGCGGATCTGACAGCTTCGGGGAGGGGGCAGCGTGGATGTGACATACACGTCCCAACTCCCCAGCATCTGGGGGACAGGGTCTGGAGTGGGGGCAGCTGCTTGTCCAGCTCCCACACCCTGGGCTAGTGACCGTCAGGGCAGATCTCTGCCCGCTGCCTGGGGACAGGAGCCCTGCGTCTTGCTCTGGTTCACTCTCTGGCTCCATCTCTCCCCACATCCGGCTGACCCCCACTGCCATGGATGCCTACGCCCCGTTTCGCACTGACCGGTGCCCAGAAGTGCCCCCAATCCATGGGGCGTGTAGTCACTCCAGACCCTGGCGATAAGGGGGGAAGGCTCCGGAGGCTCCCTCCTTTGGCGTGAGCTCTGGCCGTTGGCCTGGAATAGCCCGAGTCTCCTGCCCCTCCAGCCCCACTGGGAGCAGTGGGTGCCAGTGGGTGCTGGCTCAAGGGGGGGGGGCGGGGATGGGTGCTGGATCTGTGCCAGATGGTGGGCCTGGGGTCATTGCTGCTGCCCTCTTCTCTATGGATGGGAGGTCGGGTATCGATTATCCCGAGCAGGGGGGTTGGCAGGGTGGTGCCCGCCTAAGTTCCCTCTAAGCTGCGTGGCCGTGCATCAGGCTATCAAGGGCGTGCAGGCTCAGAGCCACAGGGGCCTGGACTGGAGCAGCGCCTCTCCCCCGGCACCAGGCTGCTGCAGAGCGCAAGGGCTGCAGGGAGTCATCTCTCCCTGCCGCAGCCCCAGGGCAGCCTGCACCCCAAATCCTCCATCCCCGCTCCCTCCCGAGCCCACACCCTTAGCTGGAGCCCTCTCCTGCACGCTGAACCCCCCATTTCTGGCCCCACCCACAGCCTGCACCCCCAGGCCAGAGCCTATACCCCACTGCACCCCTGCCCCAGCCCAGAGCCCTCTCCTGCACCCCAAACCCCTCATCCCCAACCTCACCCCAGAGCCCATACCCCCAGCCCAGAGCCTATACCTCACTGCACCCCAACTCCCTGCCGCAGCCTGGAGCCTCCTCCTGCACCCCAAACCCCTCATCCCAGGGCTGCCCTCCATTCCAGAATCCCCTCCATTCCAGAGCCTGCCCCCTCAGCTGGAGCCCTCACCCCCATCCTGCACCCCAACCCTCTGCCCCAGCCCTGAGCCCCCTCCCACACTCCGACCCCCTTGGCCCCAGCCCCACCACACATCCCCTCCATATTGGTGCACATAACAAAATTCATTCCGCACATGGATGTAAAATATTAGAGGGAACACTGCCCTCCATCACGCCTTGTGGTGGCAGGTTCTACACACAGAAGGGGGAGGCCCTTGGCCCAGAGGATACGACAGCTGCCTTTTGTGGGCTCCTAAATCTCACCAAATATCACCATTGCCATGGAAATGCCTGCAAGGGGTCTGCTTCCCCCAGCCCCCGATGGGCCCTGGTGCAAGGGGGCTGCTCCTGCCACCCCTCGACAGACCCGGGCATGAGGGGTCCACTCCTCCCACACCCCCTGATAGGTCTTGGCATGAGGGATCCCTTCCCCCCTGCCCCCGACAGGCCCTGGTGAGAGGGGGTCAGTCCCCACGCACACCCCAGGCCAGGCCCTGGGGGAGGAGCTCTCCTGCCCCCCGTGTTCTCAGAAATGCCCTGTACCTAGTTCTGCTGCTGCCCCAGAACCCCGGGCTCCAAATGCGCTCACGGCACCGGGGACACGTCTCCAACCTGCTCTCCCAGCCCAGCTGTGTCCCCTCCCCAGGGGTCGGACGGGGAGCAGCGGAGCTGGGGCGCTCGGGGCTGCTCCACCCTCCTTCTCAGCACCCTCCAGACAGGTCTGTCCTCCCCCTGCCCCGGCCGGGTTGGAGCAATGACCCCCCCTCGCTCGTGCAGGGGTCTCTGGGACTGGCCCTGTGCCTGGCCAGAGAATTCCAGGCACCTCTGCTCAGCCCAGGTCTCAAGGCGGGAGCAGGAGCACTCGGGGCATTACAGGCCCTCGGGCGCTTGTCGTCAGAGCCAGGGCGTGAACCCAGGCATCCGGGCCAAAAGCCAGCTGTTAATCACCAGTGGCCATGGGGTGCTGCTGCCCTACAGCGCAGCCCCACGGTGCCCTGCACTGCTCACACAGCCGGGCCTTGGTGCACGTGGCAAGCCCGGGGGCAGGATGGCAAAGGGGGGAGAAATCAGGCCTCTGGCACTGCGTTGATGTCAAGGGCCCTGCCTGTTGGCAGCCACCCCTCCCTGGGCCATGTAGCAACAGCTCCAGTCTGACCCACGGCCCCCTGAGTGTCGGAGAGGGGGAGGGTTGCCAACTTTCTAATCATACAAAACTGAACAAGCTACCCCTGCTGTGACGTTCAGAGTGTAATATAATATCTCATTGAAAGGTGACAGGGCCAGAAAGAGTTAATTACCTCCCAGACTGACCTGACCCAGGGCCGGACTTTAGGGTCTGGTTAGGAAGAGATGGAAATGGAGAGAGCTGTGAAATGCAGCCGGCATTGTGAGAGAGAGAAGGGGAGCTGTGTGCTCAGGGCTTGTGATGTCCACAAACAAGCCTTGTCTACGGCTGTAGCTTTGATTCAAAGATCAACAAAAGGAATATTAACATTTAGGAAGACACTTGAGTGAAATGTATCAGGGGGTCGCCGTGTTAGTCTGTATCCCGAAAAACAACAAGGAGTCCGGTGGCACCTTAAAGACTCTCACGAAAGCTTATGCTCAAATAAATCTGTTAGTCTTTAAGGTACCACCGGACTCCTTGTTGTACTTGAGTGCAATAGTGTTATTGTCTATGTCTCTTTGAAGGTTGTGGTAACTTGTGTCTGAACTGTTAATGGATAAGTTACCCTGTGCTAATGGCCAGGATGTTTGGAAGAAGGAAAGTTAAGCTTATTGTTTTCTCAGGCCAAAAGTCTGCAGCAAATGTATAAAAACCTTGGGACACGATCCTTCTTCATCTCAGATCTGCTCTGGGTTTCAAGAGGGGGAAACCTTAAGCCATAAGGACTGAGATCCCCAGTCACTGACTGGAGTCACCCTGAACGTGGACATTAGACTATAACCCGTGGACTATTTCTAAAAGGACTTTTGGCAACTACAAGCTCATCTCTGCTGTATAGCTGAACGTCAAGAATTGAATTCAAGTCTGTCTGTGTATTGATCTTTTAACCAACTCTCCACCTCTTTTTTTCTTTTTTTTAATACATTTTAGTTTAGTTAACAAAAATTGACTATAGCGTGTATTTTGGGTAAGATCTAAGTTATTATTTGACCTGGGTCTGGGGCTTGGTCCTTTGGGGTCAGGAGAACCTTTTCTTTTATATGATTGTGACGAAGTAGGACTGTTCTTAATGTTTCCTCTGAATACTGTAGGGGTGCCTCAGTTTCCCCTATGCATTTCTTAAGTCTCTAGGCGGTGGGATAAGGGGGTGTAATTGTTGCAGAGCAAAGGGCCAGGGTACATAAATGGCCGACACTCTGTTTCCTGGCAACTGATGGCCTGGGCCCCTCCCCCCTGCAAGGTGAGAGCTAAAGGGTTGGAGAACAAAGGAGTCCGGTGCCCTCCTGGCCCGGGAAAGGGACAAAGCCCAGGGAGGTGGGGCTGGAGGGAGTTTTCAGTTTGGGGCTGGCTGGGGACATGGAGTGAAGTGCAGACGGGGTTGTCTGGCTCACTGCCCCCAAAAATGGACCCAGCTGAGGGGTCCTGTTCTCTGCACCTGCAAGCTCTGTGTTAGACCATGTTCCTGTCGTCTAATAAACCTCTGTTGTACTGGCTGGCTGAGAGTCCCGTCTGACTGCGGAGTTGGGGGGCAGGACCCTCTGGCTTCCCCAGGAGCCTGCCTTGGCGGACTCGCTGTGGGAAGCGCACGGAGGGGCAGAGGAGGCTGAATGCTCCGAGGTCAGACCCAGGACGGTGGAAGCCGGGTGAGCTGTGTGTCCTGCAGACAGGCTGCTCCCCGAGAGGAGACTTCCCAGAGTCCTGACTGGCTTCGTGGGGAGCAGTTGCAGAGCATCGCCTGGGGACGCCGTGACAATGATGAAATAAGATTTTCAGAGTTTATCATCCTCTGTTTGACGTGTGTGTCTGGATGGAGGCCGGAGGCTGGTACTTTAAGGGAACTGCGTTGTGTGGACGTCTGAGCACCCAGGGAGGGGCTAGAGAAGCTGGTTTGGGCTGGCTGGGTAAATCCCAGTATTGGAATATCCCCCAGCGTTTGGGGTTTGTCTGATCCGCTCTGTTTGCGGATCACCCTGACTGAGTGACCTCAGCTGGCTCCCATGGGCAGCACCGTCACACCCACCTGTCCCAGAGGCCCCGCCCCACTCAATCCATCCCCCTCCCTCAGTGGCTCGCTCTCCCCCACCCTGACTCACTTTCACTGGGCTGGGGTTGGGGCTTGGGATGCTGGAGGGGGTGAGGGCTCCGGCTGGGGGTGCTGGCTCTGGGGTGGGGCTGGGAATGAGGGGTTTGAGGTGCAGAGGGGGACTCCAGGCTGGGAGGTGGGGCTGAGGGATTCAGAGTGTGGGAGGGGCCAGTGGGTTGAGGCAGGGGGTTGGGGTGTGGGAGGGGGTGCAGGCTCTGGGCTGGGGGTGAGGGTTTTGGGGTGCAGGGGAGGACTCCAGGTTTGGGGGGGCTCAGGGCAGGGGCACGGGGTTGGGGCTCAGGGTTGGGGCATGGGCTTACCTTGGGCCGCTCCCGGTCAGCGACACAGCACGGGGGCTAATGCAGGCTGCCTGCTTGTCCTGACACCCTGTTGCGGGTGGCCCAGAAGTGGCCAGCAGGTCCGGCACTAGTAGGCGGGTGGGCAGGAGGATCTACATGCTGCTCTTGCCTGCAGGCACCGCCCCCCAGCTCCTACTGGCCAGTACCCAGCCAATGGGAGTGCGGAGCCGGTGCTCGGGGTGGGGGCAGCACGCGAAGCCTGTGGCCCCCTGCCTAGGAGCTGGACCTGCTGCCGGCTGCTGCCGGGGCGCAGCGCGGAGCCAGGACAGGTCGGGACTAGCCTGCCTTAGCACCACAGCACGGCCGAGCAGACCTTTAACGGCATGGTCGGTGGTACTGACCGGAGCCGCCAGGGTCCCTTTTTGACGGGGTGTTCCGGTCAACAACGGGACACCGGGTCACCCTAGCAGAGGGGAGGCTGCCGGCAGGGCCCTGCCATGCGGGCCCTTCAACTGTGGGCTTCACCCCACGCCCGCCTTGGCCGAGTCTGCAGGAGCGTGGCCCTGCAGAGCATGCTGGGAGGAGCCTGCGGGAAGGGGCTGGGGCCAGGCAGTTGCTTGTTCTGCCCTGCTCCAGGGGCAGGGCGGGGGGGAGGTTGGCAGTAGGGTAACCAGATCGAAAGTGTGAGAAATCGGGACGGGGTGGGGAGTAATCGGCGCTTATTACCCCAAAATATCAGGACTGTCCCGATAAAATTGGGACATCTGGTCACCCTGGCTGGCAGGGCGGTGGTTTGGTGTCTCTGGAGGAGCTGGCTGGGAGGAAGTAAACAAAGGCCAGTGACCCTCGAGGCTCAGCACGAAGGGCAGGGGCCTGGATGGCCTGGACCCGGGGCTCGGGCTTGTCCCGGGAGAGGTCAAAGTCAGCCACCCCCTGCCGGCTGCAGCCACGCGCCTTCAGCCTCTTTGACGACACTGGACTGGGGCTTAGGCCTGAGCGGTGGGTCCAGAAGGCCAGGGAGGCTGAGCCGCCCCAACCCAGGCTGTGGCCCTGCCCATGCTCTGCCCCAAGGCCCTGACCTCGCTTTCCCTCTCCCCTGAAGACGGCGGGGGCTCAGCTCCAGCCAGCGGCCGGCGTGGGGGCGCTTGAGAAACCTCCAGCTGCGGGGGGGGGCGCTTGGGGCTCTGGTGGGCAGGGGTTGGGGCCTCGGGCAGAAGGGGTAGGGGCAGGGCCTCTCGCTCAGCAGCCATTGAACCCGCAGCCCAGACAGACACGGGGTGTGATCGGGAGTCACGGCCATGGCAGCCACACAGGGCATCCTGCAGGACATGTGCCCCCCGACCCCTTCACTGGAGGACATGGCTGGCTGAGCTTCAGGGGCCTCAGGGGTCCCTCTGGGGTGAGCTGGTCATTTCAGCTCCCGGCTGGGCTAGCCTGGCTCACACAGAAGCCCTTGCCCAGGGGTCCCCATCAGGCCAGCCCAACCTCTGTTCTGCCAACAGGGGCCCCTTAGGGCTCCCCTTGCTGGGTGGAGGACAGAGCCATGCTGGCTGGCCAAGCAAAGACCCACACCTGCTGGCTGAGGGAAGGCACAGGTGGAAGCCCTTGGGGCATCTAGAGCCCTGTTCCCACTCCCCAGAGGCACTTGCCTTCTTCCCACCTTCCCTTGCACTCCCACCTGCTGGGAACAGCTGGCATCACTCTGTGGGGAAAGGGAGTGTGGGACCAATTCGTCTGCAGGACGCTCCATGGGCAGGGTGTGACAAAGTGGGAACAGTTTGTAATATTTTTATGAGGCCTGTTTGTGCCTCAGTTTCCCCATATGCTGCATTGTTACCTGGTGGGTGGAAGGGGACTGCTTGTTCTCAGGGCAGGCTGACACACATAGGTGTGGGTGTCCCCAGCTGTCTGGGCCTGAGAAGAGAGAGCAACTCCAATTAACAGGACACTGGCGCCTAGCAACCAGTGACCCAGGGGATATGGACTGTCCCGCCTCTCCTTAGGGAAACTGAATAATCCCCAGCTCGAGATCAAAGGACTGGGGAGCAACAAGGTGGAGGATCAAAGCTGGCAGCTGGGAGGAGTCAGGCTCTCACCTGGAGTCTGATCTACGAGATCAGGCAGAGCTTGACCCAAGGGGTTCCCTACAGCTTGGCTGGGCTCTGGGCTGACCAGACTGGACGATGCTCCAACCGTCAGTTGGCACCCCAGACACGTTGGTGTCAGCTCTGCCCAGCCTGCTGGATGGCCCATTAAGGACCATCAGCTACACACCTGGCCAATTGAGAAAAGGCAGACACGCCTTGGGACTCAGCAAGGCGTGCAGGGACCTGCCTATGGACCGAACTCTGAGGTGTTTCCAGGCCACGGGATGGGCAGCTTGTCTTTGGGACAAAGAAAGCAGAGACCACATGGCAAGAGACTATAAAACGCTGCTGCAGCTCCTCCATCTTGTCTTCCATCCTGCTTCTTACCTCTGGAGGGACTTTGCTACACTGAAGCTTTGAACGAAGGACTGACAGACCCATCCCAGCTGGGGATGTTCTCCAGAGACTGGATTTGAACCTGCAGCTTATTCCATCACTGCTGCAAGCCTGAACCAAGAACTCTGCCATTCCTGTATGTCATTGATTCCATTGAACCCATTCTAGCTCTCATCTCTCTCTTTTTCCTTTTATGAATAAGCCTTTAGATTTCAGATTCTAAAGGGTTGGCAACAGTGTGATTTGTGGGTAAGATCTGATTTGTATTTTGACCTGGGTCTGGGGCTTGGTCCTTTGGGATCGAGGGAACCTTTTTTCTTTTACGGGGGTGTTGGTTTTCATAACCATCTGTCCTCATAACGAGTGGCACTGGTGGGGATACTGGGAAACTGGACAGGTTTCAGAGTAACAGCCGTGTTAGTCTGTATTCGCAAAAAGAAAAGGAGGACTTGTGGCACCTTAGAGACTAACCAATTTATTTGAGCATAAGCTTTCGTGAGCTACAGCTCACTTCATCGGAGTGTCTAAGGGAATTGCTTGTGTGACGTGTGGTTAGCCAGTGGGGTAAAACCAAAGTCCTCTCTGTCTGGCTGGTTTGGTTTGCCTTGGTGTGCATAGAAACCCCAGCCTGGGGCTGTGACTGCCCTGCTTGAAGCCATTTGTCCTGAATCGGCACTCTCCGTGGGGTCCCGCCAGAACCAGCCTTGTTACTGCTACCCTGAGGGCTCCCTGTGCTGTGTCCAGGTGACTGATCGACCAGACTGTTCAATCAGCAGCGCTGTGGCAATGTCACTGCAGATGCTGGGCGAGCTGCATTAATCCCTGCGGAGTGGACAGGTTTCCACTGGGCTCTGTCTCAGTGGGACTCACTGAGCGGAGCTCATGGGGTGGAGCAGGGGGGCTGCAGGCCCAGGGGTCCAGCCTAAGGAGGCGGTGAAACTGCGTGGCTCACCCTGGAGGAAGAAGAGCAAGACCCCAAGGGGTCTGGCGCTCTGGCAGGTTCCTCTTACAGACCATTGCAAAGCTGGGACCTAGCACCGACCCTGTGGGTCCTGGACACCTCTGTGCCAAGGCACCCAGTACAGCAGGGCCTGGTCCTGCTCAGGGCCTGGGGGTGCTGCTGAAAGGCAAAGAGGTAACAATCCTGCCCTGCCAGGGGCCCCAGCGCCCCTTTGCCTGGGTATCTGTCACGGGCCGCTCCCCTGCCCTGCAGCCAGCGCGGATGCACTTGGCTCACCATGAGCACTGGCTTGCACACACACTTGTAAAAGCCCCTGGCCTGGAGGATGTTAATTTCCTCTGGGAAACAGTCGGAGACCTGTTTGTCCAGAGCCAGCGGAACCTGCCCAGGCAGGGATCAGCAGGGTGGGGTAACTGACATCCTGAAATAGGACAGGAGAGAAACTAGGCCAGGGCTAGTCTGGGTATTTATTCATCTCATGGAGGTCCCTGGAGCCCCAGCGGGGAGCAGGGCCCTGTTGCACTGGGCGCTCTGCCAGCTGCTGCACAGACGCAGTGGGAGACAGGCCCCACTATCGGGCAGCGAGAGGTGGTGCAGCAGGGAGAGCACTGGCCTCCTGTCTACACTAGCGGCCCCCCTGCACTAGCCCAGACACAGATACTGGGGGCTCCGGCCATGGGTGGCACCAGGCTGTTCTCTCACCCAGTGCCCCACACAGCCCACACCTTCCTGGGGAGCTGGGACCACGGGTGCTGTTTGAACCCTTTTCCTTCCCCATTTGTAGCCTGCCTGGGGAGTGCAGCGAGCGGCTCTCTGGCCTCAGAGTGTCAGAGAGACCGTCCCGCAGAGGATCTCCGTCTGCCCAGGCTGTGCGACCCCGGCACATCTGGCCAGGTGGAGGGGCGAGGGATGTTCCTAGCAGCCAGCCTGGGGCTCGGCCACTGCAGCAGCTGCAGGAGGCAGGTTTTCCCCGGGCCAGCTGGTTCTGATCCACGCTTGGCTCACGCTGGGGGCTGCCTCGGCGTGGAGCAGCAGAAGAGGATGAGAAATGTCAGCGAGCCGCGTGGTTGCTTATTAAGCTCTAAATGGGATTTGCCAGGCCGGGAGAGGCAATAAAGGGCAGAGCCTGCATTGGCTCTGAGCAGCAGCAGAGTCCCCGGCCAGCCCGCCCCCCTCGTCCCATCGCCCACTCAGCTCTGCGGCATCGGAGCGGGATGGGCCCTTCTGGGCTCTGTGATGGTCAGTGAGGCGCTCTCGGGGAACTGGGGGGCCGAGCCCAGCAGCTCTCCCCGGGGCTCTCTGCCCCCTTCCTGGCACAGGAAGCAGCCGCTGTGGGCAGCGTGGGGGCTGGGTGCCTTACGCTAACGCTCTCTCCGTTTGTGGTGGTTCCTTAGCAACATCCCCAAAAATGCCCTGCCCACATGATGCCCCCTCCGGCCCACGGGAGGGGGTGAGGCACCAGCCTCAGGCCGGGCGGTGCTGGGTTAACACCCTCAGCCAGGGAGGGGATGGAGCGAGGAGTAAGGAGGTGAAATGCACCATATCCTAGGAGCTTTCTTCTGGGTGGGGGAGAGGGTCCAAGAAGCTGGCAGCTCGTGGGGGTCAGCACGGACCCACAAAAGGATCGCCCCACAGCCAGGCTGCCCAGCTCCTGCCCTTGTCTGAGCCTGGGGCTGCCTGGCTAGTGAAGGGCAAACAGAGGTGAGATCGGCTTCCTCTTCTGCTGTGACTTCCTGTCCCTGAGCCTGTGCCTCACGTTCTAGCCCCTCATCCTCAGCCCTGCCCTACTCCCGGCTTCTACTGTCAGTACCACTCACCTTCACTCTGCCCCCTGAGCCCAGCTGGCCCCAACCTCACTGTCACGGGGTCCCCGGGCGATGCTCTGGAACTGCTCCCCATGAAGCCAGGCAGGACTCTGGGGCAGTCTCCTTTCTGGGAGCAGCCTGTCTGCAGGACACACAGCTCACACAGCTCCCCGCTTCCTGGGTCTAACCTCGGAGCATTCAGCATCCTCTGCCCCTCCGTGCGCTTCCCACAGCGAATCCGCCCAGGCGGGGTGCTGGGGAAGCCAGAGGGTCCTGCCCCCCAACTCCACAGTCAGACGGGACTCTCAGCCAGCCAGTAAAACAGAGGTTTATTAGACGACAGGAACACGGTCTAAAACAGAGCTTGTAGGTGCAGAGAACAGGACCCCTCCGCCGGGTCCATTTTGGGGGCAGTGAGCCAGACAACCACGTCTGCCCTTCACTCCATGTCCCCAGCCAGCCCCAAACTGACTCACCCTCCAGCCCCTCCTCCTCTGGGCTTTGTCCCTTTCCCGGGCCAGGAGGTTACTTGATTCCTTTGTTCTCCAACCCTATAGCTCTCACCTTGCAGGGGGGAAGGGCCAGGCCATCAGTGGCCAGGAGACAGAGTGTCGGCCATTTATGTACCCTGGCCCTTTGCTCTGCAACAATTGCACCCCCTTATCCCACCACCTAGAGACTTAAGAAATGCATAGGGGAAACTGAGGCACTCCTACAGTATTCAGAGGAAATATTAAGAACAGTCCCACATCGTCACACCCGTGGGGCTCCTATGCCCAGAGCAGCTCCCTCTGCATGCCTGGCACCTTGTCTCACCCCAGAGCTCGGTCCTTGGGCCTCCTCCCATCTGGGCTGCTCCTGGGCTCACACCTGGGTACCCGCCATGCAGACAGGCCCTGGCTGCAGACAGGCCCTGGCTGGTGCATCACATCTGCTATCGGGTCACAGGCGGCCGGGGGGGTCTGCCCAGAGCTCAGAACTAGGTGTTTCCTAGTCACTGCTGGATCCTAGCATAGCGAACATTGGCAGGACTCTGGGACCTGGTGAATGCGGGAGGAGGTGAGACCTGTCATCTGGCTCAGTGAGAACAGCTGAGATCCCTGACCTAGCCCCGCTCTGTGTTTATGGCCGGGGGAGATGCAGGCTGAGTGCTGACCCAGCCAAAGGGCTGCGACCAGAAGAGAAGGAAGAGGGCACAAAGATTACCCGTTAGGGAGGCGACACTCTGCCGGCGGGGGTGGCTCATAAAAGGCGGATCCCAGCTCTCAGGAGGGGACAAGTGCCATGTGGATTGACTGGCAGGGCGGGGGAAGCTCCTTGTTAGACCGGGCAGGACTGTGTGAAGAGGTGCGGGCTCTACATTGCACGGTACGTTTTTCTGTTCTCTGCAGACAGATCTTTTCAAACCCTTTTGTTTGAATTTCTGTCTCAGGCTCTGGTAAATAAACATCAGTCGGGATTGACTATGAACCGGTCTAGGTGCCTGGTGCTTAGGAGAGCTGCGCTGAGCTGAGACGGGGCCCAGGGGACACTGCCTCCCCGAGGGCAGTGGGTCGGTGGGCATGGCGGTGGCCAGAACATAGGGGACGGGGCACTTGAGTGTAGCAAAGCAGCGTGTGTAAGCTGCAAGCCTGCGGAGGGAAAGGGCAGGGCCTGCGGCTGCCCGGAGTGGGGTGCGTGTGTAGCCGGCAGCTGGTAGCTTTGGGGGAACCTCCTCTGGTGGGCTCAGACAAGACGCCTTCGCGCTGCGAGCAGGTGGTAGCGATTCACCCTGACCCCCCGGCTCCCCCAAGTGATGGCACAGGACCACGGTGGGGGGATGTAAGATGTAGGTGGCTCAACACCGAGGTGAGATAATACCGAGCGTGTGAGAGGACAAACTCTCCCGGCTCCCCCGGCTCGGTCCCCCGGCCCCACCGCTGGGATGCTCCTTGGGGCACAGGCCTGGCTTACCCCATCGCCAAAGCCCAGGGCAGGTCTCGGGGAGGTAACACCTTCAGCAGCAGCCTCTCCATGGCGGACTCTGCGCCCGGGTTCCCATCCCACGCCATGCAGCAGGGCTCGCAGGGGCGTGGGAGCTGGAGACGGTTCTGCTGGGGGCCCTGGTAGGGAGCAGAGGGGACAAGAGCCGCATGAGACCCTGGGGCAGAGGGGGGGAACGGCCAGGGGGCAGCGCCGGGGAGATGCGCTGGAAGCCAGGGGCCGGCAGGGAAGATGGCTGCGCCCTAGGGAGCACAGCCAGGCCTCGCAAGCGACAGCAAGTGTAGCAGGAGCCGGGGAGCAGGCGGGCGAGGCTGGGGCCACAGGGAGAAGGACTGTGTCAAGTGTCCCAGGCCCACAGGATCGGGGCTGAGCCCCAACTTAGAAACGGGCTCTCGGAGGATCCCTTCAGTGGGTCAGGACCATCCCCCCGGGGCTGCTCTTCCTTCCCGCACCCGCTGGCCTCCGAGACTGAGGGCAGACGCTGCAAGCCGGGGTGGGGGGGGGGGAGCACTCCCTGTGGGCGTGGTGAACCCCCCTCCCCGAGGGGCGGGAGAAACCATAGCGCGGCCTGTACGGGGCCAAGGGTGGTGTGACTGCATGTGGGTTACCCCGAGCGACGGAGCTACACCGAAGTAATTCTGCAGTGTGGACCGGGGCTGAGCCTCCTGCCACCCCCGGACCCCTGCCCACTGAGCCAGACCCTGGTACTGACGCGCCCAGCTCGGCCCTGCAGGGACACCCGGCAGCCTGGCCCAGCCGGAGCAGGTGTGTTAGTCTGTAGCCAGGGGGCTGCAGGATCCATTCCCTGGCTCTGCCTGTCTGTCAGTCAGTCCCAGCGAGAGCTCAGCTCTTAACACAGACATCTCCTGGCATCTCAGGCCACGGGCTCCACCTGCAGGGGATTCATTCTGTCCCTGGGGCTCCCCTTGTGCTCTGGGATCCTCCGTCCGTCTGGCTGGCTCCAGCCAGACTGTTAACACCCCATGTACCCCCACCCTGATGGTCACATGACCCACCCCACCCCTGTCTCCCGCTCTGCCCACTGGGGAGCAATCCCCTATCCAGCCAGGCACTGCCAGGCTCAGGGGTCACCCCGACATCACAGGCAGGCCCCACGTGGGCACACAAGGGAGGGTTTCTCACTTACCCCCAGGGCAGGGCCCTCCAGCAGAGTGGAGTTGGGGGGCAGGGGGAGGGTTGGTCTCAGCTGTTTTCTCTCACCTGTCTCAGAAGAAAACAACCTGAAATTCACCAGAATGTGAGCAGCACCCAGGCCCACCCCTAAGTGAGCTCACCCCCCCAGCAGCCCCCAGATCCCACCCCACCCCAGGGACCCCTATGTCCCTGGCAGTCCCCAGATCCCACCCCACCCCAGGGACCCCTATGTCCCCGGCAGCCCCCAGATCCCACCCCACCCCAGGGACCCCTATGTCCCCGGCAGCCCCCAGATCCCACCCCAGGGACCCCTAACTCCCCAGCAGCCCCCTGGGCCCCCTCCCAACTTCCCCTTTGCATCCCCCACATTGTGGTGCCCAGTCTCCTGCTGTATTTGGAGCTTTGTCCCTGGCACATTTCTTCCCGTCTAAGCATCTCTGCTGCTGTACGTGCCAGGCAAGAGACCAGGAGCCGGACCAGCGTGAGGGGCCCTGGCCTAGGGAGAAGGTCCCAGCTTCACTGGCTAAACTCCAGGTAGCACGGGGGCCCAAGGCTGCTCTGGGATGGGGGACCCATGGAGACCTGGCATGCAAAGCATCAGCCAGCTCTGAGCAGCTTGGCCCCGATGCATGCTGGGATCTGCAGTCTCCCCCCACGTCTAGCCATGAGCTTCTGCAATCCGCTTCCAGCAGCGAGCTTTGGGTCAGGGCTCAGCCTCGCCCTGTGCCAGCGAGTGACTCCCACCAGTGCGCCAGCTGCCAGGCCGGGCAGACGGGGTCACTCTGCTGGGGGAGTGGCTGGGAGCTCCAGGGCGTTTGTTATCAGCCCGGGGTTTGTTATCAGTCACTCGGGCATGAACCTGCAGTGCCATCTGGTTAATGAGCCTCCTGCACATTGAGCCGCTCTTATCTCCTGCTGTCGCATGCGATGCCAGTCCCTGCACCCCATGGGCAGGGCTGCCTCTGGGCTCCGAGCTGCACCGGGAGCAGCCAGGGACCCACGTGGTTCCAGGCAGATTTGGCGCGATTGCCCCCTGTACATCCTCTGCTCCAGCGAGCGACGGGACCGCAGTGCTCTGCATGCAACGGGCACCACGAGAACCCACACTGGCCCTAACCCTGAGCCCCGATGAGCAGGCCTGGCCCAGCAGCCCCTCAGGCTCTCGGGACAGGCCTTGGTCTGAGCGGTGTCAATGCAGCCAGCCCAGCCTGCCAAGGCGGCGCTGAGAAAGCCAGGACCAGCTGGCCCCAGCTACGGCCACCCCTCCTCCATAGTTCACTGATCAGAGTTGCTGAAGTCGGGGGGGACAGCCCGTCAGGCGATCTAGCCCATCCTTAGCCCGGCTGGGTAAACAGGGCCCATGGCAGCCCCTTCCCCTGGCACCTGCCATCCTTAGCCCATCTAGCCCATCCTCCGAGCCACAAGCCACAGGACGGAGCTGCTGTTATTTGCCCATGAGGGGGCCACGCAGCATGCAGCCCCTGTGGGACGGGCATGGGCAGAGCTGCCAGGCACATATACAGTTTGCCCAGTTCACAGTTTCCCTGGCAAATAACAAGAGTTCGCCCTTCCCTACACCTCACCCACTCCCTAGGAGAGGCGCTGTCACTAGAAGGGGAAACTGAGGTTCAGAGAAGGGACGTGACCTGCCTAAGATCACATACTGAGTGAATGGCAGAGCTGGGAAGAGAACCCAGGAGTCCTGGCTCCCAGGTCCCTGCTCTAACCACTTGATCCCACTCCCCTGCCAGAGCTGGGGATAGAACCCAGGAGTCCTGCCCCCATCCCCGCTCTATCTAGTGTCATGGATCCACAAGATGTGTGCTATGCCCCAGCTTGTGAACAGTCCTTTGGAGGATCCCTTCAGAGGGCCAGACTCCCACAGGGCCCTGTTCTGTTCATTCCCTCTGGGGCACCTGGCCTTGGCCACTGTCGGGAGACAGGATACTGGGCTAGATGGACCTTTGGTCTGGCCATTCTTCCTTCCCCCAGCCCCGCAGCCCCATCGCCTCTGAATCTGAGCCCCTGGGCCCCAGCCTCCTGCTCCACCCCCAGAGCCCTGCCCAGCGAGTCCCAGCCAGACCCTGGGCAAGACATGTCTCCTCCGCAGGGACCGATGCCCCCTGCCAGGGTCTGCAGTGCTGCCCGGCAGCCTGTTCCAGCCAGAGCAGCATTTGTCAGGCACCTGGAGCCCCCATGGGCAGCCCTTAGCTCAGCCCAGAGACCTGCAGGCTGAAGCATCATCCACCTGGCCGAGCAGAGCAGCTTCCCAGCCGGGCTGGCCTGGCCCCAGCTCAGGCCCTGGCCCTCTCTCGCTCCCTCGGCTGGTCAGTCCCAGGTGCGAGCAGCCAGTTCCCTCCAGTAGCCTGCTCTGTACCCCCTGCCTGGCCTGTCTCAGCCCTTTGTCCTCCAGCGGGGATCTCTACCCAGCTTCCCTGCTGAGAGCTGGGGGGACCTCCTGCCCCTTGCCTGTGGGTCCCTGGGTGTCCAGGTGCTGGGCACTGGGGTCCCATGGCCTGGCTGGGATCCAGCATCACCACGGGGTGCGGCCAGCTCCTTAACAACCCTCTGTACTGCGGCCCAGACGGCCCCGGGACACCCACTTCCTTTTCTGCGCTGACCCTGGAGCAGACTTACCCCCCCATGGGTAACAATGCAAAGTGCGGCAGGAAACTGAGGCATGCCTAGGAGTCATCCAGACATTACAGACCATCCCCCTTCTTTGGCGACGGGTTTCAGGGCCCCGTCCCCCAGCCCACGGGGCCTCCCCAGAGCAAGTTGCCAGAGCGGTGCTGGGAGAATCTCTGCCCTCAACACCATGGCCCTGGCAGGAGCACGCGGTCTTGCGGGCGGTGCCAGCTCGGCCAGGGGCTCGCTGGGCTGCCGTTCCCAAAGACACTGAGTCCAGTTGCCCTCCTGGTGCAGGGTGTGCTCAGCCCACTCGGGGCCATCTGTAAATGGCTGGGGCGGGGCACAGCAGGCCGGGGAGGCCGGCGGGGAAGTGGAGCCCAGAGTCCTGGGTGACGGAGCAAGGCTGACAGAACATGGCGGGGGCTAGCGGCCGGTTCGGGGGGGCTGGGACCTGAGGGCAGGTCTAAGACCCGTCCAGGCCTGTAGTGGAGACACCCCCACACCGAGGGGCCATTTCTGTCACCCTCCTCTGGACCTTTCCGATTCGAACGTACCGGCTGGGGCTGGGGCGACCAGGCCTGCCCGCCGCGTTCACGGGGTGGGGACGGGGGATTTCTACAGGGGCTTCATGGCATCTTCCCTCTTAATAACTAAACATTAAGCACGGGGGACCCTGCCCAGGCAGGCGCTAGGTGCCCTTGGGGGCAGGGCCCCACATGCCCTGGGGAGCCCCGTCCCGGCCAGGCTCTGGGATGTTGGGCCCTTTGCAGGGCCTGCGGCTTGTCAGGTCAGAGGCTGAACCGGAGCAGAGGCTAGGGCAGGGGGCCGGGGCAGGGGGCCGGGAGGGAGCCGGGGAGCGGGACTGGGGCTGGGAGGGAGCCGGGGAGCAGGGCAGGGGGACGGGACAGGAGCCGGGGGACGGGGCAGGGGCAGGGGCAGGGGCAGAGGCCGGGAGGGAGCCGGGGAGCAGGGCAGGGGGCCGGGGCAGGACCCGAGGAGCGGGGCAGGGGGACGGGACAAGAGCCGGGAGGGGGCCGGGGAGCAAGGCTGGGGCCGGGAGGGAGCCGGGGAGCGGGGCTGGGGCAGGGGCAGGGGCAGGGGCCGGGAGGGAGCCGGGGAGCGGGGCAGGGGCAGGGGCCGGGAGGGGGCCGGGGAGCGGGGCTGGGGCCGGGAGGGAGCCGGGGAGGGGGGCTGGGGCAGGGGCCGGGAGGAGCCGGGGAGTGGGGCAGGGGGACGGGACAAGAGCCGGGAGGGGGCCTGGGAGCTGGGCAGGGGGTCGGGACAAGAGCCGGGAGGGGGCCGGGGAGCGGGGCTGGGGCTGGGGCAGGGGCAGGGGCCGGGAGGGAGCCGGGGAGCGCGGCAGCAGCGGACGGGGAGGCTGGTACCCAAGGAGTTAAGGGCTCGCCCCGCCCCGGCTCCGCCTCTCCGGTCCCCTCCGCTCTCAGGGCCGCGCTCGGAGCCGCAGAGAAGCGGAGACACAGAGCGGCGGAACCGAGCCCGGCCGGGCCCCTGGCGAGCCCGAGCTCCGCTGCGCCCCGGGGCTGCCCCCCGCCGGAGCGCCCTGCTCCCGATCCCCTGCCCCGGCTCCACCCGGGGCCCCCGCCCCCACTCCGGCCATTGCCCCGGGCCTGCTGCAGCCCCCCGGCCCCACCCCAGGGCATGACCCCCCCAACCCCACCCCTCCCCAGGGGCTGCCCCCTCCCCTGCCCCTGCGCCCGGTGCCCAACTCCCCTGGATCCCCTCTGGTCCTGGGGCCCCTGAAGGCCCCCAGGCCCTGCGCCTGTCTGTGCCCCCGCCCGGGCAGGACACTGGGCTCCCAGCTGGGGGCGAGGGGAGCTGTGCCCAGGCAGGGGGCCGAGCCGAGCACTATGTGAATGGCTCTGGGGGTGCTCAGCGCGCCCGACATGGACTGGGAGAAGCTGAGCCGGCGGCCCGGGCTCTCCCTGCGGGTGGACCGGCTGGACGAGGGTGACGGGGAGCCTCTGGCCGCCTGGCAGGGCTGTGGGCGCCTCCGGCCCTCCTCGTACCGGGCCCTGCGCAGCGCTGTCTCCACCCTGGCCCGCATCGACGACTTCTACTGCGAGAAGATCGGAGCCGGCTTCTTCTCCGAGGTCTTCAAGGTACGGGGACGGGCACCTGGGGACGGGCAGTGCGGGACGGGGACGGGCACCTGGGGACGGGCAGTGCGGGACGGGGACGGGCACCTGGGGACGGGCAGTGCGGGACGGGGACGGGCACCTGGGGACGGGCAGTGCGGGACGGGGACGGGCACCTGGGGACGGGCAGTGCGGGACGGGGACGGGCACCTGGGGAGAGGCAGTGCGGGACAGGGACGGGCACCTGGGGACGGGCAGTGCGGGACGGGGACGGGCACCTGGGGACGGGCAGTGCGGGACGGGGACGGGCACCTGGGGACGGGCAGTGCGGGACGGGGACGGGCACCTGGGGAGAGGCAGTGCGGGACGGGGACGGGCACCTGGGGACGGGCAGTGCGGGATGGGGACGGGCACCTGGGGACGGGCAGGGCAGGACGGGCAGCATGGGATGGGATGGGCACTTCAGGGACAGGGCAGGTGCATGGGTTGGGCACCTCAGAGGGGTAAGGGATGGGTGCCATGGGGATGGGCGTTTGCGCAGGGTTCTGTGGAGACTGGCGCTTCAAAGGGGTGGGGCAGGTGCATGGGGATGGGAGGGCTCCATGGGGATGGCGCCTTGGAGGGGTGGGAAACTGGGCAGTGTGGGGACCGCACATGGGGCAGGGACCATGGTTGCCTTGTGGCAGTTGCCTCTTCCTTGTCCTATGCCCCGGCTCAAGGCCTCTGGCTGGGGGTGGAGAGGGCCGGCTCAGCAACCTGTCAGAGCCGTTCCTCCCGTTCCTCTGGGCCATGGGCGTGTGGGCTGGGCTGTGGGCCAGGGGCTAGAAGATAGGAGGGTGGGTACCAGTGGGCACCAGCCATGGGGGCTGGGTGCCAGGGAGCGCCGGCCATTGGGCTATTGTGGGGACACCCCACTCCCTCTCCCAGGTCCCTGGCACAGCTTCCCCCAGGCTCCTGCTGGCCTCTGGTCTTCGGCCTTGGCCCTGGCATTTGGCCAGGTATGGAGTTCAGCAAGGCTGGTCGGCGTGGCCGGGGGAACCCTGAACCCCGCACCTCGTCTCCAGGACAGTGGCTTTCCCCTCCCCCACCCAAACCTGGGAGCCCAGGGTCCCTAGCGCGGGGACCTGGGTCAGGCGGCTCTGCTGTGGGCAGTGCTTCCCCTCTGCAAACCCAGAGCACCCTCACCTCGGGGCTCTGGGACGCGCCAGACACCACACGCTCTTTGCTGGGCCCTGGGCTCTTAGGCACCACAGGGCCTGGCACGAGGAGGGGGCTTTGTTAGCTGGGGTGTCCCGTCCCCTTGGGTCTCGGGTGCTTCAGAACCCCTCCCTTGCTGAGCTCCTGAGTGTGTGGGGGTGTCGGGACTCCCAGGGCAGAGGGGCAGTGTGTGTGTCCGCCCAGCCGCAGGGGAGGGGGCTGCAGTGGCTGAGCTGTGGGGGCCCCTGCCCCGGGCTCCCAGGGCAGAGGGCTGGCAGCTGGGGCCGGAGCACAGGATTGTGTGTCGCAGGGTGTGGGGCGTGTCCAGGCTGTTTACAGCTGTAGGGACAGTGGGAAGCCAAGCCAGGAAGCTCTGGGTGTGAGCGGAGCCCATGGGGCCGAGTGGGGGACAGGGGGTCCCTTGTAATTCTGTGGGGCAGGTCAGGGAAGAGCGACGTCTTTGCACCTCAGTACGGCAGCTTAGCGGGGTGCAGCTGTGGGCCCAGGTGGCGTTGGGCAGAATGGGATGGGGGTGCTGGGCCCATCGATGACCTGGGTCCCACCCACTGTTGAGTGCGGTGCCAGTCGCGGGCAGGGCGCTGGACCTTCCGTCTGCCTGCCGGGGGTACAGGGGAAGGCTAGTGCCCAGGGTGCCGGGGGGCAGCTGGCATCGCCGTCCCGCATGATGGCTGGGGCTTGGGGAAGCAGTTTGATTATCGAATCGCAGCCCAGCAGAGGGGCCCTGACGCTGGCTGTGGTGGTGTGTCTGTGCCGTGGGCTGCAGGGAGTCGGGCCCTGCCCCTGTGGTTCCAGAGCTCATCAGGCCAGGGGCCGTGGGGCTGGGGTTGTGCCTGCCGCGGGGCTCGTGGGCCGTGGGGCCGGGGGTCGTGCCTGCCGCGGGGTTCGTGGGCCGCAGGGGCGGCCAATCTCGCCAGGGGCCATGGGGCCGGGGTCGTGCCTGCCGCGGGGCTCGTGGGCCGCGGGGGCCGCGGGGCTCGTGGGCCGTGGGGCCGGGGTCGTGCCTGCCGCGGGGTTCGTGGGCCGCAGGGGCGGCCAATCTCGCCAGGGGCCATGGGGCCGGGGTCGTGCCTGCCGCGGGGCTCGTGGGCCGCGGGGGCCGTGGGCCGTGGGGCCGGGGTCGTGCCTGCCGCGGGGCTCGTGGGCCGTGGGGCCGGGGTCGTGCCTGCCGCGGGGCTCGGGGGCCGTGGGGCCGGGGTCGTGCCTGCCGCGGGGCTCGTGGGCCGCGGGGGCCGTGGGGCCGGGGTCGTGCCTGCCGCGGGGCTCGTGGGCCGCAGGGGCAGCCAATCTCGCCAGGGGCCATGGGGCCGGGGTCGTGCCTGCCGCGGGGCTCGTGGGCCGTGGGGCCGGGGTCGTGCCTGCCGCGGGGCTCGTGGGCCGCGGGGGCCGTGGGGCCGGGGTCGTGCCTGCCGCGGGGCTCGTGGGCCGCAGGGGCGGCCAATCTCGCCAGGGGCCATGGGGCCGGGGTCGTGCCTGCCGCGGGGCTCGTGGGCCGTGGGGCCAGGGTCGTGCCTGCCGCGGGGCTCGTGGGCCGTGGGGCCAGGGTCGTGCCTGCCGCGGGGCTCGTGGGCCGTGGGGCCGGGGTCGTGCCTGCCGCGGGGCTCGTGGGCCGTGGGGCCGGGGTCGTGCCTGCCGCGGGGCTCGTGGGCCGCGGGGGCCGTGGGGCCGGGGTCGTGCCTGCCGCGGGGCTCGTGGGCCGCAGGGGCGGCCAATCTCGCCAGGGGCCATGGGGCCGGGGTCGTGCCTGCCGCGGGGCTCGTGGGCCGCAGGGGCGGCCAATCTCGCCAGGGGCCATGGGGCCGGGGTCGTGCCTGCCGCGGGGGCCGTGGGGCCGGGGTCGTGCCTGCCGCGAGGTTTCTGGAGGGGGGAGCGGCAGGGTCTGGCCTGGGCTCTCCGCACAGCCTGTCTCACGGCCACAGGGCCCTGCTCGTTTTCACAGCAGCTGTCCTGGTGCGGGGTGGGGAGGGGCCGCTGGGGGCGGGAGGCTCCTTCTCTGCCCCTCCCTCCGCAGAGGAGCCTGCGAGTGTGAGCCTGCCCGGCTGCCCGAGACGGTTTGGCAGCGTATGGCACGAGGTGCTCGAGGCGCCCACGGGTCGTGGGCAGGTAACACCCTCCCCCCCATGCCTGGCCCCATGCGGCTTCATCCCTGGGGTCCTTTCAGGGGGGAGCAGAGCTGAAAGGGGCTCCCCAGGGTGCTTGTGGGTGCTGCCCAGCATGACAGCGCGAGCTCCAGCCCCCGTTTGCAGCTCTCCGGTGAGGCGCGGGGTCAGCCTGGGTCCCAGGGAGCTCGCTAGCTCCATGCCTGGAAGAGCCCCCTGAAGGTCCCCCTGCCCCGGCCTCCTGCTGTGGCCTTGGCACCTGGGGCCGGTTTGCAGGGATCTGGGTCTGGCGTGCTTTCCCCGCCCCAGGGCCCCGCAGGAGGGCTGGCTGCCGTGGGGAGCAGCTGCTGCCTTGGTGACGCTGGCCGTCCCCGCGAGAGGCTGGCCAGGCAGGCTAAGGGTGGCATTCAACACAGCCAGGCGGGCGGTTGGCTGCTCAGGGAATACGGCTCCATCTAAGAACGACTCTCCTGCCAGCCGGCGGGATCTGTGCCCCCAGCCGGCGGGATCTGTGCCCCCAGCCGGCGGGATCTGCGCCCCCAGCTGGTGGGATACACGTGCCCTGCGCCCCCTACCGGGGGTTTGGGTGGCAGCGGCGGGGGAAGGGCGCAGTTGGGGGTGGGCAGCAGCGGGGGAGGGGCAGAGGGTTAGGGTGGCAGCGGCGGGGGAAGGGCAGGGGGTTAGGGTGGCTGTGGAGGGGGAAGGGCGCAGTTGGGGGTGGGCAGCGGTGGGGGAAGGGCCAGGGGTTCGGGTGACAGCGGCAGGGGAAGGGCAGGGGGTTCGGGTGGCAGCGTTGGGGGAAGGGCAGGGGGTTAGGGTGACAGCGTTGGGGGAATGGCAGGGGGTGGGGGAAGGGACAGGGGGTTAGGGTGTCAGCGGCGGGGGAAGGGCAGGGGGTTCGGGTGGCAGCGGTGGGGGAAGGGCGCAGTTGGGGGTGGGCAGCGGCGGGGGAAGGGCAGGGGTTCGGGTGGCAGCGGCGGGGGAAGGGCAGGGGGTTCGGGTGGCAGCGTTGGGGGAAGGGACAGTGGTTCGGGTGGCAGCGTTGGGGGAAGGGCAGGGGGTTAGGGTGGCAGCGTTGGGGGAGGGGCAGGGGTTCGGGTGGCAGCGTTGGGGGAAGGGCAGGGGGTTCGGGTGGCAGCGTTGGGGGAAGGGACAGGGGTTCGGGTGGCAGCGTTGGGGGAAGGGCAGGGGGTTCGGGTGGCAGCGTTGGGGGAAGGGACGTGGGTTAGGGTGTCAGCGGCGGGGGAAGGGACGTGTGTTAGGGTGTCAGCGGCGGGGGAGGGGCAGGGGGTTCGGGTGGCAGCGTTGGGGGAAGGGCCAGGGGTTCGGGTGGCAGCGTTGGGGGAAGGGACAGGGGTTCGGGTGGCAGCGGCGGGGGAGGGGCAGGGGCTTCGGGTGTCAGCGTTGGGGGAAGGGCAGGGGGTTCGGGTGGCAGCGTTGGGGAAGGGACAGGGGTTCGGGTGGCAGCGGCGGGGGAGGGGCAGGGGTTCGGGTGGCAGCAGCAGGGGAAGGGCAGGGGGTTCGGGTGGCAGCGGCGGGGGAAGGGCAGGGGGTTCGGGTGGCAGCGTTGGGGGAAGGGACAGGGGTTTGGGTGGCAGCGGCGGGGGAGGGGCAGGGGGTTCGGGTGGCAGCGGCGGGGGAAGGGCCGGGGGTTCGGGTGGCAGCGGCGGGGGAAGGGCCGGGGGTTCGGGTGGCAGCGGCGGGGGAAGGGCCGGGGGTTCGGGTGGCAGCGGCGGGGGAAGGGCAGGGGGTTCGGGTGGCAGCGTTGGGGGAAGGGACAGGGGTTCGGGTGGCAGCGGCGGGGGAAGGGCAGGGGGTTCGGGTGGCAGCGGTGGGGGAAGGGCCGGGGGTTAGGGTGTCAGTGGAGGGGGAAGGGCAGCCGGTCGGCGTTCAGTGTGCGGTGGGGAGGTGTCGTTCCATACCACGGGGGTCCTGGCTTAGTACAGCTGGGGAATCTCACCTGTTACCCCTGTGCTGAGCCCAGTCCCTGGTTGGACCAAAGCCCCCTCCAGAAGGGCTCCGGCGTGGATCGGCAACCCGAGCCGGGGAGTCCCTGGCCGTCTGTGCCAGCGGGAACCACCTCCCTGGCACGCATTTGGGTCTTGTTTCTAATGTGCATTTCTTTGGCCTCAGCTTCCAGCCCTTTGTCTCTCACTCGTCGTTTTCACCAGTGCTGGAATAATTTGTAACAGCAGCGAGGAGTCCTTGTGGTACCTTAGAGACTACCCAATTTGTCTGAGCACAAGCTTTCATGAGCTACAGCTCACTTCATCGGCTGCATGCAGTGGAAAATAATTTGTGTGTCTCTTCTCTGCACCTCTCCAAGTGTTCAACGTCTTTTTAACACTATGGCCGCCAGAGCTGGACGCAGGATCCAGCATCCGTCTCAGCAGCGCTGTGTACGGAGGTAAAATCCCCCCGCTCCTGCTCACACAGCCCCGGGCTCACCTTAGCCCTTTGCAGCAGAGCATCGCATTGGAAGCGCTTGTTCTCTTCCTCGTCCACTGTGGGCCCCGGATCCTTTTTCGAGTCGCTGTTTGTGTTTGGCTGTTTTAAACCCCATGTTGTTTGAATGGGCCCAGCTTAGCGAGTGTCACCCTGTCCTCATTACTTGCTGCCCCGCCCGTCTGGCTGCTCTCCACAGATCTCCCCAGATTGCTGATGACAGTAATAATCCGGGCCTTTTCCTCAGTAGCTCTGCACAAAGGAGGGCAGGATCAGCCTCCAGTTTTACAGGTGGAGAAATCGAGGCACAGGGCAGGGAAGCGACTTGTCCCAGGTCACACAGCAGGCCAGTGGCCAAGCTCAGGCTAGAACCCAGCTCTCCTGAGACCCAGCCCAGTGCACTATTCCAGTATTCTAGCCACTTGGCCAGGCCACCTCTTACAGTGACTAGTGTCAGGCATAGTACCAATCCCAGCAGAACCCCACTAGAAACACCCCTGTTCAGTGATTCCCCATCAGTGACCGCTTCTTGAGATCCGTCAGTTAGCCAGTCCTTAAGCTATTTAGCATGTGCCTTATTGATAGTGTACACTGCTCGTTTTTAACCAGAATGTCACACACCTTCCAACAGTCTGTTCCATCCTTCGTTAACTTGGAATCTCATCAAAGGATGAAATCAGATATGGTTGACAAGACCTGTTTTCCATAAAACCTGTTTTCCTGTCTTTCCGTTCTTTGTCGCTTGAATCCCATATCAGTTTTTCCATTATTTTGTCTGGGATTTATGTCAGGCTAACCAGCCTATTGTTACCCGGGTCATCCTGCTTGAGCTTTTTGAATATTGATGCAACATTAGCACTTCTCCAGTGTTCCGAATTTTCCCCAGTATTCTGGGATTTATTAAACATTTATCATCAGCAGGCCAACTCTTTTAGGACTCTTGGGTGCAAGTTACCAAGACCGCTGATTTAAAAATGTTTATCCCTAATAGATGTTGTCTAACATCATCCTCAGTTCCTACTGGACTGGGTAGTACTTCATTCTTGTGTGATATGAGTACATCATCCTGCTTCTTTCCAAATACAGAACAGAGATATTTTTGAATGCTTCTTCATTTTCTGTGTCATTGGGAAAAACTTTGCCATCTCCATCTAATAATGGGCCTCTGCCATTGCTAGGGTTTCTTTTGTTCCTGACATACCTTAAAAAAACCCTCCTTTTTATTGTCCTTGGCCCAGCCAGCCATGGATATTTTCCCTGATGTCTTCAGCTTCCCTTATCAATTTTCCATTCTGCATAACTTCTCATTTATATCAGTTGCAATCTGCTTGCTCCCATTCCGTTCTGTTCCTCTTAGTTCCATTTGTTAGATATTGCTTTTTTATTTCTAATTGCTGCCTTCGCATCGTGTCTGAACCTGGATGGGTTTTAGCCCATGTTGGGAACATGCCTAGAGCCTGAGGGGCAGACTGGCCCCCATGCCTAAGCACATAAGGATCCCTGGCCGTTAGGGTCAGGAATGCATGCTGGGGCGTGTGTCCATATTGCAGCTAACAGCTACCTGCCATGGCTCATGCTCTGGGACCCAGTGAGGGCCGGGGGGCACAGCGCAGCTGCAGGAGTTCAGTTCCCCAGAGCCTGGCCGTGCCCAGAGGAGGTGCTGAATGCCAGAGCCCAGAGAGGCTAACCTGGAGCATGGCAAGCGGCTGGTAACCATGGGGATGGGAGGGCAAGGTGCCCGCAGCACCGAAGGGCCCAAGGCAGTGCTGAGGCCAGGCATGGAGACTTGTGAGCAAAGAAGGCTGGCAGGGGAGCCACAGGCTGCTGACGGGGATCCCGCACTCGGGCTCCATCCTAGCAGGCCAGATCCGCCTGGCCCGTGGGTGCGACACTTGGACCCGGGTGACTCCGGTGCGCCTCCCAGCTGGGGCGTAGAGCCAGGCCCCCAGAGACCTGCCACCCTGCGCCCGAGTGCGCTGTGTGTCCATCCATGGCGAGTGGGCAGGTTCCCTGGAATCCGCCTGCTGTCCGGTCACCGGCTGTTGGAGCAGGACTCCCCGCACCCCTGGGGGCAGGACTGTCCCGTCTTGCAGGAGGAGGGGGCTGAGGCAGGGACAGGCCCCGGGTGCAGAGGGGGAGGTAGAGCATGGCCCCCAGGCTTGTGCCTAGGCAGTTAAGCCCTGCTGGGATGGCACCTTGCTGGGCTCTGCTGAGGAGGGGGGGACTGGTCCGTGGGGAAGCGGGGGCCAGGCTGCGGCTCATGGGCCGTCTGCTCGCTCTCATTAACGTTCTCGTTAATCATTTCTAATGTCTGCAGCTAGGGCAGCTCAGCTCCCTGCTGCCCGGGTGGCGTGGCAGGGGATGGATCTTGGAGCTAGCGTGTGCCAGGGGCCCGGTGCTGGGGTCCAAGTGCTGGATGAACTAGAGCGGGCAGCCAGTGCTGTGGGGGTGGGGGGAGTCGCGGGGTGCCAGGCCGGGGGCACTGGGTGCCAGGCGGGTGTCACATAGGGAGGAGCAGAAGGGCCCATCCAGCCCTGTGGGTGGTGGGCAGGACCAGGCTGCCTGCCCGTCACCCAGAGCAGGGCCGCATGTGCTTGCCCGGCAGAGCTCAGCTCTGGGGAATGTGCCGGGATTCCAGGGCATGGGGCCACCGCATGGGGAGGTGAGGGCGGGTGGCGTAGCTTATCTCTGCCCCCCCGTCCCCTCCCCGCCACCCGCGCTGTGGGCTGCAAGGGATCAGGCAGCCTGCCTACAAGGGCTCTGCCCGCGGCTCCCATCTTGCGGGGCTGCCCCTGCTGAAGGCTGTCCCGGGGCTGAGGGTGCATTAGACCCTGGTCGTGCCTGGCCGGGGCTGCCTGTTCCCTGATGTTGCCCACTGGGGAGTGAGCATGCAGCTGGGGGAGCCTTGTCTCTGCACACGGCCACAGCACCCCCCAGTGGGGAAGTGTGGGGAGGGAGCTGGAGTTGCAGGACCCAGCGATGGCCCTGGGGTTTTCTCTCTCTGGGGGCCATGCTGAGGTGGGCCCTGACGGGTGAGGTGCCCCATGGTCCTGGGTAGCAGGGGCTTGGGGGCCTAGCGGGTGTGGGGCCCAGCTGGAGCTGTAACTAAGCTGGGGTGCCAGACAGAGGAGGTGCCCCGATGCCAGTGGGCAGGTGCAGGGAATGGGGGTCAGGCAGCCCCGCTAGGGGCACCCGAACCCTGGCTGCTCCCTGGAGCTGAGCCTGGGCCGGGGGGTGCTGTGGCCACGCCCCACGCTCCCGGCACAGCCGAGCAGGGCGCCAGCCGCCGACTGCAGCCGTGTGTGGGAGGCTGGCTGCACGTACGCCGCTTAACCCCTTCACCACTGGCCCAGGGTGCCCGCGGGCTTGGGGGGTCATGCTGGGGGCGCTGGGGCAGGGAACGGTAGTGATGTGCTAGGCGTGCGGGAGCTGCATGGAGAGGGGTTTCTGGGGGGCCCGGCTGGTCGCTGGGTACCGGGGGGGGGAGCAGGATGTGGGGGGGGAGCTGGTCTCCCCAAGGTAGGGTTTGGCAGCCCCTCAGGCAGCCAGCTGGGAAGAGGCGCTTGACATGGGGTCCTGGGGGGGGTCTCCCACGTTTTAGTGAGGGAGGGGGAGGGGCAGGAGCTGCCTCGACTCAGTGTGTTCACGGGGTGCCTGGGGAGCCTTCTCCTGGGGGTTGCCATGGTGGAGGTCCTAGCAGAGGGAGGGGCCAGGGAACAATGCCCTGGGGGGGGGCGCGTCGTATGGGGGCCAAGCTGGTACCTCTCCATGCTGGGGGAGCTGTCGCAGGGGGTCTGCAGGGAGCCCAGCGGGCCCTGCTTCCTGGGGCTGGGCAGGGCACGGGCCGTCGCTGTCCCATTTTGGTACCTTCTATGCCCAAGGCAGTTTTACTTCCTAATTTCATGGTTTGTTTCTCTCACAGCTGAGAGGTGCTAGTTAGCCACCGCCAGAGGGGTCTTATGTGGCTTTTAGGGGTTTAGGCCTCTTTGTACCAAATTCATAGTAGTATTTGCCTGCCTGTGAATGAGACTAGTTTGCAGGTGTGACAAGAAACGTAACTTGTTTTAGTTACCGTTAGGGTTACAGTATTTGTAATTTTTGCTTTAAATTTAACTTTCTTTGCTGTGGCGTTTACTACATTTTGTCTTGCTCGGCCATTGGGGTGTGGATGTGTTTTTATTTGGGTTCCAATTTATACATGTTTAGCTGAGTTTAATGTATACCAATTTTTATGTTTATTAATAGTGGATTTAACAAGACTTTTACTGGATCACTTTGAGTGACAAACAACTCTGGTGTGTCTATGTTAATCGGGGTGCCTTTTTTGAACGCATAGTTTTTGGTTTAGGTTTTGGTGCATGTGTTTGGGAACCATAGGGTCAGTTTACTACGGGGTATTGGGCAGGATCCCACAAGAACTGTTCATATTGTTCCTGTTTTAACTGGCTGATTTTATTGATAGGGTCCCTGTGGGTAGCTGGAGTGTCGGGTGGTATTTTCATAGGGACTCCTTATTTTAACCCCTGTTCCCCAGTGGTTTGGTATTTCTGTGGTGTTTATAAGTTGAACTTTAATTCCCACCTCCCCTTCCCAGGCGCTCATACTGGTATTTTTAAGGGTTTAAGATTCGGCCGGTGTTCCGTGAGGATCACCGGATCACGGGGGGGATTTATGATCAGTTGGCAGGCAGTGAATTATTTCTTAAATATTGGCTTATAAGGAGGGCTGCATTGGGGTGTGCTCTGCAGGGAGATGGTTGGGGAGAGGGCCCAGGAGGCAGGGTGAACCTGCTCTCAGCCAGCTGGGGGTGCCTTGGCTCTGGGGTGCTGGGTTTGCCCAGCCCTCTGGCAGCGGAGTGGGGTGGGGGGTGCAGGCTCTGTCTGTCCCATGGCAGCCCCCTGCCCAATCAGTGGGAATTCGGGCTCTCTCCTGCCTGCCTGTGCTACCCAGGCTGGCTCCTGGCCAGCAGAGCATGGCAGCCGTGTGCCCTGCCCCCCCCCCCCCCCCCGCGCCGTGGGATCCTGTTACGGGATCCAGTGACATGGGAGGAGTGGCAGGGGGGCACAGAGCTGGGATCTCTCGGTGCCTGTTCCCCAGGGTGTGGAGGGGAGTGTTTGGGAAGGTTTAGGGGGGGTGCAGTGGGGGGGTGCAGTGTCCTTGGCAGGAGATGGGGCAGGACTGGGCCGGTCCATGGGAAGGAATTGGGCCAGGGAGGGGTCTGTGCCCAGCTAGCTGATCCCTTGGAGATGGCCCCACACGCCTGCTCTAGGGTGACCAGACAGCAAGTGTGAAAAATCCTGATGGGGGTGGGGGGTAATAGGAGCCTATATCAGAAAAAGACCCCAAAATCGGGAGTGTCCCTATAAAATCGGGACATCTGGTCACCCTACCCTGCTCTGTCCTGCTGCCTTGGGTGGGCAGGGCCCAGAGATATGCAGGGATCCCGGGGGACCTGCCCCCAGTGCAAGGGGAGTGTCTTGTCTGCCCCCCGCCTTTTCAGACAGCTCCTCCTGGGGGGCCCTGCCATGTGCTGGCCCTCACCTTCCCCCAGTCCTGCAGCACTTGGGAGCCCCCCTTCCCCCTCCCTGCCCCTGTACAAGGGGATAAGGCCGCATTAGTCTCCATCTGTCCTGGCAAATTACCATGGGAGGAGGCTTATTAGAGGGAATGAGGACGGGGGCTTCCCAGCCAGCAGAGCCGAAGGAGCTCACCCCTCCCCCATGGCAGGAGGCTGCCCACTTGTTCCTGGGCCCTTCCCGACCCATGTGGGGTCCTGCTCCCTGCCCCGGCTGCTGGGGTCCCCTGGGCATCGGGGCGCCTGGGCCCGTCTGCACAGCCCCCGCTCCCCTGCTGGGACCGGGGCTGGCTGCGCACGACGGGGGCCTTGCTGCTCCTGGCGGGGTGCAGGGGGGCTGGGCTCTCGCAGGCCTGGCACCTGGGCGTGCATCCCAGTCCCCTGCCCGATGGGGAGGGGCCCGCACTCCCCCAGAGCGCACTGCTGTGAACAGCAGGCCAGGGCGCGTGCGTGTGTATACAGGTTTGTGCGTGCGTGTGTATATACGTGTTTGTGCGTGCGTGTGTATACACGTGTTTGTGCGAGCGTGTGTATATACGTGTTTGTGCGAGCGTGTGTATATACGTGTTTGTGCGTGCGTGTGTATATACGTGTTTGTGCGAGCGTGTGTATATACGTGTTTGTGCATGCGTGTGTATATACGTGTTTGTGCGAGCGTGTGTATATACGTGTTTGTGCGTGCGTGTGTATATACGTGTTTGTGCGTGCGTGTGTATACAGGTTTGTGCGTGCGTGTGTATATACGTGTTTGTGCGAGCGTGTGTATATACGTGTTTGTGCGTGCGTGTGTATATACGTGTTTGTGCGAGCGTGTGTATATACGTGTTTGTGCGAGCGTGTGTATACGTGTTTGTGCGAGCGTGTGTATATACGTGTTTGTGCGAGCGTGTGTATATACGTGTTTGTGCGTGCGTGTGTATATACGTGTTTGTGCGAGCGTGTGTATATACGTGTTTGTGCGAGCGTGTATATACGTGTTTGTGCGAGCGTGTGTATATACGTGTTTGCGCGTGCGTGTGTATATACGTGTTTGTGCGAGCGTGTGTATATACGTGTTTGCGCGTGCGTGTGTATATACGTGTTTGCGCGTGCGTGTGTATATACGTGTTTGTGCGAGCGTGTGTATATACGTGTTTGTGCGAGCGTGTGTATATACGTGTTTGTGCGAGCGTGTGTATATACGTGTTTGTGCGAGCGTGTGTATACGTGTTTGCGCGTGCGTGTGTATATACGTGTTTGCGCGTGCGTGTGTATATACGTGTTTGTGCGAGCGTGTGTATATACGTGTTTGTGCGAGCGTGTGTATATACGTGTTTGTGCGAGCGAGTGTATATACGTGTTTGCGCGTGCGTGTGTATATACGTGTTTGCGCGAGCGTGTGTATATACGTGTTTGCGCGTGCGTGTGTATATACGTGTTTGTGCGAGCGTGTGTATATACGTGTTTGTGCGAGCGTGTGTATATACGTGTTTGTGCGAGCGTGTGTATACAGGTTTGTGCGTGCGTGTGTATATACGTGTTTGTGCGAGCGTGTGTATATACGTGTTTGTGCGAGCGTGTGTATATACGTGTTTGCGCGTGCGTGTGTATACAGGTTTGTGCGTGCGTGTGTATATACGTGTTTGTGCGTGCGTGTGTATACAGGTTTGTGCGTGCGTGTGTATATACGTGTTTGTGCGAGCGTGTGTATATACGTGTTTGTGCGAGCGTGTGTATATACGTGTTTGCGCGTGCGTGTGTATACAGGTTTGTGCGTGCGTGTGTATATACGTGTTTGTGCGTGCGTGTGTATACAGGTTTGTGCGTGCGTGTGTATATACGTGTTTGTGCGAGCGTGTGTATATACGTGTTTGCGCGTGCGTGTGTATACAGGTTTGTGCGTGCGTGTGTATATACGTGTTTGTGCGTGCGTGTGTATATACGTGTTTGTGCGAGCGTGTGTATATACGTGTTTGTGCGAGCGTGTGTATACAGGTTTGTGCGTGCGTGTGTATATACGTGTTTGTGCGAGCGTGTGTATATACGTGTTTGTGCGAGCGTGTGTATATACGTGTTTGCGCGTGCGTGTGTATACAGGTTTGTGCGAGCGTGTGTATATACGTGTTTGTGCGAGCGTGTGTATACAGGTTTGTGCGTGCGTGTGTATATACGTGTTTGTGCGAGCGTGTGTATATACGTGTTTGTGCGTGCGTGTGTATATACGTGTTTGTGCGTGCGTGTGTATATACGTGTTTGTGCGAGCGTGTGTATATACGTGTTTGTGCGAGCGAGTGTATATACGTGTTTGTGCGAGCGTGTGTATATACGTGTTTGCGCGTGCGTGTGTATATACGTGTTTGTGCGAGCGTGTGTATATACGTGTTTGTGCGAGCGTGTGTATATACGTGTTTGTGCGAGCGTGTGTATATACGTGTTTGTGCGAGCGAGTGTATATACGTGTTTGTGCGAGCGTGTGTATATACGTGTTTGTGCGAGCGTGTGTATATACGTGTTTGTGCGTGCGTGTGTATACAGGTTTGTGCGTGCGTGTGTATACAGGTTTGTGCGTGCGTGTGTATATACGTGTTTGTGCGAGCGTGTGTATATACGTGTTTGTGCGTGCGTGTGTATATACGTGTTTGTGCGAGCGTGTGTATATACGTGTTTGTGCGTGCGTGTGTATATACGTGTTTGTGCGTGCGTGTGTATATACGTGTTTGTGCGAGCGTGTGTATATACGTGTTTGTGCGAGCGTGTGTATATACGTGTTTGTGCGAGCGTGTGCGTGCAGCTCCCAGCACAATGGGGCCCGGTGCTGACTGGGCCTGGGAGAGCTGCCGCGCCCTGTGCGCCCTCTGCTGGGGGGTAGCAGCAGAACCTGCTCCTGCCTCTCGCGCCGATGGGCTTAGCTGGCGCTTGTGTGCCGGGGCAGCTCTGCTCGTGCCCTCCCTGCGGGAGCCCCGGGAGCCCCCTCTGCTGGGAGTGCTGGGTGGGGGGGGAGAGCCCGCTGCTTGACGGGTGCTTCCAGCAGGGGAGCCGGGGTGCACGGGGGCGAGATGGGGTGGTCAGGGATCACGATCGCCCGGGTACTCTGGCTGGGGAGGGGGGGTATCAGGAATCAGGGTGCCCCAGGGTGCCCCTGGCAGTGGCCAGGCCTGGGTCTCTGTCTGGTCGCTGCTCTTGGGCCAGGTGGCTCCAGAGGAGAGTGGGTGCTAAGCAGGGAGCTGCCCTTAGCGCCCGGGCCCCTCGGTGGCACAGGTGCGGGGAGCTGGCTGGGAAGGCGACGCCGGTGAAACGCGAGCGCCCAGGCCGAGGGGCTGCTGAATAATGCAGGGCCCGGGGGAGGGCCGAATGGAGAGGCAGACGCAGGCGAGGCCATTGGGGGCCCAGGGGAGACACCCGGCCTTGGGACACGGGGCGCCAGCCTGGGGGGTGCTCTGACTGTAGCCTGAATCTGCCCCCCCCCAAAGCCGTGGGAACGAGCACAGGGTACCATGGGGAGGGTGCGTCTACCCTAGGCCCCGTGCACCACGAGCATGGCCACGGACGTCTGTAGGGAAGGGGCACTTAGTCTGGCTGGGCCCAGCGCCTCCTGGGCAAGGCACGGCAACGCCCGGGCACAGTGCCCCCGGGCCGAGCATGGCGCCTCCTGGCTACGTCTCCTGTGTGCTGTGTGTGCGTGGGAGCGCCCGGCGGGGGCAGGGGGCTCTGTGTGACCCCTCACTCTCCAGCCCAGAGAAGGGGCTGGGTTTGAGGCAGGCTCCCCCCAGAACCCCCTGGCCCCCGCCCCCCAACCTTGGCTGGCCTGCCAGCTGCAGTATCCGGTCCCCGCATGGCTCTCGCCCCGTGGTGGAGGCTGTGCCGGGATCACCACGTGCCCCGCTCTGCACTGGGGGGCAGGAGGGGGGCACAGGCATCTGTGCAGGTGCCTGTGGGGTGGGGCACCCCCCACAGGATGACGCACTCGGGTCCTGTGCTGAGGGAGGGGGCAGGCAGCAGAAGGAGGCAGGTTCACAGTGTAACTATCATTTCCTTGGCCCCATTCAGCCAAAGTGCTGCACACACGGTATGTGGGGCACCCCTGCCCAGCACTGGCATGCAGCCACCTCTGGGGCAGGCTTGGCAGCTCTCTTAACAGTGCACAGCAACACCGCCCAACTGCTCAGGACAGCAAGGGAGGCGGACAGCCTTGTGCTGCGAGGGGCCTGCTCCCCTCCTGCCTCTGCCCTGGGAACTGCCCAGGGCCTGTCTACATCTGCCCCCCAGACAGCTCCCGCGCCCTGCCGGTACTGACTGGGGGAGGCAGACTCTGCCTAGAGCCCAGCAGAGCCCCTCGCGGGGGGGGCAGGCCTGGCTGGGGGCGGGCCGGGGCCTGGCACAGCCACAGCGACTCAGAGCTGCATTGACTAAAAAGGGCAAACGTGGGGAGCTGACAGCAGCCCTGAGGAATGCCGGAGCCTGCTGCGGCTCCCTGGGGGCTGGGGCTCCTCCCTCAGCGGCTGGGCCCCACCGCAGGGCCCCGCCCGGTGGGCAGCTGGGCTGGGGGGTGCTCGGCACTGCTCTCCGGAAATGGGGCGAGGCCCCTGGTTCTTCCCAGCACCCCCAGAGCCCAGGGACCCCCCTAGGGCATTGGAACCCCCGGGGAAGACTCTGAGCCTGTGGGGGCTCCGTGTGTGTGCGTGCGTGTGTCAGCCGTGTGTGTGTGCGGCGGGGGCTCCGTGTGCGTGTCAGCCGTGTGTGCGTGTGGCGGGGGCTCCGTGTGCGTGCGTGTGTCAGCCGTGTGTGCGTATGGCGGGGGCTCCGTGTGCGTGTGCGTGTCAGCCGTGTGTGCGTGTGGCGGGGGCTCTGTGTGCGTGTGTCAGCCGTGTGTGCGTGTGGCGGGGTCTGTGTGCGAGAGACGGGGCTCCGTGTGCGTGCGCGTGTCAGCCATGTGTGCGTGTGGCGGGGGCTCCGTGTGAGTGCGTGTGTCAGCCATGTGTGCGTGTGGCGGGGGCTCCATGTGCGTGCGTGTGTCAGCCGTGTGTGCGTGTGGCGGGGACTCCATGTGCGTGCATGTGTCAGCCATGTGTACGTGTAGCGGGGGCTCCGTGTGCGTGCGTGTCAGCCATGTGTGCGTGTGGCGGGGTCTGTGTGTGAGAGACGGGGCTCCGTGTGCGTGCGTGTCAGCCGTGTGTGCGTGTGGCGGGGTCTGTGTGTGAGAGACGGGGCTCCGTGTGCGTGCGTGTGTCAGCCATGTGTGCGTGTGGCGGGGGCTCCGTGTGCGTGCGTGTCAGCCGTGTGTGCGTGTGGCGGGGGCTCCGTGTGTGTGCGTGTGTCAGCCGTGTGTGCGTGTGGCGGGAGCTCTGTGTGTGTGCGTGTGTCAGCCGTGTGTGCGTGTGGCGGGGGCTCCGTGTGCGTGCGTGTGTCAGCCATGTGTGCGTGTGGCGGGGGCTCCGTGTGCGTGCGTGTGTCAGCCGTGTGTGCGTGTGGCGGGGGCTCCGTGTGCGTGCGTGTGTCAGCCGTGTGTGCGTGTGGCGGGGTCTGTGTGCGAGAGACGGGGCTCCGTGTGCGTGCGTGTGTCAGCCATGTGTGCGTGTGGCGGGGTCTGTGTGTGAGAGACGGGGCTCCGTGTGCGTGCGTGTGTCAGCCATGTGTGAGTGTGGCGGGGGCTCCGTGTGCGTGCGTGTCAGCCGTGTGTGCGTGTGGCGGGGGCTCCGTGTGTGTGCGTGTGTCAGCCGTGCGTGCGTGTGGCGGGGGCTCCGTGTGCGTGCGCGTGTCAGCCGTGTGTGCGTGTGGCGGGGGCTCCGTGTGCGTGCGCGTGTCAGCCATGTGTGCGTGTGGCGGGGGCTCCGTGTGCGTGCGCGTGTCAGCCGTGTGTGCGTGTGGCGGGGGCTCCGTGTGCGTGCGTGTGTCAGCCGTGTGTGCGTGTGGCGGGGGCTCCGTGTGCGTGCGTGTGTCAGCCATGTGTGCGTGTGGCGGGGGCTCCGTGTGCGTGCGTGTGTCAGCCATGTGTGCGTGTGGCGGGGGCTCCGTGTGCATGCGTGTGTCAGCCGTGTGTGCGTGTGGCGGGGTCTGTGTGCGAGAGACGGGGGCTCCGTGTGCGTGCGTGTGTCAGCCGTGTGTGCGTGTGGCGGGGGCTCCGTGTGCGTGCGTGTGTCAGCCATGTGTGCGTGTGGCGGGGGCTCCGTGTGCGTGCGTGTGTCAGCCGTGTGTGCGTGTGGCGGGGGCTCCATGTGCGTGCGTGTGTCAGCCGTGTGTGCGTGTGGCGGGGGCTCCGTGTGCGTGCGCGTGTCAGCCGTGTGTGCGTGTGGCGGGGTCTGTGTGCGTGCGCGTGTCAGCCGTGTGTGCGTGTGGCGGGGGCTCCGTGTGCGTGCGCGTGTCAGCCGTGTGTGCGTGTGGCGGGGGCTCCGTGTGCGTGCGTGTGTCAGCCGTGTGTGCGTGTGGCGGGGGCTCCGTGTGCGTGCGTGTGTCAGCCATGTGTGTGTGTGGCGGGGGCTCCGTGTGCGTGCGTGTGTCAGCCATGTGTGCGTGTGGCGGGGGCTCCGTGTGCGTGCGCGTGTCAGCCGTGTGTACGTGTGGCGGGGGCTCCGTGTGCGTGCGTGTGTCAGCCGTGTGTGCGTGTGGCGGGGGCTCCGTGTGCGTGCGTGTGTCAGCCGTGTGTGCGTGTGGCGGGGGCTCCGTGTGCGTGCGTGTGTCAGCCGTGTGTGCGTGTGGCGGGGGCTCCGTGTGCGTGCGTGTGTCAGCCGTGTGTGCGTGTGGCGGGGGCTCCGTGTGCGTGCGTGTGTCAGCCGTGTGTGCGTGTGGCGGGGGCTCCGTGTGCGTGCGTGTGTCAGCCGTGTGTGCGTGTGGCGGGGGCTCCGTGTGCGTGCGTGTGTCAGCCGTGTGTGCGTGTGGCGGGGTCTGTGTGTGAGAGACGGGGGCTCCGTGTGTGCTGGGAGGACGGACCCCGGCAGCCACCGCCCCTCTGGGATTCCCTGGAGCAGCCCCAGTAACGCGGATCACGTGGTGGCCTCCGCTCAGAGCAGGCTAAATATACCGCCCTGCTACAGCTGCCAGGGCTGGGCGCCGAGCCCCGCTCCCTGCGGCCGGCTGCTCACCCAGGCAGGGCTCCCGGGTCCGCCAGGGCCTGGTGCTGAGCCTGCAGGCTCGGGGCCGACGCTGCGCTTTGGGACAGTGGTTCTGGTCAGTTGCAGAGTACTGAGCTCCCGGCTCCTCCCCTCGCCCCCGAGAGCCTTGCCGGGCTCCAGGGGCCGCTCAGTCCTCTGCTAAGGGGCCTTGTTAATACAACGGCGCTGACGTGCCCAGAGCCGGCCATCCGCAGTGTGCTTGCAGACCTTCCTCTCCACTTCACATGGGGAAACTGAGGCTCCTGGCAGGGTGGGACCCAGCAGGTCCATCTCAGCACTCGGCGTCCTGGCTCCCAGTCCTGTGCTCTGTCCGCTAGGCCATGCTGTGTCCCACCCCTAGAATTATAGAAGATCAGGGTTGGAAGAGAGCTCAGGAGGTCATTTAGTCCAATCCCCTGCTTAAAGCAGGACCAATCCCCAACTAAATGATCCCAGCCAGGGCTTTGTCAAGCCAGGCCTTAAAAACCTCTAAGGAAGGAGATTCCACCACCTCCCTAGGGAACCCATTCCAGTGCTTCACCCCCCTCCCAGTGAAATAGAGTTTCCTGATATTCAGCCTAGACCTCCCCCACTGCAACTTGAGACCATTACTCCTCGTTCTCCGCTCCCCCCAGGTACGGCACCGCCAGTCCGGCCAGATCATGGTGCTGAAGATGAACAAGCTGATGAGCAACCGGGGGAACATGCTGCGGGAGGTGCAGCTCATGAACCGCCTCTCGCACCCCAACATCCTCAGGTGAGGGGCCCGCAGTGACCCCCCGTCGCCCCCTGCCACCCGGGCGGCCCTTGCCCTGCTCTGCGGAGAGGAGAGGAGCGGCTGGCTTCTGCGAGCCCTGCTCCCAGCCGAGCGTGGCCCCACCTGGCCCGGCCTGGCTGCTGAGCCTGGCTCTGTGGCCCTCGTGGAGGCCCTGGCTCTGCCCGTGTGCCTCCGCCCAGGGCAAGGGGAAGCCAGCTCGGGCTGGGGGGTGAGGTCCCTGCCCCGGATTGGCATGTGCTGGGCAGAGGGAGCCGGTCCCTTCTCCGCCTTGTGGATTCTCTCTCTTCTCTGCAAGCGGCTCTGGCCCGTCCAGGGGGCAGGTCCCTGGCGCTGATGGTCTAACCCGCCCCCCTCTGTGTCTCAGGTTCATGGGGGTCTGTGTGCACCAGGGGCAGCTGCACGCGCTCACGGAGGTAAGAGGGGGTCGCCCAGGGGGTCCTAGGGGTGCTGTGCCTGCCCTGGCAGGGGCACATGGGCTGGGGCTGGTGGGCACTGAGCTGGCAGGGAGGCAGGCAGGGCAAGGCAAGATGGAGGGTGGTACGGGCCCCATGGGGGAGGTGGGCAGGGCAGGGTGGCAGGGGGGATGGGCTCAATGGGGGAGGCAGGCAGGGCAGGGTGGCTGGGAGGATGGGCCCCATGGGGGAGGCGGGCAGGGCAGGAGGATCGGATTTAATTGGGGATCGGTCCTGCTTTGAGCAGGGGCTTGGACTAGATACTTCCTGAGGTCCCTTCCAACCCTGATAGTCTATGATTCTGTGATCGGGGGACGGGCCCCATGGGGGAGGCGGGCAGGGCAGGAGGACGAAGGGGATGGGCCCCATGGGGGAGGCGGGCAGGGCAGGGCAGGAGGACGGGGGGATGGGCCACATGAGGGAGGCGGGCAGGGCAGGGTGGCTGGGGGAGGTGGTGGGGAGGTGGGCAGGGCAGGGCAGGAGGACGGGGGGATGGGCCCCATGGGGGAGGAGGGCAGGGCAGGGTGGCTGGGGGAGGTGGTGGGGAGGTGGGCAGGGCAGGAGGACGGGGGGATGGGCCACATGAGGGAGGCGGGCAGGGCAGGGTGGCTGGGGGAGGCGGTGGGGAGGTGGGCAGGGCAGGGCAGGAGGACGGGGGGATGGGCCCCATGGGGGAGGCAGGCAGGGCAGGGTGGCTGGGGGAGGCGGTGGGGAGGTGGGCAGGGCAGGAGGACGGGGGGACGGGCCCCATGGGGGAGGCGGGCAGGGCAGGGTGGCTGGGGGAGGCGGTGAGGAGGTGGGCAGGGCAGGGCAGGAGGACGGGGGGATGGGCCCCATGGGGGAGGCGGGCAGGGCAGGGTGGCTGGGGGAGGCGGTGGGGAGGTGGGCAGGGCAGGAGGACGGGGGGATGGGCCCCATGGGGGAGGCGGGCAGGGCAGGGTGGCTGGGGGAGGTGGTGGGGAGGTGGGCAGGGCAGGGCAGGAGGACGGGGGGATGGGCCCCATGGGGGAGGCAGGCAGGGCAGGGCAGGAGGACGGGGGGATGGGCCCCATGGGGGAGGCGGGCAGGGCAGGGTGGCTGGGGGAGGCGGTGGGGAGGTGGGCAGGGCAGGAGGACGGGGGGATGGGCCCCATGGGGGAGGCGGGCAGGGCAGGGTGGCTGGGGGAGGTGGTGGGGAGGTGGGCAGGGCAGGGCAGGAGGACGGGGGGATGGGCCCCATGGGGGAGGCAGGCAGGGCAGGGTGGCTGGGGGAGGTGGTGGGGAGGTGGGCAGGGCAGGGCAGGAGGACGGGGGGATGGGCCCCATGGGGGAGGCAGGCAGGGCAGGGTGGCTGGGGGAGGTGGTGGGGAGGTGGGCAGGGCAGGGCAGGAGGACGGGGGGATGGGCCACATGAGGGAGGCGGGCAGGGCAGGGTGGCTGGGGGAGGCGGTGGGGAGGTGGGCAGGGCAGGAGGACGGGGGGATGGGCCCCATGGGGGAGGCGGGCAGGGCAGGGTGGCTGGGGGAGGTGGTGGGGAGGTGGGCAGGGCAGGGCAGGAGGACGGGGGGATGGGCCACATGAGGGAGGCGGGCAGGGCAGGGTGGCTGGGGGAGGCGGTGGGGAGGTGGGCAGGGCAGGAGGACGGGGGGATGGGCCCCATGGGGGAGGCGGGCAGGGCAGGGTGGCTGGGGGAGGCGGTGGGGAGGTGGGCAGGGCAGGAGGACGGGGGGATGGGCCCCATGGGGGAGGCGGGCAGGGCAGGGTGGCTGGGGGAGGCGGTGGGGAGGTGGGCAGGGCAGGGCAGGGTGGCTGGGGGAGGCGGTGGGGAGGTGGGCAGGGCAGGGCAGGAGGACGGGGGGATGGGCCCCATGGGGGAGGCAGGCAGGGCAGGGTGGCTGGGGGAGGCGGTGGGGAGGTGGGCAGGGCAGGGCAGGAGGACGGGGGGATGGGCCCCATGGGGGAGGCGGGCAGGGCAGGAGGACGGGGGGATGGGCCCCATGGGGGAGGCGGGCAGGGCAGGGTGGCTGGGGGAGGCGGTGGGGAGGTGGGCAGGGCAGGAGGACGGGGGGACGGGCCCCATGGGGGAGGCAGGCAGGGCAGGGTGGCTGGGGGAGGTGGTGGGGAGGTGGGCAGGGCAGGGCAGGAGGACGGGGGGATGGGCCCCATGGGGGAGGCGGGCAGGGCAGGGCAGGAGGACGGGGGGACGGGCCCCATGGGGGAGGCAGGCAGGGCAGGGTGGCTGGGGGAGGCGGTGGGGAGGTGGGCAGGGCAGGAGGACGGGGGGATGGGCCCCATGGGGGAGGCGGGCAGGGCAGGGTGGCTGGGGGAGGCGGTGGGGAGGTGGGCAGGGCAGGGCAGGAGGACGGGGGGATGGGCCCCATGGGGGAGGCAGGCAGGGCAGGGCAGGAGGACGGGGGGACGGGCCCCATGGGGGAGGCAGGCAGGGCAGGGTGGCTGGGGGAGGTGGTGGGGAGGTGGGCAGGGCAGGGCAGGAGGACGGGGGGATGGGCCCCATGGGGGAGGCAGGCAGGGCAGGGTGGCTGGGGGAGGCGGTGGGGAGGTGGGCAGGGCAGGAGGACGGGGGGACGGGCCCCATGGGGGAGGCAGGCAGGGCAGGGTGGCTGGGGGAGGTGGTGGGGAGGTGGGCAGGGCAGGGCAGGAGGACGGGGGGATGGGCCCCATGGGGGAGGCAGGCAGGGCAGGGCAGGAGGACGGGGGGATGGGCCCCATGGGGGAGGCGGGCAGGGCAGGGTGGCTGGGGGAGGCGGTGGGGAGGTGGGCAGGGCAGGAGGACGGGGGGACGGGCCCCATGGGGGAGGCGGGCAGGGCAGGGTGGCTGGGGGAGGTGGTGGGGAGGCGGGCAGGGCAGGGCAGGAGGACGGGGGGACGGGCCCCATGGGGGAGGCGGGCAGGGCAGGGTGGCTGGGGGAGGCGGTGGGCAGGGCAGGGCAGGAGGACGGGGGGATGGGCCCCATGGGGGAGGCGGGCAGGGCAGGGTGGCTGGGGGAGGCGGTGGGGAGGTGGGCAGGGCAGGAGGACGGGGGGACGGGCCCCATGGGGGAGGCGGGCAGGGCAGGGTGGCTGGGGGAGGTGGTGGGGAGGCGGTGGGCAGGGCAGGGCAGGAGGACGGGGGGACGGGCCCCATGGGGGAGGCGGGCAGGGCAGGGTGGCTGGGGGAGGCGACAGGGCAGGGCAAGGCAGGAGGACGGGGGGACGGGCCCCATGGGGGAGGCGGGCAGGGCAGGGTGGCTGGGGGAGGCGGTGGGGAGGTGGGCAGGGCAGGGCAGGAGGACGGGGGGATGGGCCCCATGGGGGAGGCGGGCAGGGCAGGGTGGCTGGGGGAGGCGGTGGGGAGGTGGGCAGGGCAGGGCAGGAGGACGGGGGGATGGGCCCCATGGGGGAGGCAGGCAGGGCAGGGTGGCTGGGGGAGGCGGTGGGGAGGTGGGCAGGGCAGGGCAGGAGGACGGGGGGATGGGCCCCATGGGGGAGGCAGGCAGGGCAGGGTGGCTGGGGGAGGTGGTGGGGAGGCGGGCAGGGCAGGGCAGGAGGACGGGGGGATGGGCCCCATGGGGGAGGCAGGCAGGGCAGGGTGGCTGGGGGAGGTGGTGGGGAGGTGGGCAGGGCAGGGCAGGAGGACGGGGGGATGGGCCCCATGGGGGAGGCAGGCAGGGCAGGGTGGCTGGGGGAGGCGGTGGGGAGGTGGGCAGGGCAGGGCAGGAGGACGGGGGGATGGGCCCCATGGGGGAGGCAGGCAGGGCAGGGTGGCTGGGGGAGGCGGTGGGGAGGTGGGCAGGGCAGGGCAGGAGGACGGGGGGATGGGCCCCATGGGGGAGGCGGGCAGGGCAGGAGGACGGGGGGATGGGCCCCATGGGGGAGGCAGGCAGGGCAGGGTGGCTGGGGGAGGCGGTGGGGAGGTGGGCAGGGCAGGGCAGGAGGACGGGGGGACGGGCCCCATGGGGGAGGCGGGCAGGGCAGGGTGGCTGGGGGAGGTGGTGGGGAGGCGGGCAGGGCAGGAGGACGGGGGGATGGGCCCCATGGGGGAGGCAGGCAGGGCAGGGTGGCTGGGGGAGGCGGTGGGGAGGTGGGCAGGGCAGGGCAGGAGGACGGGGGGACGGGCCCCATGGGGGAGGCGGGCAGGGCAGGGTGGCTGGGGGAGGTGGTGGGGAGGTGGGCAGGGCAGGGCAGGAGGACGGGGGGACGGGCCCCATGGGGGAGGCAGGCAGGGCAGGGTGGCTGGGGGAGGTGGTGGGGAGGTGGGCAGGGCAGGAGGACGGGGGGATGGGCCCCATGGGGGAGGCAGGCAGGGCAGGGTGGCTGGGGGAGGTGGTGGGGAGGTGGGCAGGGCAGGGCAGGAGGACGGGGGGATGGGCCCCATGGGGGAGGCGGGCAGGGCAGGGCAGGAGGACGGGGGGACGGGCCCCATGGGGGAGGCGGGCAGGGCAGGGTGGCTGGGGGAGGTGGTGGGGAGGCGGGCAGGGCAGGGCAGGAGGACGGGGGGACGGGCCCCATGGGGGAGGCGGGCAGGGCAGGGTGGCTGGGGGAGGTGGTGGGGAGGTGGGCAGGGCAGGAGGACGGGGGGCAGGGTGGCTGGGGGAGGCGACAGGGCAGGGCAAGGCAGGGGAACGGGCCCCATGGGGGTGCGGGGGGCTGACGGCACGCTGCCCGTCCCCTCTCCCTGGCAGTACATCAACGGCGGGAACCTGGAGCAGCTGCTGGACAGCCCGGTGCCGCTGTCCTGGGCCGTGCGCATCCGGCTGGCCCTGGGCATCGCCTGCGGCCTGCACTACCTGCACTCCAAGGGCATCTTCCACCGCGACCTCACCTCCAAGGTGGGCAGTGCCCTCCCCCGCGCTCCCCCCCCAGCTGCCAGCCCCTCCCCTGCACTCCCCGGCCCCCCGGAGCCCTCACTCGCTCGCCCACGGCGCAGGGTCCCGGAGGAAACAGCCCCTCCATTGCCCGGCCCCGTGGAAGCCGCGGGGGCCCCGGGACGAGCCGGGGCTGGCAGGGTGCTGAGCCCAAGCCTGGCTCTGCCGCCTGGGGGCTTCCCTGACGGGACGGTGTGAAGGGCACGTTGTCCCGGCCCCGTACAGTCCCTGGGGGGACCCCCTCAGTGCGACTGCTCTTTGCGGGGGTCCGCTTGCTCTCGGGGGTCCAGCCCCTCTGCCTCCTGGAGCCGCACCGCTCTGAGCCTTAGCCCGCCTGTCTCTGCCATGGGCCCCCTCGGGGAGTGCCCTCGCTCTGGGCCCCCGGGGCCTCCACGGCCAGAGGAATAATCCCCCTGATCTCTAGACCAGAGCGACTCTCAGCCAGCATAACACAGGAGGGTTTATTGAACGTCTGAACCCAGCACAGGAAACTCTCCGGCCTCAGGCCTGGCCTCAGCCCAGCACATCCAGGGCCATCCCACATCCAGGGGGGCTCTGGCTGCTCTCCCCTCCCAGCCCAGAGACACCCCCCCTCCAGCTGGGCATCTGATATCACCGTCCCCAACAGCTCCTCCCCTGTCCTTTGTCTTCAGTCCCAGGTAAACAGGCTGCCTGATCTCCTCTGCTCTCATCTATCCTTTGTTCCCTTCTGGCTGGACCAGCTGGTCAGGTCTCCTGGGTCCTCTCTCCGCAGCCCAGTGTCCTCCCACTGGCCAGAACTGGCCGACTGCCAAGCGGGGGTGGGCCTCTTAGTCACCAGGGCAGCAGTTGTTGGGGTTCCCCATCTCCAGGCCGTTGTCTGGGGGTCCCAGCTGCTTGGCGAGGTCACACCTGGTCCTCTACAACAACAACCCCTCTCCCGCCACCTTGTTAAACATGCAGCACACAGGGAAACTGAGGCGCGCACACGCTATTCGTGTAGAACGCTACAAACATCCCCAACTTCATCACACACGCAGAGAGGGCCGAGCTGGACCCCCTGCGCTCCCTCGGATGCTCGCTGCCCTCCCCCGGGACAGCAGGGTGGGAATGCCCCTGCCCGCGACCCTCTCGATTGCCTGTGGGGGGCAGTGTGTCATGGGGCAGGTGCCAGGCGGGGCAGGCGGCGTGACGTCTCCTCTCCTCTGGCTCTCAGAACTGCCTGGTGAAGAGCGAGGACAACGGCTACACGGCCGTGGTGGGCGACTTCGGCCTGGCAGAGAAGATTCCCACCTACAGGTGCGTGGGGAGCTCCCCCACCCCGGAGTGGGGCAGGCCTAGACAGAGGGGCCAGCAGTCCCCTCTGGACCCTTCCCACACCCGAGGCAGGGCGGCACCCACCCCCTCCTGGGGATCAGAGCCAGCTGGGGGAGGGAAATCGGGGGGTCGTTTGGGTGGTGTGGGTTGCCCCTGGCTGGAGGGGGGATGGGGAGGGCTCGGGGAAGGGATTTGAAGCGCTGCAAGCTGACCCTGGCTTGGGGCGGGGACCCAGGGGGACCGGGAGGGGACCTGGGTGCTGGGGGCTGCCCCGGCTGTGAGCAGGGACCCCGGGGAGGAGACCCGGGGGCGGAGGGGCTGCGGGCAGCGACCCGGTGGGGCTGGGGCTTGCCCGGCTGGGGGAGGAGACCCAGGGAGAGAACTGGGGGTTGCCCCGGCTGGGCAGGGGACGCAGGGGAGCTGGGCGTTCCCCGGGTCGGGGAGGAGACCGTGGGGGCTCGGGGTTGCCCGGCGGGGCCGGGGCTAACCCCGCGGCTCTGCCCCACCAGCGAGGACGCTCAGAAGGAGCCGCTGGCCGTGGTGGGCTCGCCGTACTGGATGGCCCCGGAGGTGCTGCGTGGGGAGCTGTACAACGAGAAGGTAACTCGCTGCCTGCGCCTGGGGCTTTCCCCTCGCTGCGCTGGGCACCGGGCACGGCCAGGCTGGCGGGACCGGGGGCTGCTTGCCTTTGCCACGCCTGGGCTCGGCCATTTCCAGGGTCAGTGCCGGCCTGGCAGCCAGCAGGGCCACAGTGGATCGGGGGGATGTGTGTGTGATGGTGGCTCCTGGGGGTCGGCGGGGGGGAAGGTGCTGGGAGGCAGCAGGGCATGGGGGGGCTGGCAGGGTGCGGGGGGCATGGGGGGTGCTGGGGGCGGCAGGGCATGGGGAGGGTGAGGGGGCCAGCAGGGTGGGGGGGAAATGTGGGGGCAGGGTGCGGAGGGCATGGGGGGTGGGGGGACATGGAGGGTGCCGGGGGATGGCAGGGCGAGGGGGCTGTGTGGGTGTCACAGATTCCCTGGGCGATGCTCTGGAACTGCTCCCCACGAAGCCAGTCAGGACTCTGGGGCAGTCGCCTCTCTGTGAGCAGCCTGTCTGCAGGACACACAGCTCACCCGGCTTCCCCCTTCCTGGGTCTGACCTCGGAGCATTCAGCCTCCTCTGCCCCTCCGTGCACTTCCCACAGCGAGTCCGCTCAAGCGGGGTCCTGGGGAAGCCAGAGGGTCCTGCCCCCCAACTCCGCAGTCAGACGGGACTCTCAGCCAGCCCGTAAAACAGGTTTATTAGACGACAGGAACATGGTCTAACACAGAGCTTGTAGGTACAGAAAAGGACCCCTCAGCTGGGTCCATTTTGGGGGGCAGTGAGCCAGACAACCACGTCTGCACTTCTCTCCACTTCCCCAGCCAGCCCCAAACTGAAACTCCCTACAGCCCCCCCTCCTCTGGGCTTTGTCCCTTTCCCGGGCCAGGAGGTCACCAGATTCCTTTGTTCTCCAACCCTTTAGCTCTCACCTTGCAGGGGGGACGGGCCCAGGCTATCAGTGGCCAGGAGACAGAGTGTTGTACATTTATGTACCCTGGCCCTTTGCTCTGCAACAATTACATCCCCTTATCCTACCACCTAGATACTTAAGAACTGCCTAGGGGAAACTGAGGCACCCCCACACTATTCAGAAGAAACATTAAGAACAGTCCCGCTTCATCACAGTGGTCACTGACACTGTCCTTCCAGCGTTTCCTGGAGGGCATCCTGAACCTGTCACTCCCCTGGCCAACCCACCACACCTCCGACACACACCCTGCTGGGAGAGGCCAGGCTGGAGTAGCCAGGAGCCCCCCACAGCCAGCACCCCCTCCCCCCGCCGCACTGGGAGAGGCCGGGGCTGCGGAAGCCGTGATGTGCCGTGCTGTACGGCGGGGCCGTGGCCACAGTGGGCGCCGTGAGGATGTCCTGGCTCATGCGTGCCCAGCGGAAGGGCAGTCGGGTTCCCCTCAGCGCCTCTGCCAAACCCTCCACCTCCCGCTCCTCTCCGCAGGCTGACGTCTTTGCCTACGGCATCATCCTGTGTGAGACCATCGCGCGGGTCCCCGCGGATCCGGACTACCTGCCCCGCACCGAGGTAACGCTCGGCTGGGCCACCTGGTGCCGGGAGGGACGAGGGCCTGCCCCGGGGTTGGGTGTGAGCCGGGGGGCCGAGGCGGAGCGTGGCGGGGGGGCGCATGGCAGGGGTGCAGAGGCCTGCATGCGGCCTGGCTCCCGCTACAACCCTGCAGCCATGACTCTGCCCCATGTGCCAGCAGCATTGCCACGGGCTGAGCTACAGGTGCCAGGCTCCCTGGGGCACCCGGCCCATAGGGCACCCGGCCCATGGGGCTGCCTAGCTGTGAGCCAGCGCAAGGGGATCGTGTGACCTGGCCCTGTGTGGGGAGCAGCCCCTGGGGGCCAGGCTCTTGTATTCTCTGCGGGCAGCCAGGACCCCCTCAGACAACGCCAACGGGGCAGAGGCACCGTGGCCGGCACCCCCTGGTGTTTCCTGTCTGGAGAGTCTGACCTGCTCCCCGAGATGCCCTCTCCCCTGGCTGGCCAGGGCTGCGTGGGGAGCCCCCTCCTGTCCCCTCGCGGGGCCAGCCGGGCTGTGCATGCTGAGCGTCTCTGGGCTGTGAGCATGGCCTGAGGGGAGGCCCCTGCAGCTGGCCCACGCTGGTCAGTGATCCCGCCAGTCACGCTGCGCTGCGGCAGGGAGTTCCGCAGGCTCCCAGCTCGCTCAGCGCCAGCACGCGGCATGCGTCTCCTCCCTATGGGCCACGCCCCAGCTCAGATACCAGGGTGATGGGCGTCAAGCCCCAAGAGAGCTCTTCCACACGCCGCGAGAGCTGTGCAGACCCCACCGCCCAGCTGGGTCATGCTGCAAAGCCGGCGAGCTGTGGGTGACGGAGGCAGGGGCTGAGTGGGGATGCTTGGGCAGCCCTCATGCTAGGGTCGCTGTCTCTCTAGCTGGGGTGTCCTGCCCCAAGGACCCTGGGGGTGCCAGCCCATTGCCCGGGCTGTGGCTGTGTTGCCCAGGGGTGGAGATGCTGCTCCCCTCTGCGTTGCCCCTGGTGTACGTGTGGGGTGACGGGGACGTGCTGCTCCGTGCTAATAACTGGACCCAGCGTTTAGAGCACGGACCAGCCTGCCCATTGTCCCTGTCCGGGGAGCCGGGGACGACCTGGAGCCGCCTCCAGCTACAGCGGGAGGCAAGGCCGAGGCCAAGCAATTCCTGGGCCCAGGTCCCCGGTGCTGGGAGGGAGGCCGAGCCCCTGCAGTGACCTGTCGGGCTGAGCCATCTCCGGCACCGTCCCAGGAGACACTGGCTGCCCCCGACCCTTCCTCGTGGCAGGGGAGTTGTACTCCTGGTCCCAGTTTGACCCTGCGCCCCGAGGCCCCGATCCCCCCGGGCACCTCTACGCTGCAAGAGAAACCCGCGGCGCTGCCCCAGAGCCGGCTCAGCTGGCTCGGGCTGCAGGGCTAGACAGCAGCGTGGGCGCTGGGACCCTCCCCGTCGCCCCGCAGCCCCTGTCGGCTGAGCTGGGCCAGCTGCGTCTGTGCCACGGCTCCTTTAGTGCAGTGTAGACACACCGCAGGAGGCCACGCACTCCCCCGGAGACACGGGCCCTGCTCCCCGGGTCCAGGGACGGCTCCTGTGCGGGGCAGGGCTTTGGGGCACTTCCTGACCTGTGGCTGGGATCCCCCTGGGGCGCCGTCTGGGGCAGGAGCTCAATGCAGAGGGGCGCTGGGGAGGGGGGCAGGCCTCCTGCCCTGGACCCCGTGATTCGGGCTCAGTTGCTGACCTCCCCTCGTCTCCCCGGGCAGGATTTTGGGCTGGACGTTGCCGCTTTCTGCAACATGGTGGGGGACGACTGCCCTGCGGCCTTCCTCCAGCTGGCCTTCCACTGCTGCAGGGTACGTGTCCCTCTCTTCCCTTCCCTCCCCCTGGGCAGGGTCCCTGGGCCTGCCCCCGTCTCCCGGACACCGAAACGAGGCAGCCGGGTGATTGCCTCAAACAGGGACCCTCATCTGAAATTCAGATTCCTGGTGCTGAGGCCTGCCCCCCTGCCAGCCTGTCCCCGAATGGGACTGGGATCCTGGCACCACAGAGCCACTGGGATCCGTGCCTGCTCTCCCCTCCCTCGCCCCCAGCATGCAGGATGGGGCAGCACAAGCAAGCTGTCCCCTGCTCTGGAGGGAAGCTGCCCCCGTCTCCTGCCCAGCAATCCCTCCCAAGTCCCACGGGGGCGGGGGCCCGGTGAAGCCGGGCAGGCGGGTGGGAGAGTTGGTGCCCGTGGCCGTCGGTGATGTGGCGACTCCCGCACCCAGATGGAGCCGACGGCCCGACCCGCCTTCGTGGAGATCACGCAGCGCCTGGAGGGTATCCTGCAGCACCAGCTGGGAGCGGGGGGCACTGGCCCCGACCCACAGAGCGATGGGGAGAGCGTGCCCTCGCCCGGGACCCCGGCCACGCCGAACGGTACCGTGACTGCCCCTCCCCCGGGCCTGCTGACCCCCCCGGGCACCCCCAGCAGCCCTTGGCACTGGGCTGGGCGCTACGGGTGCTGAAGGGACCTTAGGGCATGTGCTGCCCCCATGTGGCCAGAGCTGGGCACTGCGGACGCTGAGCCTGTCCCCTGGGCGCTTGCTGGACAGGGCTGCAGCAAAGGGGTCCGCGGGCGGCTTGCTGGCTGTCCCCCCCGTGGGGACCCGTCTCTCACCCCACTGAACTGATGGGGAGGCCCCACAGCCCTGGGGTGGGATCAGGCGGAAATGCCAGCCCCGCTCTGCGGGGCGGGAGGGCAGGGGGCTGGCGTGACCCAGGCCTGCTGTGGCGTGACCCAGGCCTGCTGTGGCGGGGCAGACGGCCGGGCAGCAGGGTGCCCAGGGGGTTCTCCCGCCCGGGGCCCAGAGCCCCTGGCTGCGCACGGAGCCAGGCGCTCTCCACACGGGCGGGAGGGGCCGGAGGCCGCGGGCCCGGCCCAGCCTGGGGGGCTGCTAACCCGCTGTCCGTGTTGTGCCAGGCGAGGCAGCGAGCGAGCCCGCGCTCCCCAAGCAGCCAGCGCCGCGGGATCTGAGCTGGCCGCACCTCCAGCCCGACCCCCGCCTCGCCCGCAGCCGCTCGGACATGTTCCCCCCCAGGTCCCCGGCCCTGCTGCCGCCCCAGGCGCCCGACGTGGGCGCCCGCCCCAAGGAGATGCCGCTGCGCCTCAACCCCTTCTCCCGGCGCGAGGACCTGAAGGGCGGGAAGATCAAGCTCTTCGACACGCCCAGCAAGTCGGTCATCTCGCTGTCCTTCGCCCTGCCGCCGCCCGCCCCCTACCAGCTGGGCACGCCCGTCACGCCCGAGCCCGTGGTGGAGGCGCAGTGCGACTTCTCCGCCCCCCTGGTGCTGACAGGCAAGAGCCGCTCGCTGCCCACGTCCCCCGAGCCGGCCCGCCGGGGGAGCCTGGCGCTGTGGGGGGAGCTGGCCCGCGCCTGCCGGCGGCAGGAGTCCCCGGCGTGTGGGGAGGGCCCCCAGCCTCACAGCCCCTTCCCCGCTCAGAGCTGGGGGGCGGCGGGGGAGGTGGCAGGGCGCTCGCCCCTTCCCAGCCCCCCCGCGGTGGAGCAGATGGACTGCAGCCCCGACAGCCCCGAGCCCGAGCCGGCACCCGCCCCGCCGCTCGCCAACGGCACCTTCATCAGCACCTCGGCGTCGGGCGCCCAGCCCTGGCCGCCGGGGCCCCCCAACGGCCTGCCCCTCAACAACAACAGCGTGGTGGTGAGCACCCCGCACGGCTGGGGCCGCGGCCTGGAGCGCGGCTGCTCGGAGCTCAGCATCCCCCGCGCGGCGGCCTTGGAGCGGACGGAGCACTCGAGCACGCTGCCCCGGCACGCCTCCAGCGCCGGGCTGGAGCAGGACGAGGTGCTGGCCTGCCCCGGCTGCTGCCTGGGCCCCTTCAGCTTCAGCTTCGCCTCCGTCTGCCATCGGCCCGCGCCCAGCCCGCCCCGCTACCAGCACCTCACCTGCGAGGCCAAGAGCCTCCTCTGCCAGGACCGGGGCCACCACCCCAAGCGCCCGCCCGAGCCCAGCCTCAAGCTGCCGGAGGCGCAGTCCTAGTGGGGGGCAGATGGGCGATGGACAGATGGGCGAGCCCCCCCGCCTCGGCTCCAGCTCCCCCCATGGCCTGCGCTGAGCAGGGCCCGGAGCAAGGAGCCCAGGAATCCCCGGACCTGGCCTGCCGGCCGGGACCCCACTTCTCCCCTAGGGCCGCCTCAGGGCCGCTCGCCGTGTTGGTAAGACCGTCAGCCATTGTCAAGGCCACGCACAACCTGGGCTCGGGTCCTGGCTGGCCAAGTGTGAGCGGGGAGGAGGGGGACCTCGTGCAGGGAGCGACAGGCTGGGCACAGACCCAGCAGCGAGGTGGTGCCGGCTCTGTGCGGGGCTGGCTCCCTGCAGTGGCACGGGGGGTGGGCGAGTCGTGCTGGGCTGATGTGCAATAACATGGCGGCCTCGTGCGCACGACCCTGTCGGGGCCAGCGCTTCCCCTAGGAGGGGGGAGCGGTGCCGGTTCATGTCCCACCATGGGGACGTGGCTGGGCAGAGGGGCTCTGCACCCCCACTCAAAGCTGGGGGCTCCAGTGACCAGACACAGGTGTGGCACTGATGGACCAGCGGGGCGCGATGCCACCCAGGAGTCTCTGGGAAGGCTCGCTGGGGCAGGTGGGCTGGGCCGGCCCTCCATCCCGCCCCTCCCTGCCCGCGGCTGTGGGGAGAGGAGCAGGGGTGACCCCTGAGCAGGTGCAGTCAGGGGGTCACTCCAGGACCTGGGGCTCCTCCTTGGTCGCTTGTCCCTGCATGTCCGCTCCCCAGCCCCCGTGCTCAGAGGCGATGGGAGCACAAGCCTGGGGGGCAGCAGTGTGCACTGGGGGCTCCCCTCTGTCCATCACACACAGGGGTAAGGGGGCTGGATAACGGGTGAGCCGGGCGCTGAGCAGGGGAGACAGTGCGATGCCCTCCCCCATGGAACCTGCCTGTCTTGGGGGGGGGGGGGGGCAGGACCTGCAGCCCGCCAGGCACAAAGCAGGCTGGATGCCAGTCCCTGGCAAGTGGGGATAAATACACCCCCCCCACCCCACCCCCATCACTTCCTGGTTCAGGCCCTGCCCCCTCCATGTCGGCTGTGGAGTGGCCAATGGGGCAGGTCTGTTTGCAATATGGTGGCTGGGGCTTGCCCCCCCCCCCAGCTGCGTCCCCAAGCTGCCCAGTCCCTGCCTGGGGTGGCCCCCGGGCTCTCCGCAGCCGACGTGTACGATGCCCTGGTGCGTGCAGACTCTTGTTTTTTATTATGATTGATAATTGCTAGTAATATATACGGCTTATTTAAGGTGTTCCAATAAAAGTGACTGTCCCAGCGCCCAGTGTGTCTGCCGTGCGGCGGGGGGGTGGGGGGGGGGGCGCTGATCTTGCTGGTCGCAGGACAGGGACACAGCCAGGCCTGGGAGTGTGAGTCAGGAAAACCCACCTCAAGTGAGGCCCCTCAGTGCTGTGCCTCGGTTTCCCCATCTGTGTCCTTGGGATTGCACAGCCCTGGGGGTGGGGAGCGTGTCAGCAGCACTGAAGGCTGTTCCTGTGGGTTTCAGCCCCAGGAGGCCCCTGGTTGCAGCGCAGGGAGGAGGGGATGGTGGGGGGCGGGCAATGGGGCAGGTACGGCTCAGCAGCTGCTGGTGAAAAGGGAGGTGTCGCTGGGGAGGGGGCTCGTCCTTGCTGCCTTCCGGCCGGGGCCCAGGGGGATACACCGGTGGGAGGGATGGAGCCAATCCTGTGCTGGGAGGACGGCAGCTGGGGCCACCCTGGCTCCATCCCTGCACCATGTTGCTGGGGGCAGCTGTCACGGGGTCCCTGGGCGATGCTCTGGAACTGCTCCCCATGAAGCCAGTCAGGACTCCGGAGAAGTCTCCTCTCTGGGAGCAGCCTGTCTGCAGGACACACAGCTCACCCGGCTTCCACCTTCCTGGGTCTGACCTCGGAGCATTCAGCCTCCTCTGCCCCTCCGTGCGCTTCCCGCAGTGAGTCCACCCAGGCGGGGTCCTGGGGCAGCCAGAGGGTCCTGCCCCCCAACTCCGCAGTCAGACGTGACTCTCAGCCAGCCAGTAAAAGAGAGGTTTATTAGACAACAGGAACATGGTCTAACACAGAGCTTGTCGGTGCAGAGAACCGGATCCCTCAGCTGGGTCCATTTTCGGGGGCAGGGAGCCAGACAACCCCATCTGCCCTTCACTCCTCGTCCCCAGCCAGCCCCAAACTGACTCCCCCTCCAGCCCCTCCTCCTCTGGGCTTTGTCCCTTTCCGGGCCAGGAGGTCACCGGATTCCTTTGTTCTCCAACCCTTTAGCTCTCACCTTGCAGGGGGGAAGGGCCCAGGCCATCAGGTGCCAGGAGACAGAGTGTCGGCCATTTATGTACCCTGGCCCTTTGCTCTGCAACAATTACACCCCGTTATCCCACCACCTAGAGACTTAAGAAATGCCTAGGGGAAACTGAGGCACCCCTACAGTATTCAGAGGAAACATTAAGAACAGTCCCACTTCGTCACAGCAGCATCTCGGGGTGGGGCATGAGCATTGCCCTGTCTCTGCACCTTGGCCCTGTGCTGCCCCCCCGCTCAGCCCAGCCCCGCTGCAGCGTGGCTCCCCACTCCAGCCTGGCCCCCTTCTCACCTGCCCCAGGCACGCGGCCGGCTCCCACCCCCCTGGGCTCGCCACTCAGTGACCGTCCTTGGTCATAAATCTTCACATGCCGGTGCCAGCCAAACTTCTGGACCTGCTCTGCCCCCCTGCCTGCAGCACCGGCCTCCACCCACACCCTCTGCTTGCCCCCAGCCTCCGGCCACTCTCGGCCCCTGCACTGCCCAGCTCCAGGGATGGCTGCTGGGCCGCACTTTGACAGGCCCCTGCAAGCCCAGCGGGGGGGAGGGGTGTGTGTGTGTGCCGTGTTGTGTCTCTGAAGCCTGGGGGAGCAGGGGGTGCCGTGTGGGTGCCATGTTGTGTCTCTGAAGCCCAGTGGGGGGGTGCCGTGTTGTGTCTCTGAAGCCTGGGGGAGTATGGGGGGCTTAAGGAAATCGAGGCTCAGGTGATCTTCAGTGGGATTCTGCCTGTTCCTAGAGAAGGGCAACAAAGGTGTGACAAGATTATGACTATCCACAGCTGGGTTAGGCAGTGGCGCTGTCAGGAGGGCTTTGGGATGTGTGGCCACTGGGAGGCATTCCTGGACAGAGGACAGTTCTCTCCGGATGGACTTCATCTGAGTAGGGAGGGAAATAGACTTCTAGGATGGAGGCTGGCACAACGGATTAAGAGAGCTTTAAACTAGGAATCTGGGGGAGATGGTTGGTTGGGACATGTCCAGGGAATCTCCACGCCGGATTTTAGCCTTGAGAGGGAAGAAAACGAAGTAAGAAAGGAGACAGCCGTGGGTAGGAGAATGGACATGAGGAGGAAGGGCAGCGTGGATACCAGTCTAGTAGGAGATACTGGCGGGAGTGTGTCTGTGCCCAGCCGGGTACAGAACGTGAGCGAGGCCAAACAGCAAAAATGAAGATGTTTGTACACCAACGCGAGGAGCCCAGGTAACAAAATGGAGGAACTAGAGCCACCGGTGCAGGAAGTGAAACCGGGTATTCTAGGGAGACCAGAAACAGGGTGGAATAGTCGTCACGACTGGAGTACGGGTATGGAGGGGGATGTGCTGTTTAGGAAAGACCGAAATAAAGGCAAAGGGGGTGGAGTAGCATTGTCTATCACTGAGGAGGTAGAATGTAAAGAAATAAGAAGCGATGAAATGGACAAGACAGAGTCTGTCTGGGCAAAAATCACATTGGGGAAGAAAGCTACTAGATCCTGCCCTGGGATAGTGCTTGGGGTGTGCTAGAGACCGCCAGGATCCGATCTGGATATGGATAGAGCCCTCTTTCATGTTTTTAAAGAAGTAAATACTAATGGGAATTGTGTGATCATGGGAGACTTTAACTTGGAGGACGAGTGCTAGTCATAATAATCGGGCTCAGATGTTCCTAGATGCGATAGCTGATGGATTCCTTCATCAAGTAGTTGCTGAACCAACAAGAGGGGATGCCATTCTAGATTTGGTTTTGGTGAGTAGTGAGGACCTCATAGAAGTAATGGCTGTAGGGGACAACCTTGGTTCGAGTGATCATGAGTTAATTCAGTTCAAACTAAATGGAAGGATAAACAAAAATAGATCTGCAACTAGGGTTTTCAATTTCAAAAGGGCTGACTTTAAAAAATTAAGGAAATTAGTTAGGGAAGTGGATTGGACTGAAAAACTTGTGGCTCTAAAGGCGGAGGAGGCCTGGAATTACTTCAAGTCAAGGTTGCGGAAACTACCAGAAGCCTGCATCCCAAGAAAGGGGGAAAACTCATAGGCAGGAGGTGTAGACCAAGCTGGATGAGCAAGCATCTCAGAGAGGTGATTAAGAAAAAGCAGAAAGTCTACAAGGAGTGGAAGATGGGAGGGATCAGCAAGGAAAGCTACCTTATTGAGGTCAGAACATGTAGGGATAAAGTGAGAAAGGCCAAAAGGAGTTGGACCTTGCAAAGGGAATTAAAACCAATAGTACAAGGTTCTATAGCCATATAAATAAGAAGAAAACAAAGAAAGAAATTGCAAGTCCGTTAGCAAGAATTTTTAATGAATCTGTAAACTCAGGGGTTGTACCGTATGACTGGAGAATTGCTAACATAGTTCGTATTTTTAAGAAAGGAAAAAAAAGTGATCCAGGTGTGACGAAGTGGGACTGTTCTTAATGTTTCCTCTGAATATTGTGGGGGAGCCTCAGTTTCCCCTATGCAGTTCTTAAGTATCTAGGTGGTGGGGTAAGGGTGTAGGATCATTGCAGAGCCCTAGAGGGCAGGTGTGTGCAGGAGTCTGGACACAGTCAATGGCCGACACCCTCTTTCCTGGCAACTGATGGCCTGGGCCCTTCCCCCCTGCAAGGTGAGAGCTAAAGGGTTGGAGAACAAAGGAATCTGGTGACCTCCTGGCCCAGGAAAGGGACAAAGCCCAGGGGAGGAGGGGCTGGAGAGAGTCAGTTTGGGGCTGGCTGGGAACATGGAGTGAAGTGCAGACGTGGTTGTCTGGCTCACTGCCCCCCAAAATGGACCCAGCTGAGGGGTCCGGTTCTCTGCACCGACAAGCTCTGTTTTAGATCATGTTCCTGTCGTCTAATAAACCTCTGTTTTACTGGCTGGCTGAGAGTCCCGTCTGACTGCGGAGTTGGGGGGCAGAACCCTCTGGCTTCCCCAGGAGCCCCGCCTGAGCGGACTCGCTGTGGGAAGCACACGGAGGGGCAGAGGATGCTGAATGCTCCGAGGTCAGACCCAGGAAGGTGGAGCTGGGTGAGCTGTGTGTCCTGCAGACAGACTGCTCCCAGAGAGGAGACTTCCCCAGAGTCCTGACTGGCTTTGTAGGGAGCAGTTCCAGAGCATCGCCCGGGGACTCTGTGACACCAGGTAACTACACGTCTTTTAGTTTGACATCTGTAGTATGCAAGGTCTTGGAAAAAATTTTGAAGGAGAAAGTAGTTAAAGACATTGAGGTCAATGGTAACTGGGACAAAATATGGCTTTACAAAAGGTAGATCGTGCCAAACCAACTTGATCTCCTTCTTTGAGAAGGTAACAGATTTTTTAGACAAAGGAAACGCAGTGGATCTAATTTACCTCGATTTCACTAAGGCATTTGATATGGTTCCACATGGGGAATTACTAGCTAAATTGGAAAAGCTGGGGATCAATTTGAAAGGTGGATAAGGAGCTGGTTAAAGGGGAGACTACAGTGGGTCACAATGAAAGGTGAACTGTCAGCCTGGAGGGAGGTTACCAGTGGAGTTCCTCAGGGATCGGTTTTGGGACCAATCTTATTTAATCTTTTTATTATTGACCTTGGCACAAAACGTGGGAATGTGCTAATAAAATTTGTGGATGATACAAAGCTGGGAGGTATTGCCAATACAGAGAAGGACCGGGACGTCATACAGGAAGATCTGGAGGACCTTGTAAACTGGAGTAATAGTAATAGGATGAAATTTAATAGGCAAAAGTGCAAGGTCATGCATTTAGGGATTAATAACAAGAATTTCTGTTATAAACTGGGGATGCATCACTTGGAAGTAACAGAGAAGGAGAAGGACCTTGGAGTATTGGTTTATCACAGAATGACTATGAGCCACCAATGTGACGTGGCCATGAAAAAAACTAATGCGGTCTGAGGATGCATCAGGCGAGGTATTTCCAGTAGAGATCAGGAGGCGTTAGTACCGGTATACAAGGCACTGGGGAGACCTCCCCTGGAATACTGTGTGCAGTTCTGGTCTCCCATGTTTAAGAAAGATGAATTCAAACTGGAAGAGGTGCAGAGAAGGGCTACTAGGATGATCCGGGGAATGGAAAACCTGTCTTATGAAGGGAGACTCAAAGAGCTTGGCTTGTTTAGCCTAACCAAAAGAAGGTTGAGGGGAGATAGGATTGCTCTCTATAAATATATCAGAGAGATAAATACCGGAGAGGGAGAGGAATTATTTAAGCTCAGTACCAATGTGGACACAAGAACAAATACATATAAACTGGCCATCGGGAAGTTTAGACTTGAAATTAGACGAAGGTTTCTAACCAGCAGAAAAGTGAAGTTCTGGAACAGCCTTCCAAGGGGAGCAGTGGGGGCAAAAGACATATCTGGCTTCAAGACTAAGCTTGATAAGTTTATGGAGGGGATGGTATGATGGGATAGCCTAATTTTGGCAATTAATTGATCTTCGACTATTAGCGGTAGATATGCCCAATGGCCTGTGATGGGATGTTAGATGGGGTGGGATCTAAGTTACTACAGAGAAGTTTTTCCTGGGTGTCTGGCTGGTGAGTCTTGCCCACATGCTCAGGGTTTAGCTGATCGCCATATTTGGGGTCGGGAAGGAATTTTCCTCCAGGGCAGATTGGCAGAAACCCTGCGGGTTTTTCACCGTCCTCTGCAGCGTGGGGCATGGGTCACTTGCTGGAGGATTCTCTGCACCTTGAAGTCTTTAAACCACGAATTGAGGGCTTCAATAGCTCAGACATAGGTCAGGAGCGGGTGGGTGAGATTCTGTGGCCTGCGTTGTGCAGGAGGTCAGACTAGACGATCATAATGGTCCCTTCTGACCTTAAAGTCTATGAGTCTGTGAATCTATGTTGTGTCTCTGAAGCCCAGGGGAGCAGGAGCCGGGGCGTGTTGTGTCTCTGAAGGCCGGAGGGGTGTGGGGGGGGGCGTGGGGGGATGTGTTGTGTCTCTGAAGACCGGAGGGGCATCGGGGGGGGGGCGTGTTGTGTCTCTGAAGGCCGGAGGGGTGTGGGGAGGACGTGTTGTGTCTCTGAAGGCCAGGGGGGTGGGGGGGGGCGTGTTGTGTCTCTGAAGGCCGGAGGGGTGTGGGGGGGGTGTGGGGGGGCGTGTTGTGTCTCTGAAGGCCGGAGGGGTGTGGGGGGGGCGTGTTGTGTCTCTGAAGGCCAGGAGGGGTGTGGAGGGGGCGTGTTGTGTCTCTGAAGGCCGGAGGGGTGTGGGGGGGCGTGTTGTGTCTCTGAAGGCCAGGAGGGGTGTGGAGGGGGCGTGTTGTGTCTCTGAAGGCCAGGAGGGGTGTGGAGGGGGCGTGTTGTGTCTCTGAAGGCCAGGGGGGTGTGGGGGGGGCGTGTTGTGTCTCTGAAGGCCAGGAGGGGTGTGGGGGGGGCGTGTTGTGTCTCTGAAGGCCGGAGGGGTGGGGGGGCGGGGCGTGTTGTGTCTCTGAAGGCCAGGAGGGGTGTGGGGGGGGGCGTGTTGTGTCTCTGAAGGCCGGAGGGGTGGGGGGGGGTGGGGGGGCGTGTTGTGTCTCTGAAGGCCAGGGGGGTGTGGGGGGGCGTGTTGTGTCTCTGAAGGCCGGAGAGGTGTGGGGGGGCGTGTTGTGTCTCTGAAGGCCAGGAGGGGTGTGGGGGAGGGGCGTGTTGTGTCTCTGAAGGCCGGAGGGGTGTGGGGGGGGCGTGTTGTGTCTCTGAAGGCCGGAGGGGTGTGTGTGGGGGGCGTGTTGTGTCTCTGAAGGCCGGAGGGGTGTGTGTGGGGGGCGTGTTGTGTCTCTGAAGGCCAGGAGGGGTGTGGGGGGGGCGTGTTGTGTCTCTGAAGGCCGGAGGGGTGTGGGGGGGCGTGTTGTGTCTCTGAAGGCCAGAGGGGTGTGGGGGGGGCGTGTTGTGTCTCTGAAGGCCAGGGGGGTGTGGGGGGGGCGTGTTGTGTCTCTGAAGGCCAGGAGGGGTGTGGGGAGGGCGTGTTGTGTCTCTGAAGGCCAGGAGGGGTGTGGGGGGGGCGTGTTGTGTCTCTGAAGGCCGGAGGGGTGGGGGGGGTGGGGGGGCGTGTTGTGTCTCTGAAGGCCAGGGGCGTGTGGGGGGGCGTGTTGTGTCTCTGAAGGCCGGAGAGGTGTGGGGGGGCGTGTTGTGTCTCTGAAGGCCAGGAGGGGTGTGGGGGGGGGCGTGTTGTGTCTCTGAAGGCCGGAGGGGTGTGTGTGGGGGGCGTGTTGTGTCTCTGAAGGCCAGGAGGGGTGTGGGGGGGGCGTGTTGTGTCTCTGAAGGCCGGAGGGGTGTGTGGGGGGCGTGTTGTGTCTCTGAAGGCCAGGAGGGGTGTGGGGGGGCGTGTTGTGTCTCTGAAGGCCGGAGAGGTGTGGGGGGGCGTGTTGTGTCTCTGAAGGCCAGAAGGGGTGTGGGGGGGGGCGTGTTGTGTCTCTGAAGGCCGGAGGGGTGTGGGGGGGGCGTGTTGTGTCTCTGAAGGCCGGAGGGGTGTGGGGGGGGCGTGTTGTGTCTCTGAAGGCCGGAGAGGTGTGGGGGGGCGTATTGTGTCTCTGAAGGCCAGGAGGGGTGTGGGGGGGCGTGTTGTGTCTCTGAAGGCCGGAGGGGTGTGGGGGGGGCATGTTGTGTCTCTGAAGGCCGGCGGGGTGGGGGGGGCGTGTTGTGTCTCTGAAGGCCAGGGGCGTGTGGGGGGGCGTGTTGTGTCTCTGAAGGCCGGAGAGGTGTGGGGGGGCGTGTTGTGTCTCTGAAGGCCAGGAGGGGTGTGGGGGGGGGCGTGTTGTGTCTCTGAAGGCCGGAGGGGTGTGGGGGGGGCGTGTTGTGTCTCTGAAGGCCAGGAGGGGTGTGGGGGGGCGTGTTGTGTCTCTGAAGGCCGGAGAGGTGTGGGGGGGCGTGTTGTGTCTCTGAAGGCCAGAAGGGGTGTGGGGGGGGGCGTGTTGTGTCTCTGAAGGCCGGAGGGGTGTGGGGGGGGCGTGTTGTGTCTCTGAAGGCCGGAGGGGTGGGGGGGGGGGCGTGTTGTGTCTCTGAAGGCCGGAGGGGTGTGGGGGGGCGTGTTGTGTCTCTGAAGGCCGGAGGGGTGTGGGGGGGGCGTGTTGTGTCTCTGAAGGCCGGAGGGGTGCGGGGGGGGCGTGTTGTGTCTCTGAAGGCCAGGAGGGGTGTGGGGGGGCGTGTTGTGTCTCTGAAGGCCGGAGAGGTGTGGGGGGGCGTGTTGTGTCTCTGAAGGCCAGAAGGGGTGTGGGGGGGGGCGTGTTGTGTCTCTGAAGGCCGGAGGGGTGTGGGGGGGGCGTGTTGTGTCTCTGAAGGCCGGAGGGGTGTGGGGGGGGCGCGTTGTGTCTCTGAAGGCCGGAGGGGTGTGGGGGGGCGTGTTGTGTCTCTGAAGGCCGGAGGGGTGTGGGGGGGGCGTGTTGTGTCTCTGAAGGCCGGAGGGGTGTGGGGGGGGCGTGTTGTGTCTCTGAAGGCCGGAGAGGTGTGGGGGGGCGTGTTGTGTCTCTGAAGGCCGGAGGGGTGTGGGGGGGGCGTGTTGTGTCTCTGAAGGCCGGAGGGGTGTGGGGGGGGCGTGTTGTGTCTCTGAAGGCCGGAGAGGTGTGGGGGGGCGTGTTGTGTCTCTGAAGGCCGGAGGGATGTGGGGGGGGCGTGTTGTGTCTCTGAAGGCCAGGAGGGGTGTGGGGGGGCATGTTGTGTCTCTGAAGGCCGGAGGGGTGTGGGGGGGGCATGTTGTGTCTCTGAAGGCCGGCGGGGTGGGGGGGGCGTGTTGTGTCTCTGAAGGCCGGGGGCAGGACCGGGGGGGCCGTGTTGGGCTCACCCAGCCCTTGCCCCGCTGACCCATCAAACGCTGGGTGCGGAAGGCGGGGCGGCGAGGGCTGTGCCCCAGGCCCAGCGTTGACCCCCCCGGGCACAGCTGGGCCTGGGACCAGCCCTGGGTGCTCTGGGTCACTGCTCTGCTGCCCCAGCGGCCGGGCAGCGCCCCAATCCCAGCCACGCCGGGCTGTGGGCTGCAGAAATCACCCCGCACGAGCGACCCGGCCTGCGCCGGAGCCCGCCACCGTTAGAAAGGGGCAGGCTGCTTGCCCTGCATGGGCCCATGCCCACAGCCAGGGGGCTGCAGGAGGATCTGTGGGGCAGAGCGCAGCTCCCTGCTCCTGCCCTGCTGGCAGACGTCGGCAGCCGTGGGGAGCGCTCTGGGCGCCCCTCCCCGGAGCCTGCCCCACTGGGGCATTTAGTGGCCACTCGCCCCCATGGAACCCAGCCCCATGTGCGGGAAGGGGGCTGGCTGTGTGCTGATGGCCGGCAGCTCTTTTCGTGGGCATGACGCCCCAGCCCTTTGCTGCGAGCACCCTGCCCTGCCCAGTGCGCGAGCTGGCACCTGCCGGGGGCGAGGCCGGGCTCCAGGCCGGAGCAGGGGCCCTGCCCCCCAGGCAGGGGGCAAGGCTGAGCGTGGAGCAGGCGATGCTGGTGGGGCCGGCCCTCGGGCGCTGTGTCCTCGGCACTGGGAGCAGGGCAGGAAGACGACACAGGAGCCGAGCCTGGCGCAGCGGGAGCTGTAAGGGAACAGCCAGGGTGAGCTGGGCCGGGGGTCAGTCCCCCGCCCCCGGCTGGGGCAGGCCTGAGACCCTGACGGATGCAATGGCAGTGCCAGCTAGGCCTGGCCTCTGCCCCTCGTACAGCCGGGGTGGGGGGCCTGGTTCTGTGGCTCTGCACGGCCTGGGGAATGGGGTGAGTTTGGGCTCAGGGGCGGCTGATTTGGGGCATGCCCAGGGCGACGCGAATCGACCTGACTGGTGCCCGGAGCCCGCAGGGGAGCCTGGCTGGTGCTTTAGTTCAGAAACATCCTCGGTTATACTGAGCCCTGGATCCGCACCACAGGGAGGAGGGGGACAGGCACACAAGCTGGGCCCCCCTGTTACCCCAGCACAACCCACTGAACCCACAGCTAACCTGTGTGCCCTGCCCCGCAGCACCACCCTGAAAACCCACCGCTCCCCTGCCCCCCTAGTGCCCTGCCCCCCAGCACCACCCTGCAAAGCCACCACTCCCCTGCCCCCCATGTGCCCTACCCCCCAGCACCACCCTGAAAACCCCCCGCGTCCCTGTCCCCCATGTGCCCTGCCCCGCAGCACCGCCCTGCAAACACCCCACTCCCCTGCCCCCAGTGTGCCCTGCCCCGCAGCACCACCCTGAAAACCCACCGCTCCCCTGCCCCCCGAGTGCCCTGCCCCCCAGCACCGCCCTGCAAACACCCCACTCCCCTGCCCCCAGTGTGCCCTGCCCCCCCAGCACCACCCTGAAAACCCACCGCTCCCCTGCCCCCCGAGTGCCCTGCCCCCCAGCACCACCCTGCAAAGCCACCACTCCCCTGCCCCCCATGTGCCCTACCCCCCAGCACCACCCTGAAAACCCCCCGCGTCCCTGTCCCCCATGTGCCCTGCCCCGCAGCACCGCCCTGCAAACACCCCACTCCCCTGCCCCCAGTGTGCCCTGCCCCGCAGCACCACCCTGAAAACCCACCGCTCCCCTGCCCCCCGAGTGCCCTGCCCCCCAGCACCGCCCTGCAAACACCCCACTCCCCTGCCCCCAGTGTGCCCTGCCCCCCCAGCACCACCCTGAAAACCCACCGCTCCCCTGCCCCCCGAGTGCCCTGCCCCCCAGCACCACCCTGCAAAGCCACCACTCCCCTGCCCCCCATGTGCCCTACCCCCCAGCACCACCCTGAAAACCCCCCGCGTCCCTGTCCCCCATGTGCCCTGCCCCGCAGCACTGCCCTGCAAACACCCCACTCCCCTGCCCCCAGTGTGCCCTGCCCCCCCAGCACCACCCTGAAAACCCACCGCTCCCCTGCCCGCCGAGTGCCCTGCCCCCCAGCACCACCCTGCAAAGCCACCACTCCCCTGCCCCCCATGTGCCCTACCCCCCAGCACCACCCTGAAAACCCCCCGCGCCCCTGTCCCCCGTGTGCCCTGCCCCCCCAGCACCGCCCTGCAAACACCCCACTCCCCTGCCCCCAGTGTGCCCTGCCCCGCAGCACCACCCTGAAAACCCACCGCTCCCCTGCCCCCCGAGTGCCCTGCCCCCCAGCACCACCCTGCAAAGCCACCACTCCCCTGCCCCCCATGTGCCCTACCCCCCCAGCACCACCCTGAAAACCCCCCGCGCCCCTGTCCCCCGTGTGCCCTGCCCCCCCAGCACCGCCCTGCAAACCCACCACTCCCCTGCCCCCCGTGTGCCCTGCCCCCCAGCCCCGCCCTGCAGACACGGACCTTGCCCGAGATGTCCCCAATACGGGGATGGTGCTGCAGACTCACAGGACTGTCCGGTAGGGCTCTCACTGATTGTCCCTCCAGGGACTCGAAGGAAACCAGCGTCTGGTTGGGCTGGGCTGGCTGGGTGCCTTCTCACAGATCCATGGCTTTAGATAGTAGCACGGGTCCCTGTTTATGACGCCATTTCTTATTGCTCCACACGACGTATAGCTGTAACTCGGGTAGCTCCAGTCTCTGGAAAGAGAAGGGGCATTGCTGAGACAGCCTGGCCCGCCCTACGCTGGCTGTCAGCTCTGCCACCCTGGCACACTAAGGCCAGGTCACCATCGATTTCAAGGCCAGAGTCGCTTCACCCAGCGACAGCCGCAGCCCAGCCAGGAGCCCCTCCTTCAGCGAAAGCGACTCCCACTCGTCACGGAAACCCGGGGGATGGAGACTCCGCCGCGTGCCTGGGTGAGTTGTTCCACTGGTTAATTCCCCACCCGGTTTTCTGCCTTATTTCCTGTCTGATTTTTGTCTCTCTTCGTCTTCCAGCCACTGGGGCTTGCTCTGCTCTCGTCTGCAGCTAGATTGAGGAGCCGCCTGCCACCAGAAATCTGCTCTGTATGTAGGTGCCCTGGGCCCAGATCCACAAAGACACGCAAGTCCCAGGCCTCGGCACCCTGCGCTGCAGAAAATCCCCCTCAGCTGCCGCTGAGCCCTGGAGGAGCCTAAAGTCACTCAGCACCTAACCTTTGGCTGTCAAGGTTTCCTGGCCCTGGCTGCTGTGGTCACAGCTGAGCTTCTGCCTTGGAATCCTGTCCCCCCTGGGCATTCACACCTCCCCTGCCTGCTGCTGCTTCTGCCGGCTCCCTTCAGCCTCTCCTGCCCCTCTGCCCCTCTCGGTGGACTTGGCACAGGGCTCGTCTCCCTGTCCACCCTGGTCCAGTCGTGCTGCTTCTGCCCCCGGCTCTGCGGTGACTCAGCTCTGCCTCTCCATACTCAGCTTCATGGATTCCCGGGCCAGAAGGGACCACTGTGCAAATCTAGTCTGACCCCCTGCACAGCACGGGCCCTAGGACCGGCCCGACCCCCTGCACGGCGCGGGCCCTAGGACCGGCCCGACCCCCTGCACGGCGCGGGCCCTAGGACCGGCCCGACCCCCTGCACGGCGCGGGCCCTAGGACCGGCCCGACCCCCTGCACGGCGCGGGCCCTAGGACCGGCCCGACCCCCTGCACGGCGCGGGCCCTAGGACCGGCCCGACCCCCTGCACGGCGCAGGCCCTAGGACCGGCCCGACCCCCTGCACAGCACGGGCCCTAGGACCGGCCCAACCTCCTGCACAGCACGGGCCCTAGGACCGGCCCGACCCCCTGCACGGCGCGGGCCCTAGGACCGGCCTGACCCCCTGCACGGCGCGGGCCCTGGGACCGGCCCGACCCCCTGCACGGCACGGGCCCTAGGACTGGCCCGACCCCCTGCACAGCACAGGCTAGAGACCTGCCCTGAAATAATTCCCAGGGCAGATCTCTTAGAAAAAGATCCCATCTTGAGTTAAACATGGCCAGCGATGGAGAATCCACCATGGCCATTGGTAACTTGCTCCAATGGTTAATTACTCTCACTATCAAAAATGTACTCCTTATTTCCAATCTGAATGTGTCTAGCTTCAACTTCCGCCCAATGGATCATGTTAGATCTTCCTGAAGCAGCATCAGTTGCCCCATAACCTCAGCCATGCGGAACGCAATGCCATCCACAGCCTCAGAAACAACTCTGACATCATAATCAAAAAGGCTGACAAAGGAGGTGCTGTTGTCATCATGAATAGGTCGGAATATGAACAAGAGGCTGCTTGGCAGCTCTCCAGCACCACTTTCTACAAGCCATTACCCTCTGATCCCACTGAGAGTTACCAAAAGCAACTACAGCATCTGCTCAAGAAACTTCCTGAAAAAGCACAAGATCAAATCCGCACAGACACACCCCTGGAACCCCGACCTGGGATATTCTATCTACTACCCAAGATCCATAAACCTGGAAATCCTGGGTGCCCCATCATCTCAGGCATTGGCACCCTGACAGCAGGATTGTCTGGCTATGTAGACTCCCTCCTCAGGCCCTACGCTACCAGCACTCCCAGCTACCTTCGAGACACCACTGACTTCCTGAGGAAACTTCAATCCATCGGTGATCTTCCTGATAACACCATCCTGGCCACTATGGATGTAGAAGCCCTCTACACCAACATTCCACACAAAGATGGACTACAAGCCGTCAAGAACACTATCCCCGATAATGTCACGGCTAACCTGGTGGCTGAACTTTGTGACTTTGTCCTTACCCATAACTATTTCACATTTGGGGACAATGTATACCTTCAGATCAGCGGCACTGCTATGGGTACCCGCATGGCCCCACAGTATGCCAACATTTTTATGGCTGATTTAGAACAACGCTTCCTCAGCTCTCGTCCCCTAACACCCCTACTCTACTTGCACTATATTGATGACATCTTCATCATCTGGACCCATGGAAAAGAAGCCCTTGAGGAATTCCACCATGATTTCAACAATTTCCATCCCACCATCAACCTCAGCCTGGTCCAGTCCACACAAGAGATCCACTTCCTGGACACTACAGTGCTAATAAACAATGGTCACATAAACACCACCCTATACCGGAAACCTACTGACCGCTATTCCTACCTGCATGCCTCCAGCTTTCACCCTGACCACACCACACGATCCATCGTCTACAGCCAAGCTCTGCGATACAACCGTATTTGCTCCAACCCCTCAGACAGAGACAAACACCTACAAGATCTCTGTCAAGCTTTCTTACAACTACAGTACCCACCTGCGGAAGTAAAGAAACAGATTGATAGAGCCAGAAGAGTTCCCAGAAGTTACCTACTACAGGACAGGCCTAACAAAGAAAATAACAGAACACCACTAGCCGTCACCTTCAGCCCCCAACTAAAACCCCTCCAACGCATTATTAAGGATCTACAACCTATCCTAAAGGATGACCCAACACTCTCACAAATCTTGGGAGACAGGCCAGTCCTTGCCTACAGACAGCCCCGCAACCTGAAGCATATACTCACCAACAACCACATACCACACAACAGAACCACTAACCCAGGAACTTATCCTTGCAACAAAGCCCGTTGCCAATTGTGCCCACATATCTATTCAGGGGACACCATCACAGGGCCTAATAACATCAGCCACACTATCAGAGGCTCGTTCACCTGCACATCCACCAATGTGATTTATGCCATCATGTGCCAGCAATGCCCCTCTGCCATGTACATTGGTCAAACTGGACAGTCTCTACGTAAAAGAATAAATGGACACAAATCAGATGTCAAGAATTATAACATTCATAAACTAGTCGGAGAACACTTCAATCTCACTGGTCACGCAATCACAGACATGAAGGTTGCTATCTTAAAACAAAAAAACTACAAATCCAGACTCCAGCGAGAAACTGCTGAATTGGAATTCATTTGCAAATTGGATACTATTAATTTAGGCTTAAATAGAGACTGGGAGTGGCTAAGTCATTATGCAAGGTAGCCTATTTCCCCTTCTTTTTTCCTACCCCCCCCCCCAGATGTTCTGGTTTAACTTGGATTTAAACTTGGAGAGTGGTCAGTTTGGATGAGCTATTACCAGCAGGAGAGTGAGTTTGTGTGTGTATGGGGGTGGGTTTTTGGAGGGGGGTGAGGGAGTGAGAGAACCTGGATTTGTGCAGGAAATGGCCCAATTTGATTATCATGCACACTGTGTAAAGAGTTGTCACTTTGGATGGGCTATCACCAGCAGGAGAGTGAATTTGTGTGGGGGGGTGGAGGGTGAGAAAACCTGGATTTGTGCTGGAAATGACCTAACCTGATGATCACTTTAGATAAGCTATTACCAGCAGGACAGTGGGGTGGGAGGAGGTATTGTTTCATATTCTCTGTGTGTATATAAAGTCTGCTGCAGTTTCCACAGTATGCATCCGATGAAGTGAGCTGTAGCTCACGAAAGCTCATGCTCAAATAAATGTGTTAGTCTCTAAGGTGCCCCAAGTACTCCTTTTCATTTTGCGAATACAGACTAACACGGCTGTTACTCTGAAACCTGTTAACAATAACTGGAATTGTTCAAGGCCATCCCACCGGATGTCCCAAATGCCACAATTTCACAAACATGAAGTTACTCTGGTTAAAAAGCATCCTACTTAAATGGAGCTGTGACAGCAGCCACAAAACATTTAAAAAAAAAACAATGGAAGACGGAGGACGTGTGATGAGGTGCCTACCCCACAGGTGCTGAAAAGGCTGATGTGGGCCAGAGAGGCGAGTAACCCACCTGGGTACACCGGGAGGATGGGCCATGGCCAGGTGTGGAAGTGGGACTGTTCTTAATGTTTCCTCTGAATAGTGTGGGGGTGCCTCAGTTTCCCCTAGGCAGTTCTTAAGTATCTAGGGGGTGGGGTAAGGGTGTATGATCATTGCAGAGCCCTAGAGGGCAGGTGCGTGCAGGGGTCTGGACACAGAGAATGGCCAACACCCTGTTTCCTGGCAACTGATGGCTGGGCCCTTCCCCCTGCGAGGTGAGAGCTAAAGGGTTGGAGAACAAAGGAATCAGGTGCCCTCCTGGCCCAGGAAAGGGGAAAGCCCAGAGGAGGAGGGGCTGGAGAGAGTTTCAGTTTGGGGACATGGAGTGAAGGGCAGACGTGGTTGTCTGGCTCACTGCCCCCCAAAATGGACCCAGCTGAGGGGTCCTGTTCTCTGCACCTACAAGCTCTTGTTTTAGACCATGTTCCTGTCGTCTAATAAACCTCTGTTTTACTGGCTGGCTGAGAGTCCCGTCTGACTGCGGAGTTGTGGGGCAGGACCCTCTGGCTTCCCCAGGACCCTCTGGCTTCCCCAGGACCCCGCCTGAGCAGACTCGCTGTGGGAAGCGCACGGAGGGGCAGAGGATGCTGAATGCTCCGAGGTCAGACCCAGGAAGGTGGAAGCCGTGTGAGCTGTGTGTCCTGAAGACAGGCTGCTCACAGAAAGGAGACTTCCCCAGAGTCCTGCCCGGCTTCATGGGGAGCAGTTCCAGAGCATCGCCCAGGGACTCCGTGACAGCTGGTGGCAGAGGTGGGATGTACTGCACCCCATGGACGACACTTCCTGCAGTACGTGACTGGGGAGCAGTAAAACGAAGAGGGATTGACGAGGACCAGGCGTGCTGAAGGCTCAGAGAGGAGCAGTTTCGGGGGGCGGTTAACCCCTGGGACTGTGTGACCAGCGAGAAGGACTGTACAGTAATGGGGTCCCCCTGGGGACCGCGGTGAGCAGTCTCAGGGGCGCAGGAGCCTGTGGCTTGGCCCTGGGAGAGAGAAGGACTTTTGCAGTAACAGGGTCCCCCGGGGGATTGCAGCGAGCGGTCCCAGGGGCGGAGGAGTCTGTGGCTCGACCCTGGCAAAGAGGTGGTGACCTCGAGAAGGGCTGGCACACTAGGGGTTCTCCCTGGAAACCATGGGGAGCTGAGAGCACACAGGCCTGTGAGTCCACAACAACTTGGGAAGAGCGGAGTGACGGCCTGTCACCATCTCCTTAAGAAGGACATTGTAACCCTGTGCAGAAAGAGAGGGTTGCGCATTGGAAAGTTCACCAAAGCAGAGTTCATCGTGCAGCTGGAGGAGGATGACCGCTCTAAGGAACAGATTCCTGACCCCAAATGGGGCTATAGCAGCATCTGGGAGCAGCTGGGGTGGTAGCCAAGCACCCCCAAGACTCCTGTCCCCGACCAGACTGGGGTCTTCACGATCGGGTTCCCCATCGGGGCATCAGAGACGGATGGGATTGGAGCTGAGTCCGAGAGAGCAAGAGGACTGTGGGAGACAGCGAGAGCCCGAGAAAGAGCTGCAGAAGCAGCAGCAGCATGAACTGGCGGTGGGGGAGCGGAGAGGCCTAGGGGACCTCCCGGGGTGAGTGGGGATAGACCCCGGGGGGCCAGTTCCTCAGGGAACCTCGAGACTAAATTGCTGCCCCTGGTTAAGGAGGGGGGGATGTGGATGCCCACCTCGCTGCCTTTGAGCAGGCTGGTGATTTGAACCAGGGGGACCCTGCGGAAAAGCCCCGGTGTCTAGCTCCCTTGCTGGGTCCCAAGGCCATAGACTCCGTCAGCCAGATGGTTGGGGATGTGGACAGGCTCCCACTCCTGACCCCGACCTATATGTCTGGGTGGAGTTTCCTGGGGCCAGGCCCCTCGGACCTCCAGTGGGAGCGGAAGGTGATGGTCAATGGGGAGACATTCCTGGGGTGGCGAGATCCTGGGACAGAGAGAACTGTTGTCAGGCCCCGGGTGGTGCAGCCTCAGATGCTGAGGGGCTGTGTGAGCTGGGTGAGGGTCCCAGGGACGAAGCCCCTCGCCCTGCCTATGGCCCAGATCCCTGTGCAGACCCAGGAGGGGTGGGGCTGGCTGGCCGTTGGGGTTCTCCAGGACACCAGCTGCGAGACCTTGTTGTGGGGTGATGGCATCTCTTTGGGACACGATCCAGGCCCTGCTCCTGTAACGGCCAAGGGTTTGAATTTGAATCCAGGGAACCAATCGGTGGAGAGGGAAATGGTCAGTGAAAATGCAGATGACCTGGCTGGCAGCAGGGAGGAGCGGCTGGTCTCAGGCTACCTGCCGGCCTGTAACCAGATCCCCTGGGGCTGGGTGGGACAAGAGATGCTCCCCGCCCCCTTGCACATTGGAGAAGGGGCTCACTCTGGCTCTGATGCAGTGAGGAAAGCAGGGAGCTCGCTGCCTACCCCCACTGGGACAGCAAGGGCAGCGCTGAGCACAGTGGGAGCTGAGACCCCAGCTGAGTGGGGGGAGACACAGGCAGGGCAGGGGATCTGTGGGGAGTGGCAAGGTGCTTGGTAAGAAAAGTCTGGATGAGCCTAGGCAGCCTTGTGAGCTGATGGCTGTGTCTAGTCAGCAGGGTGGGAAGGCGAGGAGAGTGGGAGACGAGTGTCCCTGGACCTTACCTGTTAGCTGGGTGGAGAATTGGGACAGGGAAGGAAACGTGCCTGTGTCTGTCAGGGGTATTGACTTGCCTATGGAGGGAGCTACCCCGGTCCCCAAGCAGTTGTCTGTGACCAGCCTTGTGTGCTGGGACAAGGGGAAAGAGATCCCAAGCTGTGTGTCTGGGAAAGGAGAAAGTGTCTCTGGCTCTTCTTTCTCTGTGGAGCAGACAGAAGGGGCCTTTCAGCCTGTGATGGTTGAGGGTCGTGCAGTTGTCTCAGAGTTTGTTCTGGATTCAGCTAAAGCCCAGGAAGGGAATGGCCCTAAGTTTGTGTCTGCTCAGGAGAATGGGCCTGTAACTAGGTCGCATCCAGTTAGTGTCTATGTAAAATCCCAGAGACCAGACAATTCTGGTGCTTGTATTTTTCCTGTTGCTAGTGTCTGGCTGGGAAAGGGTGTCGCAACTCTGTCTAATCAGGGTGAGATCCTACCAGGGCACAAGGAGAGCATGAAGGTGATGTGATTGTGTTACCTACTGATGGTGTGGAACCCTGTAGCAAGAAGGAAAAGATTCCTGAACTTGTGTGTGGCAAAGGGAAGGAGAATGCTTCTGATCTTTTATATAGGAAGTCTGTAAGTTTGCCTGAAAGGGGATTGTGTAGGAATCCGCCGGATGGGCCAGAGGTAATTCTGGATGTAAGGGAGACCCAGAAAGAGTCTGTTATTGCTCAGGAAAGTGTTCCTCTAGAGCAAGCCCTAGGTGAAGAGGGAAAGAGCAGAATTTCTGTGAAGGGTGAATTGTTGCACAGAAAAGTCCTAGGGAAAGGAATCCACATGGAGTCTTTGCAAGCAGTTTACTGCCACTGAAGGGTGTGAAAGTGATTTAATCAAGACAGTTTCAGTTCCTAACAGCCAGAAATTTTCTGTTGTGAATCATAGAATCATAGAATATCAGGGTTGGAAGGGACCTCAGGAGGTCATCTAGTCCAACCCCCTGCTCAAAGCAGGACCAATCCCCAATTAAATCATCCCAGCCCGGGCTTTGTCAAGCCTGACCTTAAAAACTTCTAAGGAAGGAGATTCTACCACCTCCCTAGGTAACGCATTCCAGTGTTTCACCACCCTCCTAGTGAAAAAGTTTTTCCTAATATCCAACCTAGACCTCCCCCGCTGCAACTTGAGACCATTACTCCTTGTCCTGTCATCTTCTACCACTGAGAATAGTCTAGAACCATCCTCTCTGGAACCACCTCTCAGGTAGTTGAAAGCAGCTATCAAATCCCCCCTCATTCTTCTCTTCTGCAGACTAAACAATCCCAGCTCCCTCAGCCTCTCCTCATAAGTCATGTGTTCCAGACCCCTAATCATTTTTGTTCCCCTTCGCTGGACTCTCTCCAATTTATCCACATCCTTCTTGTAGTGTGGGGCCCAAAACTGGACACAGTACTCCAGATGAGGCCTCACCAATGTCGAATAGAGGGGAACAATCACGTCCCTCGATCTGCTTGCTATGCCCCTACTTATACATCCCAAAATGCCATTGGCCTTCTTGGCAACAAGGGCACACTGCTGACTCATATCCAGCTTCTCGTCCAATGTCACCCCTAGGTCCTTTTCCGCAGAACTGCTGCCTAGCCATTCGGTCCCTAGTCTGTGAATGGATCCACTGACTTTCCTGTTGAAAGATCCAGTGTGGATAGCTTTGAGAAGGTCTCAGATGAAGTGAAAGCTGTTAAGAAAGTTAAACAGTCCTATAACCAAGTGGCTGTGTTTGGCCAGCTTGTTGGGGAGAAGACTGTCACGGAGTGTGGGGGAGTCCAGGCCCTGCACCCCTCTTCCTGGGATTCACTGAGACTCTCAGCCAGCCAGTAAAACGGAAGGTTTATTGGACAACAGGAACACAGTCCAAAACAGAACTTGTGGGTACACCCAGGACCCCTCAGTCAAGTCCTTCTGGGGGAGCAGGGAGCTTAGACCCCAGCCCTGGGGTTCCCTGCGTTCCTCCACCAAGCCCCAAACTGAAACTAAACCCCCCCAGCCGGCTCTCTCCTGCAGCCTCTGTCCAGATTCCCGGGCAGAGGTGTTACCTCCCCCTCCCCCTCCTGGCTCAGGTGACAGGCTCTCAGGTCTCCCATCCCCAGGGCACATTCCCAGGTCAACACTCCCCCCTCCCTGCTGTGTCACATCGTCACAAAGAGCCAATCCCAGTTTGACCCCCTGGGGTTTTGGGGTGGCCAAAGGGCACGGGCCGCATAAACCTTCCCACATGCGGCCTGCGAGTGCTATCGACCACCCCCGACCTAAGGGAGGGTGTGAAACTGAAAGGGCCTGGTGTAACTCCTACCAAGGAATAGGAAAGATGCTGGGGCATCCATGGGAACGTTGGTGGCTTCGAACTTCCCCAGGTCACTGGCTAAAGTGACCCCGCTCAGTTCGATCTCGAAGGGGGGGGAGATGTGATGAAGTGGGACTGTTCTTAATGTTTCCTCTGAATAGTGTGGGGGTGCCTCAGTTTCCCCATGCAGTTCTTAAGTATCTAGGTGGTGGGGTAACGGTGTATGATCATTGCAGAGCCCTAGAGGGCAGGTATGTGCAGGGGTCTGGACACAGAGAATGGCCGACACCCTGTTTCCTGGCAACTGGTGGCCTGGCGGTTCCCCCCCCCCCCCCGCCCCCGCCAGGTGAGAGCTAAAGGGTTGGAGAACAAAGGAATCCAGTGACCTCCTGGCCCAGGAAAGGGACAAAGCCCAGAGGAGGAGGGGCTGGAGGGAGAGTCAGTTTGGGGCTGGCTGGGACATGGAGTGAAGGGAAGACGTGGTTGTCTGGCTCCCTGCCCCCCAAAATGGACCCAGCTGAGGGGTCCTGTTCTCTGCACCTACAAGCTCTGTTTTAGACCATGTTCCGGTCGTCTAATAAACCTTCTGTTTTACTGGCTGGCTGAGAGTCACGTCTGACTGCTAAGTTGGGGGGCAGGACCCTCTGGCTTCCCCAGGAGCTCTGCCTGAGCGGACTTACTGTGGGAAGCGCAGGGAGGGGCAGAGGAGGCTGAATGCTCCGAGGTCAGACCCAGGAAGGGGGAAGCTGTGTGAGCTGTGTGTCCTGAAGACAGGCTGCTCACAGAAAGGAGACTTCCCCAGAGTCCTGACTGGCTTCATGGGGAGCAGTTCCAGAGCATTGCCCAGGGACTCCGTGACAGAGCTCTCTGAACCACTAAGGCTAATTTTTAACAAGTCTTGGAAATCCCAAAGGATTGCAGGCCTCCCGGTGTAGCTCCAATATTTAAAAGGGGTAAATGCGACGCCCCAGGGAACTACAGCCAGTTTGCCTGGTGTCGATCCTGGGCAGAATAATGGAATGGTTCAGTTGGAAGGCACCTCAGGAGGTGTCTAGTCCAACGCCCTTCTCAAAGCAGGACCAACCGCAACTAAATCATCCCAGCCAAGGCTTTGTCAAGCCGGGACTTATAAACCTCAGTCAGCATGTTTTCATGGAAGGTCAGGCTTGACAAGCCTTTTTCACAGGGTTACAGGTTTGGCTGATAAAGGTACAGCGTGATAAAAGTAGCTGTGTTCATACAGGTACAGCGTGATCAAGGTACAGTGACTTGGATTTCTCCAAGGCAGTTGACTTAGTACCACATGATATTTTGATTTAAAAACTTGCAATATAGGTGTAAGCAGGGTCTGAAAGAGCTCTCCCCTGACAGCTAGCTGGGGAGGGGAAAAGATTTCAGGACCAGACTGTATTTACATGAACACACCCACTTGGGGTCGGTATCCAGCATTCAGCGCGGTGCTGCCCAAAGTGACCAACGCTGGCTGGTGTTGGGATACAAATCACTTCACTCCTGACTGCAGGGGGGAGTGAAATGGTGTTATCCATGTTTCCTTTATTGTATGACTAAAGGGCAGCCGAACCGTGCTGAGCCTGTCCTGATTGAGGGGGTCGCCCTCAACTGAAAGGAGCTTGCTAAGCCAGGGGCTCAAATGCCAGAGCCCTCCCCTGTGAAAGTAAGAGGGGTGGGGACAGGTGTCCCCGTTAGGAGGTGTGGCTGATACTTAAGGGTCCCAGGTACAGTTTGACCTGCCCCTCCCCACTGTTCACACATACAGCTGAGTGCGGCGTCTTTCGTTATGTGCTCACTAGCACTGACATCACTTGTGGGGGGCAGCGTTTCCGCCCAGCCTGCTTCAGCAAGGCAGTTCCCTCCCCCCCCCCAAGAGCTGACAGTCCCTGAGAGCTGGGGGAGCCTCAAGGGACGGACCTGCCGAGGTCACAGCAGAGAGGCAGGAGGCAGCGGAAGATGACAGGGTGCAGCGGAGCAGCGAGTGGCTGGCAGAGCAGCGAGCGGGTTGGCCAGAGGAACCGCGGCTGGCAGGGCAGCCAGACAGAGCAAGTGCTCAGAGGCCGGAGCAAGCCAGGTGCCTTCTCCCCCGGGTGGGAGGGGAACTCACACAGCTGCGCCTCTGAACCCTGGGTCCTCACTGACCCAGGACAACCCCTGTGAGTGGGGTGTGGTGAGGGAGCAGAGGGGGGCACAGAAAAGGAACTGTTGGTTGTAGATCTCAAGAACACGAGGTGGAAGCTCTGCCCCATGCACTCTGGGCTGGGCGTCCTGCTCACAGTTTATGTTTATGAATCCTGCTTGTGGCATTTTCCCTAATTAATGTCAGGTGACTTTTTCCTTTCATTAAAAGTTTCTTTCCTACACTCAGCCTCAGAGTTTGTGAGAGGGGAAGTATTGCCTCTCGAGGTGCCCAGGGGTGGGGTGTAATTTTCCCAGGTCACTGGGTGGGAGCTCGAGCCGGTTTTGTGTTGGATAGATGGAAAGGAACCCCCAGATATTGAACCCGGCCCTGATTGCTGCTGGCTCCACCTGGCAGAAGGGTTACAAATGGAACTAATATGGCACATGTTAGATGGATTAAAAACTGGCTCACTGGGAGGTTGCAAAATGTCTTTGTTCCCAATGAGCGGGGCCATTTCTAGCGGGATCCCAAAGATCGGTTCCTGGTCCAATACTTCAATATTATCAACAATATAGATCATGATATAAAATCTTGGCTGGTAATTATGCAGATGACATAAAGATTGGTGGGGTGGTGAGTAATGAGGAAGACAGGAGACTGTCACAGTCATCTGTATTGGCTGGTTAAATAGTCACAATCCAACAAAACGTGATTTAATACAGCCAAATGCATGGCAGTGCATCTGGGAACCAAGAACACTGGTTATTTCTACAGGACATGAGACTTTGTCTTGGGAAGCAGCGACTCACAAAAGGACTTTGTGTGGCCTCAACGTGAGCCGTGAGTGCAAGGCTGTGGCAAAAAGGGCTAACGTGCTCCATGGGTATATAAAAAAGGGACTTTCCAGTAGAAATAAGGAAGTGATCTTAGCCTGACCGTGCTGTGTACAGAGGCGATACTAGAATACTGTGTCCAGTCCTGGTGTCTGCACCTCAAGAAGGATGTGGAAATACCAAAGAATGTTCAGAGGAGGGTCACAAAAATGATCCAGAGGATGGAAAACAGGATGTATGATCCGAGGTTTGAGGAGCCCAATCTAATCCACTTATCAAAATCAAGGTTGAGAGGTGACGCTGTCTCAGTGTCTAGGTTCTGACACATGGAAAAGAGAGCTGACACCAAGGGGCTTTTCAGGCTAGCGGACAAAGCCATAACAAGGACCAAAGGCTGGAAGTTAGAGTTGGACAAATTCAACCTTGAAATAAGATGCTGTTTCCTAGCTGTGAGGGTGATTAACCACTAGAACAGCTCACCATGGGAGGTGGTGGTGTCTCCATGGATTGGAGTCTTTAAATCGAGGTCAGATATCTTTCTAGAAGATACGTTTTAGTGCATCTTTGGGGAGCAGTGCTCTGGCCTGTGTGTGACGGATGTCAGGCTAGATGAACATCGTGGTCCCTTCTGGTCTACGAATAAATTACTGGTTGGGACTGTCCTCTGTGTGCCCACACTGAATGTGATCAGGTCGTGAGACCTCCCACACCTCTCCCAGACTGAAGTCCCTCATAACACAGGTTTTCTTCCCACGTCACAGACAAGAGGTTAGTGAGTATCCCATTCTGTTCTCTGGTTTGATTTGGTGTCTGTAACAGACCCCACCCGTGCACCCGCTGGGCTTTGTTAGCACATTCATCCATAGGCATGATCCTGCACTTCTGAGTTAGCAAAACCTCTAAAACAGGTGATGCTGCCTTTCATGCAGAGTGCCCCCCAAAAACCTTCCTAAAGAGGCTGTAACCAGTGAGTTTAACATCCCCGTCCTGTGACTCATCCCGCCAGGCCTCAGTGATGACAATAATACCTCATTTCTTCTCATCAGTGAGAATTTCCAATTCCTCTGGCTTGTTAGCCAGATTCCCAGCATTGGGTCAGAGACAATTAAGAAATGTCTCCTCTTCACGTTCCCTGCCAGCGCTGTTCAGTATGTTCCTGACATCTGGATTTGTGTTTTACACTCATTTGCTCTGTGGTTTTGCCCCTTGCCCTCCCAGGAACCACCTGACTTACGCTTGGGCGCTACCGATAAAGAATTTACTCAGAGGACTTGAAACTGCTTGAAACTCGTTATTTTGCAGCTTTCAAGTACATGGTGTTGCTTTAAATATTCCCCTCTGGTAAAGGGTCCACATGAGGAACTCCAGGCCCGTTGGTTCCATTATGGGAAGCCACTTCTAACCCTTCCAGCGCACTTTAGTCAGTGGCTTTAGCTACAGTTACTAAAATGCATGTTTCTTTTGGATGGTGCCGCTGGTGACCAAATGGAGCATCTAGCTTAAGAAATAAATATGATACTTACTGTTTAAAGGGTGAGTTATCAACCCACTGCCACTGCGATTCCTGATTCCGGACTAGTCCAATCCAGTACTGGACATTAGTATTTTTCAGAAAATTCTAGGAAGAAAAGAGTCACATAATGACACCCCTGCATTCAAGTGACTGCGGTGAAGAAGCAGAGAACTGCAGGGAAGGGATTAGCTGGTGGAGAAAAGGATGTTTCCATGAGCACGATCACATTGCTCCAGAAGTGGGGTTACCCAGCTAGCCAGGTGTGGGGCGGCGAACGGCATCCTCGCAGCGCACCCTGCTATTGGTTATCCATCGTACTGGATCCCACTCACCCCAGCGCACCAGAAATGAGAGGCCCTGGGTACTTTCCCTGCTGCGATCGGCTGTGCTAACTGGGCCTACGAGTTTCCCCAAAGTGTGAGCTCAGCTGTGAAAAGTGGGCGACGGTTCCTAAGATGTCACAATACCCCTAGGACAAGAAACGTGATGGGAAAAGGTGCAAAAAGGAGACAGACTGAATTAGTCCAAACAAAAAGGTCCCCTGGTGTAACTCAAGGACTGCGTTAAGGCCTTGCCTGATAAACGAGAGACGTGTGGGACCAAAGTCAAGGAGCCAAAATTGGTGTGTCAGAAATTAGGTCTAATTGGTGGACAAAACAAGGAGGGCAGAGGCTGTTCTACCCACTACTCCCTTCGGCATCCTTAAAGAAAGAGCCTTTGGGAGACAAATTGCCTACTGGAGCCAGCTTCACCATCCTGGCTGCCCTTCACCCCATCTCCTGGGACCATCATTTGGACCCTGAGAGATGTCCTGTCCTGACCAGACCGGACCAGAGAGAGGGACCCAGATGACACCAGCTCTGGCTGAGTCCTGAACATCACTTGGGATGTGAGACTTCATCTCTCCATCTCCCTTGGGTGTCCCTTTCCTTCCCCACCTTATTTCTTCCCTCTCCTGTCCTTCTCCTTTTGACTTCTGTCTAATAAGAGTCTGGGTAGCCAGCCAAGACTGTACATTTTGCAGCAAGGCTGTGAGCCTGTGACCAGGGAGGCAGAGGAATGCAATGCCCTAACCAGCCCAATGGTGGTACGAGTTTGTCAGGTCTCAGAGTGGCCGATCAGACTTTGTGCTGGGCCTGAGTCTCTCCAGCAGTGAGGCTGCACGTGAGAGTCAGCACCAGAGAGAGAAGCTGCATTTTCTCTCTTTGCTGTTCTCTTCTCTCCCCTTTTGGGTGTTTGTCTCGTTTTGTCTTTGAGGAAACAGGACTGGACTTTAACAGCAGCGCTAGCCCATCTCAGCTAACGTCTTCTCCTCTCCCCAGAAGGACAGTTATCACCATCTTTGATACCATCTAGAGACTGTCAAAAGGGGGGCAGGTTCTTTTTAAAAACTCTCTCCAGCTGAAGAGAAAGGGAACAAGGGATGTTGTTCAAATACAAGCCTTACGTAATACTTTAATTCCAAAGGCTTTAACTGTTTTGCCTTCTCTTCTGTATCTTTAATGAAAGGTTAAGAGGCTGTTGAATGGGGTGTTTGCCGGGGCACTCAGCAGGCCGAGGTCTCTGTAGACCAAACCCTGAACGTTGTTTAAAACTGTTCAATGCTGGACAGTGACAGGGTCATGTTAACACCTTTGACTCTTTGGGCTGCTACATTCCCTCTAAATTAATACAACAGACCTGCAGGCCCGGACCAGCCCAGCGCTCCATGGCTATAGCGGAGGAGTTTGCTGCTGCAGAAGCTGGGAGAGCTGCATTTACCCTGCCTGGCCCCAGCTGCCCCAGTCAGAGTGTATTGCCCCACTGCATGGAGAGGGGCTGCTTCTCCCCAAGGTAATGAGCCCTTTCTCCCTGCTCATCAGCCCAGATGTACCATCAGCCATGAGCTGTGTCAGGTCCCCCAAGGCTCAGCCCCCTCCTCTTCTCCCTCCACTCACCCCTCGCTCTGGGTGACCTCATCTCCACAGCCACTCACACATTTGCCTCCTGCTCCTGCCCTGTCTCCTCCCTCCGATCCCACATCTCAGCCAGGCTCCGCGACATCTCCTCCTGGATGTCTCACCTGCAGCTTAACACTGAACTCCTGATCATCCCATGGAAAGCCCACGGGGAAAGCAATACTTTGCTGTTCAGAGCAGGGTTTGAATAGTGTGCAGTGAATAAGGCAGGGGCCACACCTTGAATGAGGAGCTGTGATAAATGAAGGGGGGTAGCTCCCTTTTATGGACACCCAGCCAGCCAGTAGCTATAAAGTCCCTCTTGATGGTTGTTCTCTGCTTGCTTTACCTGTAAAGGGTTAACAAAGTCCTCCAGGTAAAGGAAAGGGAGTGGGCACCTGACCAAAAGAGAAGCTAGAACTTTTTTAAAAAACTTCCCCTTTGTCTCTGTTATTCTCCGGGAAAAAGGGGAACAGGGAGCAGTTATGCTGTGAGAAGCTTTAAGCCAGGTGTGATCATAGATCATCAGCTCATACCTAGAACTATTTATTTGGAACCCCCAAATGTGTAAGCAGATCAGGAATGTTTGGAAAGATGCGATTAGGTTTATTTCTGTTTATTTCTTATGGCTAGTGGCCTCTGTGCTATCTTCAGATGCTTTTGTTTACTTGTAACCTTTAAGCTGAAACCCCAAGAAAGCTATTTTGGGTGCCTGATTTTTGGAATTGCTCTTTTAAAATCTAGTAAAAGCCTAAGTTCCAGATGAATTTTCTTTCTTTTTTGTTTTTAATAAAATTTACCTTTTTTTTAAGAACAGGGTTGGAGCTTTGGGGTCCTAAGAGGTTTGCGCACATGTTGTTTGATTAGCTGGTGGCAACAGTTAATTTCCTTTGTTTTCTTTCTCAGCTCTTCCCCTGGGGAAGGGGGGGAAGCGGGGTGTGTGAAAGGGCTTGAGGGTACCCCACAAGGAGGAATTCCCAAGTGCGTCTTCCTGGGTTCCAAAAGGCATTTTGCATTTGGGTGGTGGCAGCGTTTACCAAGCCAAGGTCAGAGAGAAGCTGTAACCTTGGGAGTTTAATACAAGCCTGGAGTGGCCAGTATTAATTTTTAAAACCCTTGTGGGCCCCCACCTTCTGCACTCGGAGTGCCAGAGCGGGAGATCAGCCTTGACAGGAGGATAAAAGAAACATCCCGGGAACAGGTCTATCTTGTGCCCTGAATGAGGCAGGGGTCATGGGGGAACAATAGCCTGTGGCCATGTAATTAAATGCTGTATCCTAAGGCATATGCACCAGGGGGTGAATTAAGGTAGCAAAGGCAACCTTAATTCTGGCATTTCCTACCTGTTGCCTTGCCAGTGCCAAGTACAGCAGAATAATTACCTCCCCCGTGTCTTACACACCCCAGCGTGCCATTTGTCTTTTTTGCAACAGCATCACGTTTCTGTGACAAAGTGGGAATGTTCTTAATGTTTTCTCTGGATACTGTGTGTGCCTCAGTTTCTCCATCAGATCTTGCGATTGTTGCAGAGACCCCTGGAGGGCAGGTGTGACACTGACTGGCTGCCTGGGACAGAGAATGGCCAACACTCTGTATCCTGGCTGCTGATGGCCAAAGCCTGTCTCCTGCAAGGAGCCAGCTGGAGGTGTTGGAGAACAAAGAGAGAGGTGACCTGTTTGCCCAGGAAAGAGACAAAGCCCGGAGGGGGGCGGCTGGGCCTGACAGAGGCTGGGCTGCTGCAAGCTGGTCAGTCTCCTGGTTTGGGACTCTGGGGGAGTTGGGGGGAGCCCTGGGATCTGGAGCCCCCCAAGATGGACTTTGCTGAATGTTCCTGGTTTCTGAACTAACAAGCTCTGCTCTACGCTGGATAGGAGTCAACAGTGTGCCCTTGTTGCCAAGAAGACCAATGGCATTTTGGGATGTATAAGTAGGGGCATTGCCAGCAGATCGAGGGACGTGATCGTTCCCCTCTATTCGACACTGGTGAGGCCTCATCTGGAGTACTGTGTCCAGTTTTGGACCCCACACTACAAGAAGGATGTGGAAAAATTGGAAAGCATCCAGCGGAGGGCAACAAAAATGATTAGGGGTCTGGAACACATGACTTATGAGGAGAGGCTGAGGGAACTGGGATTGTTTAGTCTGCGGAAGAGAAGAATGAGGGGGGATTTGAAAGCTGCTTTCAACTCCCTGAAAAGGGGTTCCAAAGAGGATGGATCTAGACTGTTCTCAGTGGTGGCAGATGACAGAACGAGGAGTAATGGTCTCAAGTTGCAGTGGGGGAGGTTTAGGTTGGATATTAGGAAAAACTTTTTCACTAGGAGGGTGGTGAAACACTGGAATGGGTTACCTAGGGAGGTGGTGGAATCTCCTTCCTTAGAAGTTTTTAAGGCCCAGTTTGACAAAGCCCTGGCGGGGATGATTTAGTTGGGGATTGGTCCTGCTTTGAGCAGGGGGCTGGACTAGATGACCTCCTGAAGTCCCTTCCAACCCTGATCTTCTATGATTCTATGATACGCTGGGTTCCCCACGCCTAATAACCCATCTGTGTCACATGCTGGCTGGGTCACTGCTGGCTGCGGAGTGGGGGGCAGGGCCCTTTGGGGGAGGGGTGAGGCTCCCCAGGGGTCCCGTCCAGGGAGACTCGCTGCAAGGAGCTCCCGGGGTGACCAGGGCGCTGAATGCTCCGAGGTCAGACCCAGGAGGCACGGAAATCAAGCAGGCTCCTTGCCCTGGTGAGGGTGCCTTGAGGGGAGTCGCTGCCCCAGAATCCTGGCTGACTTCATTCAGAGCACCGGGACTGGGACTCCAAGACAGATGCTAGCTCAGATTCTGATCCACTCCAACCTCTGGATCCTTTACAGCAGCATGACCACCCAGCCAGTTAGTCCCCATTTTGTAGCTGTGAGTTTGATTTTTCCTTCCTAAGTGTCATATTTTGCACTTGTCTTTATTGAATTTCATCTTGCTGATTCCAGACCAATTCTCCAATTTGTCAGGGTTGTTTTGAATTCTAATCCTGTCTTCCAAAGCACTAGCAATCCCTCCCAGCTCCGTGTCATCTGCAAACTTTATAAGCATATTCTGCACTCCATTATCCAAGTCATTAATGAAAATATTTACTAATACAGGACCCAAGACAGACCCCTTTGGGACCCACTGGATAGGTCCTCCCAGTCTGACAGCAAACCATTGACATACTCTGAGAACAGACTTTCAGCCAGTTGTGCACCCACTCTGTAGGGATTTCATCTGGCCTGCACGTCCCTACTGCGCTGATGAGAATGTCGGGGGACTGCTGAAAATCTCACTGCGGCCCCTGCATTGCAGGTACCAGGGGTTGCGCTAATGCAATGTCTTGCAAGGCTGGGGCTTTAGACTGGAAGCTGTTTAAAGCAGGGGCCGTGTCTTTCTGTGCGTGCTACGAAGTGCCCGGTGCACTGTGGAGGCTGTAAAGCAAGCTAATTAATACTAGTCTAGATTCCATGGACAGTGAAAATGGAAATGGTATGAAAGGGCTGAATGGCAGGGCTCCCGTTATTCCTTTCCTAATTTCTCTGAGTTTTACCCCCTTTCTCACTCTCTGTATAGTTCCTCTCCTGCTTTGGGCTCTATAAATATTTGCCCCTGTTCCCATAACCTCCCCCACCCCAACACTGGTCACAGAGCCCAGCTAGACCAATTCAGCTCTTTTAGCCTCCCCCGTAAATCGATCCCTCCAGCCCCTGGATCATTGCCATTGCTCTTCTCTGAGCCCCTGCCTATTTGCCAACACCCCCCAGCCTGGAGACACCCGCTCTTTACACAGTGTTCTGGCTGTGGTCACATCGGCCGTGCATGTACCGTACCGGCATTGTCCACCAGTATTTGGTGATAAGAAGCCGAGCAGAGTTCAGTTCACACTCTTCTTTACTTTTCTGCCAATTCACCTTCTCCTTCGAGATGAACAAGCACTTTCCTCTGTACAACACCCACTGCGCCGGGCAGCAGCCTGGAGAGAAGAGGGGGTGAGAAGCTCAGAGGTTGTCCTGGCCCTGTGTGCAATTAAAGGGCTCATGCCCAGGGCCGTACAAAGAAGGCCTGGTCCCTCCCCAGGGGCTCACGCTCCCCCAAACTGAAGGCTGCTCCAGGAGCTGCTCTGAGCTGGGGGGGCGGGGGGGGTTCCTCAAAGGTTTGGGGCAGGATGGGAGCTGAGTCCAGGACTCAGATACAAGTGAACTGTTCATGGGAGCTCCCAGCCTTCCCAATGTGTCCTGCAGCCCCTGATTGACCCTTCCAAAGGTGTGAACCCTCCAGTACCATGACAGTCAGCCCCAGCCAACTCTGCTGTGGCTCTGTGGGTTCAGCCACCGTGAGGACGTGGACACTGCTCCGTTACAGCTCTGGCCGGAGGGCTGGGCAGTGATGCGCGGACAGACTGAGCCCTTCTAGGGATCGGGCTGTTTCCCTCGTTCTGACAGAGCTCCTTGTTCCGTGTGAGCAGACAGCGACACGCTGCCCTTGTCACCTGGCAGCCGCCTCCTCCCCGTGCCCCGCTCTGCCCGTTGGGGAGGCCCCAGGCTGTCTGCGATGGCTCACACACACTCCCCTGCACCATGCAGACCTGGGGGCCAGCGCTGCCTGGGGGAAGAGCTGCCCCTCCTGAATGACCAGAGCCACTTGCTGCAGCTCAGCCCTGGTGCCCCTGCTGGGGGGTGGGGTGCCCCAGTGACCCCCGCCCCAGGAAGGCAGTACCTGTCTGCTCGCAGGAGTGGATGCTGGACAGGGCGCTCTCCGTTTGGTTCAGCTTCTCTTTAATTTCTCTCTGCTCCTCCTGTACCCTCGCCAGCTCCTCCTTCGTTCCCTCTAACGCGGCCTCCCGCTCTCGCAGCTGCTCCTGGGTGCTGTTCTCCTCCTGCCTCGCCTGCCCCAGCTCCCGCCTCGCCTGCCCCAGCTCCCGCCTGGCCTGCCCCAGCTCCCGCCTGGCCTGCCCCAGCTCCCGCCTGGCCTGCTCCAGCTCCCTCGCCGTCTGCGCCAGGGTCGCCTCCTTGGTGCTGACTTGCTGGGAGAGGCGGCTGCTCTCGGCCTCGTGCACTCGGGACGCCTGCTGCAGATGCTGGGAAACCTGCCAGTCTGCAGGGGACAGACAGCGTAAGCCTGGCCGGACACAGGGGCGCATGTGCTCCGGCATAGGCCGACGGGCACGTGCCAGCAGGGCAGGGCGGGGCTGGGAGGACGACTCGAGAACTGGGCTCACTCATCCACCCCAGCAGGGCCCCAGGGGGACAGGGACCCTCCCGACCGTGGAGAACAGCCCCGTAATGCCAGAGCCTCCAGCAGCGGTGACGGAGACTCAGGAACGCTGGGCCGAGGCGGTTCAAACAGCTGGGAGGCGAGTGGGGGCTGCAGCCAGCAGGCAGCCTCCGAACCCACAGCGAGGGGCCCCGGGTGCCGGCCAGCGAGGGGCCGGGCAGAGCGCCCTGCAGGCAGCCAGCCAGGGCCAGCCGAGTGCCCGCCCAGCAGCCTTTCCTGGCCCTGCCAGGGACCCGCCTGTGCCCTACAGCCCTTGGCCAGCGGAGCTGGGGAAGTGTCAGCCCCGCCATGTGCTGACTGACCCCAGCAACATCTGTGCCGGTGGGCGGGCGCCAGGCGGGCAGCGGGTAGAGGGCCCAAGAAACAGGGCCCCGCCCCTCCCCCCATGGGCCCCTCCCCAGAGAGGATTCCCTGACAGGGGCCCCCATGGCTCCCTTGTGACAGGGCCCCCCCAACTGCCCCAGGACAGGGCCCCCCACATTTTCCTGGTAACAGGGCCCCCGACTGCCCCGGAACAGGGCCCCCCACATCTCCCTGGTAAAAGGTCCCTACCTGCTCTGGGACAGGGTCCCCCACATCTCCCTGGTAACAGGGCCCCTGCCTGCCCCAGGACAGGGCCCCCAAATGCCCCGGACAGGGCCCCCCATGGCTCCCCAGCTGGATCCGTGTTGCTGCTGGGGAGGTTTCCTGAGCTGCAGCCCAAACTCTCCTTTGCTCGGGTTCACCCCCACCCGCGCCCTGTGTCACCCTGACCCCCCCCCTCCATGGGGCCCCCTGCCCCCCACATCATCACTCCCCACATGCAGCTCCTTCCCTCTCTCCGCTGGCCGGGCGTTTTGTCCCCACAAGCCCCCCACAGCCCGAGTCCCCTACTCACAGCGAACCCCCAGGCCGATGGTGGTGGCCAGGAGGAAGAGGCAGGTCCCCAGCAAGCCGAGGGGCAGGTACCGTGTGCTCCACCAGGGCTCTGCAGGAGAGAACCAGCTGCGTTAACACAGGGGAACCCTGGGCACCAGGTCCCCCATCCCCTTCCCCCGTGAGGGCAGCGTGCCTGGGAACCCAAACCCACGGCCCAGCTCCCCCCTCCGGCCACCCAGGGAATGGGGCTCAGCCCCCCAGGAGGGCAGTGGGAGCCAGGGGAGAGCTCCCAGTGCCGTGGGGCTGCAGGGACAGGACCCGCCCGGGCTTAGGCTACCAGCTCCGGTTCCCCCACAGTGCGCGGCTGGCAGCCTGGTGGGGTGGGCGCCAGAGCCCTGCCCATGCAGTGGGCCACGCACCCAGGCTTTGCCCTGTGCTCCTGCCCGCCCAGCTGGGGCCTCTGCCCTCACCCAGCCACACTCCCCCATCCCCATCCCCACCAGGAACAGGGACACCCTGCCCAGGGGCCGGGACAGGCTCCTGGGGGCATGGCCAGCACCAGCGCCCCATGGGCAGGTCTGGGCTAACCCCAGGTGCTGGGTCATTCCAACCTGATCCCTGAGCCAGCCAGGCGAGGACCCCGCAGACAGAAGAGCCCCAGCAGCCCCCCAAGCCCGTCCCCGGGGCTGGGCCAGGTATCGCCTGGGGCCTGGCCCAGCCTCCTGGGGAGACAGGGGCCAGTTCACTATAGCGCCCGTTCCTGCCCAAGAAGTCTGTTCTCTCTCGTTCGGAGTCTGCTGGGGGCCGTGTCGGAGGGGGCTGCGTGGGGGGTCTGAGCTCCTGTGAGTGGGCTCCATGCCCCTTGTGTGGGCTCTCCCCACACATGCCCCACGAGCCGCTGGATTTCCTCTCTGTGGCCAAGCAGCCTGCTGCAGGCTCTGGGCCTGGGGCCTCGTGCCTGGCTGGCTACTCTGGGCGCTCACAGCTCCACTCAGAGCTGGGTGAGCGGCAGGGCCCAGGCCCCAGCCCCTCCGAGCGGCAGGGGGAGGCAGCTCCAGCCGGGCACCCGCAAAGGGAGCTCCAGCGAGCATCGGCCGCAGCAGCTCTGTAGGGCTCCACGCCCCAGGGGCTCTGCAGCCAGTGGGGCACAGGACACAGCCCTTGTTATCCTATACGGCAATTCGTTACCATGGCCCGCTTGTGTTGAGGTGTGTGCGGATGTAGCTCATGTACCTGTTATAGGTGTAACCCTTCTGCCCATCAGCGTTGGCAGCAAGAAGGGCCGGGTTCAGTATCTAGGGTTTCCGTTTCAATAAAACAGTGCAACCGGCTCGAGCCCCACCCAGTGACCTGGGACAATTACACACCGCCCCCTGGGCGCCTCTGAGAGGCAAAACTTCCCCTCTCGCAAGCACGGAGTCTGAGTGCAGCCAAAGTCTTTTGATAAAGGAGGGAAACAATGCAGCATTATGTTGGGGAAACACCACCAACAGGATTCATAACACCAACCATGAGCAAAAGACCCACCCCCAAGTGAGTTGGGCAGTGTCCTCTTCCTCTCAGGGTCTTAAATCCAGCAACCCAAAAGTCACCCAATTCTCAGCTGCTGTCCTTAGTCAGTGCAGCCCCAGAGTTCAGAACTTCATCTGCAGAGTTCACCTCCCAGCCCAGGTGGAAGGTACAGAGGCACCTTACACGCTCCGCTGCTCAGGGCCAATTGCCTCACTGCTGTGTGGGGTCCTGCCCCTGTCCTCTCTACCAGCCACCCAGTCCTCTCCACTAGCCACTCACCAATATGCCCTCAGGGCCACCCCCCACTTAACACAGCTCTCAGTGAGTTCAGCTGTTTGCAGAGGAGCCTCATTGCTAGCACACCTACATAAGCTTCTTACACTAGAATCACTCACCCAGAGCAGATCTCACGCTTAAACCCAGGTCTCAACAATTTCAGCTCAACAGCATTTCACAAGACTCTTATCTGAATCAGCTCTATTATTACACAGTGTTTAAACCCCCCAAGAGAACAGCATTGCAAAACCCAACTACCTCTCCTAAACCAGAGGCCTTTGGAACCCATGTCCCTTGCCTAGTGAGTGCTTCTCAGCTGAGGGAGAGCCCCTCAGGCATAAAATGCCAAGTACAGTTCTACTGTCCTGGATTCAAATAACCAGGATAAGAACACTTTATTACTCCTGCCCCAATAACAAAGAGACCGGGGATCCCACAGCAGGCAATGTGACCTTTGGGCAAGCAGTCCCATCATGCTAGGCGGGGTGGGTGTGCCCATGCAAACGAGATCAGCCCCTGAAGGCCTTTTCCACAGCTCAGCACCAGATGTCAGGGGAGAGCTCATTCTGACTCTGCTTACAGAGACGTGGATTCACTGCCACGACACTCTGGTGGTTGGTTGTTCCTGTGGTCAGAAATTCCCCTTAAACCCTCAACTTTCAGCTCCCCAATACTTGGTGTTTCCGTTGGGTCGTTGATCTCTTCAAAGCTCATAGACCTCAAGACGTACGCTAACTGCGGACGCTAATGTCTTACAGGAGACAGGCCTGTCGGCTGACTCTCACTACAGCAGCTAAATATCATGAAGGGAAGGAAGGAAAAGGCAAGCTAGCCCTATGGGCTACGCTCCCAGCCCGGGCAAGGAGACACCCCCGGGGCCAAGCCACACCCTGGGGTCCCTTGGTGGGGATTCCTGCAAATGGTCCCCTCAGCCCCACAGATTGGCTCCCCCTTGTCCTGCACCGCTCCTCCAGCCCTCAGGCAGTGGGGCTGCTGCAGTGGGGTGGGGAGTGGGGCAGGCTGTGCAAGCCTGTGCCGGGGGGGCTCCAGCGCTTTCCTGGCAGGGATCTGGTGACATAGGCACCGCTGCAGGGTGTGATGGCGAGCGGCTCTCCTCTCCAGAGCCCCTGGGGCCCAGCCCTGCAGAGCTCGGCTGAGGGCTTGGGGGCCATACTAAGGGGGGGCCCCCTCAGGGCACAGCCACCTGGGTAAGGTCCCCTCTGGGGGCCTGAGCCAGCACAGCAGGGGGTCCTAGACTTAGAGCCCAGTCATAGGCTCGCACCCGGCACCGCTGCCGGACGGCGTCTCACTCGCTCCCCGGGGTTTCCTCCCGCTCTCCAGTCATTGCTGCGACGCGTCCGGCCCCCAGCATCCCTCATAGAACGCAGCCCCCGGAGCTGGTGCGGGATCCCGGGTCGGCCTCACCAACCCCTGCCCCCGCCTACTCCCCTCTTTGTGCACCCCAGGGTCGCGTTAGCCCCTTGTGCCACAGCATCGCGCTGGGTGCTCGTCTTCCCTTTGTCCACTGTGACCCCAATTCCCCCTCCGAGTCGCTGCTTCCCAGATACAGCCCCGCTCTGCACGCCAGCTGCGGTCCTGCTCCCCACGGGGAGGACTCTGCCTCTGTGTGCCTGGGCCCAGCTGACCAAGCGATCCCGCTCGCTCTGTGTGCCAGGCCTGGGGACGGGGCAGGGTCCCTGCAAAGGGAGCAGGAGGCCCCTGGGTGCCTGCCCGGCTTGCTCCCCCCGGGACCCCTGGGCTAGGGGCAGGGCGAACAGCCACACACTCACCTTTGCTCTGCTCCGCCCCTTGCCCCCGCCTCACCTCCCCAGGCTGGGCCAGCTGGATGTTCTCATAGGTGAGCTCTGCCTCCTCCTCGTCTGCGGGCGCTGCAGGGAGAGGGCGCTGGTTAGTCTGCAGGCCTGGCTCAGGGCAGGGGGCGGCACCGTGCAGGGGGCAGGTCAGCTCTTACCTGCCTCCCGCGCCCTGGAGCACACGCTGCTCCCCACAGGGGCCTTCACGAACTTCAGGTCGGCATAAACGATGCTCTGGGCCATCTGGGAGCCGGCTGCAGCTCCGGGGCTCACTGGGGAGGGGCTGGCAGTGCCTGTGCAGTGCTGGCTGTGCGGGAACCGGCTGTGCCGCGGTGCTGGCTGTGCGGGAACCGGCTGTGCCCGCGGTGCTGGCTGTGGGGGAACCGGCTGTGTCCGCGGTGCCGGCTGTGGGGGAACTGGCTGTGTCCGCGGTGCCGGCTGTGGAGGGACCGGCTGTGCCCCCGGCGCTGGCTGTGCGGGAACCGGCTGTGCCCACGGCGCTGGCTGTGCGGGAACCGGCTGTGTCCGCGGTGCCGGCTGTGGGGGAACCGGCTGTGTCCGCGGTGCTGGCTGTGGAGGAACCGGCTGTGTCCGCGGTGCCGGCTGTGGGGGAACCGGCTGTGTCCGCGGTGCCGGCTGTGGAGGGACTGGCTGTGTCCGCGGCGTTGGCTGTGGGGGAACCGGCTGTGTCCGCGGTGCCGGCTGTGGGGGAACCGGCTGTGTCCGCGGCGTTGGCTGTGGAGGGACCGGCTGTGTCCGCGGCGTTGGCTGTGGAGGGACCGGCTGTGTCCGCGGCGTTGGCTGTGGGGGAACCGGCTGTGTCCGCGGTGCCGGCTGTGGAGGGACCGGCTGTGTCCGCGGTGCCGGCTGTGGGGGAACCGGCTGTGTCCGCGGTGCCGGCTGTGGAGGGACTGGCTGTGTCCGCGGCGTTGGCTGTGGGGGAACCGGCTGTGTCCGCGGTGCCGGCTGTGGAGGGACCGGCTGTGTCCGCGGTGCCGGCTGTGGAGGGACCGGCTGTGTCCGCGGTGCCGGCTGTGGAGGGACTGGCTGTGCCCGCGGTGCTGGCTGTGGGGGAACCGGCTGTGTCCGCGGCGTTGGCTGTGGAGGGACCGGCTGTGTCCGCGGTGCCGGCTGTGGAGGGACCGGCTGTGTCCGCGGTGCCGGCTGTGGAGGGACCGGCTGTGTCCGCGGTGCTGGCTGTGGAGGGACCGGCTGTGTCCGCGGTGCCGGCTGTGGGGGAACCGGCTGTGTCCGCGGCGTTGGCTGTGGAGGGACCGGCTGTGTCCGCGGTGCCGGCTGTGGAGGGACCGGCTGTGTCCGCGGTGCCGGCTGTGGAGGGACCGGCTGTGTCCGCGGTGCCGGCTGTGGAGGGACTGGCTGTGTCCGCGGCGTTGGCTGTGGGGGAACCGGCTGTGTCCGCGGCGTTGGCTGTGGGGGAACCGGCTGTGTCCGCGGTGCCGGCTGTGGAGGGACCGGCTGTGTCCGCGGTGCTGGCTGTGGAGGGACCGGCTGTGTCCGCGGTGCCGGCTGTGGGGGAACCGGCTGTGTCCGCGGCGTTGGCTGTGGAGGGACCGGCTGTGCCCCCGGCACTGGCAGAGGATCTAGCTCACTCGCTCTGTGGCAGAAGAAAAGGGATCTCACAGACAGCAGGAAGCAGACGTTTGCATAGAGCTGGGAGCAGGTGGGGCCGGCCAAGCGCAGATGGGCTCTCGCCAGCAGCCAACTTCTCTTTTACTTTCTCCAAGCAGAGAAAGTCCCGACCCCTCCCCTGGAGCTAATGAACTTACAGGAGCAGGCTGGAGGGGCTGGTGCGATCCACCCCACGCTCTGTACGGAGATGCCCAGCCTGGCGGAGGCAGAGTTGGTCCAGACCCCACCGGGTTACCGGGGAGGGGCCTTTGTGGCTGGGTGACTCTGGGGAGAGCAGAGCAGCTTGTCTGCCGGCAAGAGCTGCAGCATTGATTTGCCACCCCTGGCCATGTGCAAGGCGCTGCTCAGACAGGGACGGAGACGCTCTCCCTGCCCTGGGAGCTACGCTCGGCACCGGCTCCGTGCAGAGGGCAGGGCGCTGGGAAGAGAAGCCTCTGGCTTGGCCTGTGGTTGAAGCTGAAGACTTTGTGAGTCGCTGCCATGCAGGGCTGGGGCCGACGCTGACCGATCTGCCAGCCTGTCTCTGTCGGCTCAGAGCGTGACGACGTCACCCCGAACGCCGTGCCATGCTGGCAAAGCCCCAGCGTGGATGCGGTTATCCCGGCTCCAGGGGCCATAGCCGGGACAGCGTGTTCCCTCCAGGGCTCTGGTCTAAGCTACGCCAGCAGCCGCACCCTCTGGTCAGCCCAGTGGCGTCTCCTGCGTGTCAGGGTGTCTGGTCTGGCAGGGCCTCCCAGGGCAGACAAGGGCTCCGGGGCCCGTGGAGGAGGAGCGGCCGGCAGGGCCCGGTGGGGGTTTGGTGCCAGGCACAGGGAGCAGGCAGGCTTGGAGCAGGCAGTGAGATGTTTGACTTCGGGGCAATAGCACGGGGCAGCCGGCCCCTGTCTACCTGCGATGGGCTTCTTTCCGGAGAACCAGCCCGTCTCAGCCCAGCTGTGAACAATCAACTGGCTGCTGGCTGGCGGCTGCCTGGCTAACAAGCCCCTGGGCCCCGTAGGAGGTGACCGGAGCTCAGTGGACGAGGGGTTCGGGGAGAGAGATGCTCCGGGAAGGGAGGTGGGGCTGGACCTTCCCGAGAGCTGCGGGAGGCCCAGGCTGTGAGGAGCCGTGTGCTGGGAGAAGGGCTGCAGCTGGCAGGAAGGCCCTGGCTCCAGGGACGGGATAACGGGGGGTGGGGGGTGCCTTGGGGGTGCGGCCGGAGCGTGGCACTGCCGGACTCAGCCAGAGGCATCCGGGGAAAGGTCTTTCTCGTGTTCCTGGGAATTGTCTGTTCATGAAACCGGCGCCTCCGAAGGGGGCTGCTCTTGGACTGATGCCAGCCTGGCTGAAGCTACAGGCGGGGCGACCCGCCTGGCACCCCTGCTCTCTGCACCCGGCCCAAAGGGGCAAGCGGGTGTCAAGGAGTCCCCGGGCATTGCTCTGAAACTGCTCCCCATGAAGCCAGGCAGGACTCTGGGGAAGTCTCCTCTGTGGGAGCAGCCTGTCTGCAGAACACACAGCTCACACGGCTTCCAACTTACTGGGTCTGACCTAGGAGCATTCAGCCTCCTCTGCCCCTCCGTGCACTTCCCCCAGCCAGTCCGCCCAGGTGGGGTCCTGGGGAAGCCAGAGGGTCCTGCCCCCCAACTCCGCAGTCAGACGGGACTCTCAGCCAGCCAGTAAAACAGAGGTTTATTAGATGACAGGAACATGGTCTAACACAGAGCTTGTAGGTGCAGAAAACAGGATCCCTCAGCTGGGTCCATTTTCGGGGGCAGCGAGCCAGACAAACACGTCTGCACTTCACTCCATGTCCCCAGCCAGCCCCAAACTGAAACTCCCTCCAGCCCCTCCTCCCCTGGGCTTTGTCCCTTTCCCGGGCCAGGAGGGCACCGGATTCCTTTGTTCTCCAACCCTTTAGCTCTCACCTTGCAGGGGAGAAGGGCCCAGGCCATCAGTTGCCAGGAAACAGGGTGTCGGCCATTCTCTGTGTCCAGACCCCCGCACACACCTGCCCTCTAGGGCTCTGCAATGATCATACACCCTTATCCCACCCCCTAGATACTTAAGAACTGCCTAGGGGAAACTGAGGCACCCCCACACTATTCAGAGGAAACATTAAGAACAGTGCCACTTCATCACATCTCTCCCCCCTTCGAGATCGAACTGAGCGGGGTCACTTTAGCCGGTGACCTGGGGAAGTTTGAAACCACCAACGTTCCCATGGATGCCCCAACATCTCTCCCATTCCTTGGTAGGAGTTACACCAGGCCCTTCCCGTTTCACGCCCTCCCTTTGGTCGGGGGTGGTCGATAGCACTCGCAGGCTGCATGTGGGAAGGTTTATGCGGCCCGTGCCCTTTGGCCGCCCCAAAACCCCAGGGGGTCAAACTGGGATTGGGTCTTCTCCCCAACAACCTGTTACAGGATTGTTTAACTTTCTTAACAGCTTTCACTCCATCTGAGACCTTCTCAGAGCTATCAACACTGGATCTTTCAACAGGAAAGTCAGTGGATCCATTCACAACAGAACATTTCTGGCCTTTAGGAACTGAAACTTTCTTGATTAAATCACTTTCACACCCTTCAGTGGCAGTAAACTGCTTGCAAAGACTCCATGAGGATTCCTTTCCCTAGGGCTTTTCTATGCAACAATTCACCCCTCACAGAAATTCTGCTCTTACCCTCTTCACCTAGGGCTTGCTCTAGAGGAACACTTTCCTGAGCAACAACAGACTCTTTCTGGGTCTCCCTTACATCCAGAATCACCTCTGGCCCATCCAGCGGATTCCTACACAATCCCCTTTCAGGCAAACTGACAGACTTCCTAGATAACAGGTCAGAAGCCTTCTCCTTCCCTTTGCCACACACAAGTTCAGGAATCTTTTCCTTCTTGCTACAGGTTTCCACACCCTCAGTAGGTAAGACAATCACATCACCTCCATGCTCTCCTTGTGCCCTGGCTAGGATCTCACCCTGATTAGACACAGTTGCTCCACCCTTTCCCAACAACACACTAGCAACAGGCAAAATACAAGCACCAGAATTGTCCGGTCTCTGGGATTTTGCAGAGACACTAACTGGATGCAACCTAGTTACAGTGCCATTCTCCCGAGCAGACCCAAACTTAGGACCCTTCCCTTCTTGGGCTTTAGCTGAATCCAGAACAAACTCTGAGACAACTGCACGACCCTCAACCATCACAGGCTGAAAGGCCCCTTCTGTCTGCTCCACAGACAAAGAAGAGCCGGACACACTTTCTCCTTTCCCAGACACACAGCTTGGGATCTCATTCCCCTTGTCCCAGCACACAAGGCTGGTCACAAACAACTGCTTGGAGACCAGGGTAGCTCCCTCCATAGGCAAGTCAATACCCCTGACAGACACAGGCACGTTTCCTTCACTGTCCCAATTCTCCACCCAGCTAACAGGTAAGGTCCAGGGACACTCATCTTCCAGGTTTCAGAATAACAGCCGTGTTAGTCTGTATTCGCAAAAGAAAAGGAGGACTTGTGGCGCCTCAGGGACTAACCAATTTATTTGAGCATAAGCTTTCGTGAGCTACAGCTCACTTCATCGGATGCCTACCGTGGAAACTGCAGAAGACATTATATACACAGAGACCATGAAACAATACCTCCTCCCACCCCACTCTCCTGCTGGTAATAGCTTATCTAAAGTGATCACTCTCCTTACAATGTGTATGATAATCAAGTTGGGCCATTTCCAGCACAAATCCAGATTTTCTCACCCTCCGCCCCCCCCGCCCCACATTAACTCACTCTCCTGCTGGCAATAGCCCATCCAAAGTGACCACTCTCCCTACAATGTGCATGATAATCAAGGTGGGCCATTTCCAGCACAAATCCAGGTTTTCTCACCCCCCCATCCCCATACACACACAAACTCACTCTCCTGCAGGAAAACCTGGATTTGTGCTGGAAATGGCCTACCTTGATTTTCATATACATTGTAAGGAGAGTGGTCACTTTGGATGGGCTATTGCCAGCAGGAGAGTGAGTTTGGGGGGGGGGGGCGCGGAGGGTGAGAAAACCTGGATTTGTGCTGGAAATGGCCCAACTTGATTATCATACACATTGTAAGGAGAGTGATCACTTTAGATAAGCTATTACCAGCAGGAGAGTGGGGTGGGAGGAGGTATTGTTTCATGGTCTCTGTGTGTATAATGTCGTCTGCAGTTTCCACGGTATGCATCCGATGAAGTGAGCTGTAGCTCACGAAAGCTCATGCTCAAATAAATTGGTTAGTCTCTAAGGTGCCACAAGTCCTCCTTTTCTTTTTGCGAATATAGACTAACACGGCTGTTACTCTGAAACCTGCTTTGGTGAACTTTCCTCTGCTCAACCCTCTCTTTCTGCACAGGGTTACAATATCCTTCTTAAGGAGATGGTGAGAGGCCGTCACTCCGCTCTTCCCAAGTTGTTGTGGACTCGCAGGCCTGTGTGCTCTTAGCTTCCCACACTTTCCAGGGAGAACCCCTAGTGTGCCAGCCCTTCTCGAGGTCACCCCCTCTTTGCCAGGGTCGAGCTGCAGACTCCTTCGCCCCTGGGACCGCTTGCTGCAATCCCCCGGGGGACCCTGTTACTGCAAAAGTCCTTCTCTCTCCCAGGGCCAAGCCGCAGGCTCCTCCACCTCTGAGACTGCTCACTGCAGCCCCCAGGGGGACCCCGTTACTGCACAGCCCTTCTCGCTGGTCACACACTCCCAGGGGTTAACTGCCCCCCAAAACCGCTCATCTCTGAGCCTTCAGCACGCCTGGTCCTCGTCAATCCCCCTTCGTTTTACTGCTCCCCCGTCACTTACTGCAGGAAGCGCCATCCATGGGGTGCAGTACATCCCACCTCTGCCACCAGTTGTCACGGAGTCCCCGGGCGATGCTCTGGAACTGCTCCCCATGAAGCCAGCCAGGACTCTGGGGCAGTCGCCTTTCTGGGAGCAGCCTGTCTGCAGGACACACAGCTCACCCAGCTTCCACCTTCCTGGGTCTGACCTAGGAGCATTCAGCCTCCTCTGCCCCTCCGTGCACTTCCCCCAGCCAGTCCGCCCAGGTGGGGTCCTGGGGAAGCCAGAGGGTCCTGTACCCCAACTTTGCAGTCAGACGGGACTCTCAGCCAGCCAGTAAAACAGAGGTCTATTAGACAACAGGAACATGGTCTAACACAGAGCTTGTAGGTGCAGAGAACGGGACCCCTCAGCTGGGTCCATTTTGGAGGGGCAGTGAGCCAGACAACCACGTCTGCTCTTCACTCCATGTCCCAGCCAGCCCCAAACTGAAACTCTCTCCACCCCCTCCTCCTCTGGGCTTTGTCCCTTTCCCGGGCCAGGAGGGCACCGGATTCCTTTGTTCTCCAACCCTTTAGCTCTCACCTTGCAGGGGGGAAGGGCCCAGGCCATCAATTGCCAGGAAACAGGGTGTCGGCCATTCTCTGTGTCCAGACTCCTGCACACACCTGCCCTCTAGGGCTCTGCAATGATCATACACCCTTAACCCCACCCCCTAGATACTTAAGAACTGCCTAGGGGAAACTGAGGCACCCCCACACTATTCAGAGGAAACATTAAGAACAGTCCCGCTTCGTCACACCCAGTCCTTTGATCTCGAGCTGGGGATTGTTCAGTTTCCCTAAGGAGAGACAGGGCAGTCAGTATCCGCTGGGTCATTGGGTGCTAGGTGCCAATGTCTTGGTGTCACAGAGTGTGGGGGAATCCGGGCCCTGCACCCCTCTTCCTGGGATTCACCGTGACTCTCAGCCAGCCAGTAAAACGGAAGGTTTATTGGATGACAGGAACGCAGTCCCAAACAGAGCTTGTGGGTACAACCAGGACCCCTCAGTCAAGTCCTTCTGGGGGTCAGGAAGCTTAGACCCCAGCCTTGGGGTTCCCTGCGTTTCCCCACCCAGCACCAAACTGAAAAAAAAACACCTCCCACAGGCACTCTCCCCGTCCCCCCAGCTCCTCCTCTAGCCTTTGTCCAGTTTTCCAGGCCAAGGTGTCAGCTCTCCCAGCCCCCCTCCTGGCTCAGGTTACTGCCTCAGGTATCTTCCTTCAGGGGAAAGTGAGCTGTAGCTCAGGAAAGCTTATGCTCAAATAAATTGGTTAGTCTCTAAGGTGCCACAAGTCCTCCTTTTCTGTTTGCGAATAGAGACTAACACGGCTGTTACTCTGAAACCTTTAGGGGAAGTCTCCCATCGCCAATGCAGACGGTCCCAGTGACCCTCCCCGGCAACCCTCCCTGGGCAAATCTGCCCCACTCCCTGCTGCGTCACGTCTGGCGATTGGATTTGCCCCTGTCTTCTCAGATGCTCCACTGATGTGGGGATTAAGGCCCAGACACCTATGTCTGTTCACCTGCCCTGAGAGGAAACAGTCTCCTTCCACCCACCAGGTAACAATGCAGCAGGTAGGGGAAACTGAGGCACACACAGGCTTCACATAAATATTACAAACGATTTCCAATTTGTCACAGTCTCACTGCAGACACTGGCTGGCTGCGTCAGTCACTAAAGAGTGGACGTGTCTCTCCCAGGGCTCTGTCTCAGTTGGACTCGCTGGGCAGAGCTCACAGCACGAAGCAGGGGGGCTGGAGCCCCAGAGACTCAGTCTCGGAGGCAGTGAGACCATGTGGCTTACTCTGGAGGAAGAGTGAGACCCGTAGAGGGCCTGTCCCACTGACGGGCGCCTCCTAGAGACTGGTCCAAAGCTGGGGTCGTAGCACCGATCCTGTGGGACTGGGACCGCATGTCTTGAGACAAAGTTCTCCAGTCCAGACTGGGGGGGAGACACCTCCAGGGTGGACCATTGTGCATTGCACGTCCTACAATAGGTGTCTATTAGCATTCGAAGTCTGATGCCACTGACAGCGGGCAGAGCCTGCAGAAGGACGCTGCCAGGAAGAGGTAAATAGTGGGGTGGGGGTGGGGACCCTAGGTGAACATCACAGGTCTGGTCTGGTGCATTTGGGGGGAAGACACCCCAGCACCCTTCACCTAGGCAGTGATCTGATGGCAGGTTTTCTTCATGAAAATGGACTTCAGCCAGGCTTGGTTGTAAAGACCAGGGTGGATTCAGAGGCAGGCCACCCAGGTGACCTTTGGGTGAGAAACTTCGTTAGACAGGAGGAGAACTTGGTAGTTCGGTTCATGAGAACACGTCTACTGATGTGTACGGAACCGTTTGCTCCCATCTCTCACGCTGGTTTCTGCTTGAATCGCTTGTGTTACTGTAGTTGAACTCAAGCGCTGTGAGTGGTACCGGGGAGGGAGCAAAGGGAAAGCTGGGGTACACTGCTCCTTTGGGAACAGGGGATCTTGGATCTCTCGGGGGATGCAGTGACTGGGGCTGGATCACAGAGCGGAGGGCACACTTTGCAGGGCCTTGGAGGCTGGCGGGATTGGTTGGCAGCCTGCAAGGCAAAGGCAGGGCTGGTACAGGCTGGTGGAGAGGACTGGAGGGCTGCCAGGCTGGGGGCAGCAGGGGGCTGGCACCGGCAGGGATAACAAGGCGACTCTCAGCCCTGGGTGCCGTGAGAGGCGTCACAATGCGTGCACCCTGTCCGGGCAAACCCCTCAATTGTCCCTGTCTGCCTGGGGTTCTAGCCTGCGTCTGCCTTGCAGGGGGACGTTTCTCCCAGGGACACGAGAGAGCCACCCTCAGTTTTCTCCCTTGCTCCCACTTCGCGTCGGCCTTTCTCCTGGCCAGGGCAGCATCAATCCCCAGCCACCTGGCTTCCGGCTGCTCTTCCCGGGTTCGCCAGGGCTGCCTCCCTGGTGCCCCCGGCACTGCAGGGTACAGCTCTCCGCCCTGGCTCTGCCGCCAGCACAGGGCCTGGCTCTGGTGGGGGGAGACTGGGGGCTGCCACAGCGATGCTCAGTGCAGCCTGGCTGTGCTCTGCCTCGGTTGCTGCCGCTTGCGGCTGCCTCTGGGTGGGACTGCAAACCAGCCGGACACCCCCCGCCCTCCGCCAGCACCTCGCCCTCCCCAGCACAAGCCCAGCGCCCCCAGCCGCTGCTCTCCAGCCTCTGCTGGTGCACGGGCAATGGACTGTCCCTTGCAGGAGTGAGGCGGGGCCTTCAGGATTCGGCCCCGCGTCAGCGACCCAGGAGCCTCTCCGGCTGCAGGCTGCTGCCCATCCCGGCAGCGTGGGGAGAGTCCAGTGAGCCCATCAGCCCCAGCCAGCCGGGGACTGACCCCAGAAAAGAGCTGGGGCTCCCCTGTTATTGGAAGGGGGCTCAGCCACGGCACAGCTCTGTGCTGTCCTGGGAGGAGCCCCCGGCCCGGGTCCCTCTGTCGCTCACCCTCTGCTGAGAGGTGGGTGGGGGAATGATGCTCCGCGCTGCCGTGGGGCTACCCTAGGCCTTGAGCGACTGGGCTCTGCCTGGGCTGTGAGCCGCTGGGGCACGGCTTCCCTGGGTGCTGGTGAGGGCTGCCTATGGGTGCGCTCAAGGGAATGGATGCAGGGGTCCCCCTCCCCCGACACACGGGCTCCCAAGAGAAGGTGAGACGGGAACATTTTAAGGGTTTATTGGTGAGCTTTACAGAGGTGGGGTGGGGGAAACAGCTTCCCCCCGCCCCCCGGCTGCTGCTGCCCATCACCATTGCAGCTGGGTGCCTTCCCATCAAATCTAGAGCAACAGCACGGTCCTTAGGGGGTTCACAGAGCCTCTGGCATCCTTCCCCTTTGGGAATAAAATCGGGGTTGGGGGATGCAGTGGGGGGCGGGGGGTTCGGACGGGGAAAGCCTTGTCGAAGAGGGAGGTGTTGCAGAGTTCCTCGGAGAGGCTCTGACTCCGGATTCACCTGATCTCCAGAAGCTCATGCCACCGCCGGTCCCCTCGCCCAGGCATGCCGGGTCCCGGCTCAGGCACTGTGCCCTGGACTCTGCGGTCTGCACTGCCCCAGAGGAGCGCAGCTGTCGGGGGGCCAGAGAGTGACAATCTGGCTCTGGAGGAGCGGGGGCTTGATCCGGTGATTGCTCTGACGGTTAGGCCTGGACAGGACCTGGGGGCCGCTGGACAGAGTGGAGCATGGGCCTGACGGGCTCATGGGAGCCCAGACCCTGGGGCGGGCGGTAGCGTGGGGGTGCATGGATCACTGGGCTCCCAGGAGGGCAGGAGCACCGGGAGCAGAGGGGAGCAGGTCACCAGGTGCAGGGTCCCGGGGCTGGGCCCTCAGCCGCTCTCACTGGGGATCGAGGCAGGTGTAGGTCGTGTTCCACCCCAGGAAAGTGGGAGGGGCAGAGCCGTGGCCCCACTGCAAGGTGAGGGCACTCTGCTCACAGATCCAGCGGCAGGGGTCTGTGCACGACCCGCTCGACAGCCCAGGGCCCGACACCCTCCCATGAGCCAGGTAGGAGGCGGTGGAGCGCGTCACTGGGAAGAGCCTGGGCGGAGAGAGCAGAAAAGGCAGCGTCAGGACGTCTCCTGGGGCCTCCTTCATGGAGATCCCTGGGGGCAGCACCCAACCCTCCACCCCACAGGGGCTCGGACAGAGCCGCCCCGCAACCCCCCCTCTCCACCGCCCCGCGTGTGCCCTGCTCCCCAGCTCTGCCCCACAAACCCACGGCTCCCCCGCTCCCTCTGTGTCCTGCCCCCCAGCTCCACCCCGCAAACCCCCCACTCGCCCCCCGTGTGCCCTGCCCCCCAGCCCCGCCCCGCAACCTTCTGCTCTCCCACCCCCCGTGTGCCCTGCCCCCCAGCTCTGCCCCGCAATCGCCCCACTCCCCCGCCCCCCGAGTGCCCTGCCCCTCAGCTCCGCCCCGCAACCCCCCCCGCCCCCCGTGTGCCCTGCCCCCCAGCACCGCCCTGCAGGCGTGGACTTCGCCCGGGATGTCCCTAATATGGGGATGGTGCTCCAGACTAACAGGACTGTCGTGTCATCAGGGCCAGCGGCTCTCATTGATTGTCTCTCCGGGTACCGTAAGGAGGCAATGGTCTGTCTGGGCTGGGTTTGCTGGGTGCCTTCTCACAGATCCATGGCTTTCCATCGTAGCACGAGTCCCTGTTTATGACGCCATTTCTTATTGCTCCACACAACGTATAACCCATGTAACTCGAGTAGCTCCAGTCTCTGGAAAGAGAAGGGGCATTGCTGAGACGGCCCGGCCCGCCCTACGCTGGCTGTCAGCTCTGCCACCCTGGCACACTAAGGCCAGGTCACCATCGATTTCAAGGCCAGAGTCGCTTCACCCAGCGACAGCCGCAGCCCAGCCAGGAGCCCCTCCTTCAGCGAAAGCGACACCCACTCGTCACGGAAACCCGGGGGATGGAGACTCCGCCGCGTGCCTGGGTGAGTTGTTCCACTGGTTAATTCCCCGCCCGGTTTTCTGCCTTATTTCCTGTCTGATTTTTGTCTCTCTTCGTCTTCCAGCCACTGGGGCTTGCTCTGCTCTCGCCTCAGCTAGATTGAGGAGCCGCCTGCCACCAGAAATCTGCTCTGTATGTAGGTGCCCTGGGCCCAGATCCACAAAGACACGCAAGTCCCAGGCCTCGGTACCCTGCGCTGCAGAAAATCCCCCTCAGCTGCCGCTGAGCCCTGGAGGAGCCTAAAGTCACTCAGCACCTAACCTTTGGCTGTCAAGGTTTCCTGGCCCTGGCTGCTGTGGTCACAGCTGAGCTTCTGCCTTGGAATCCTGTCCCCCCTGGGCATTCACACCTCCCCTGCCTGCTGCTGCTTCTGCCGGCTCCCTTCAGCCTCTCCTGCCCCTCTGCCCCTCTCGGTGGGCTTGGCACAGGGCTCGTCTCCCTGTCCACCCTGGTCCAGTCGTGCTGCTTCTGCCCCCGGCTCTGCGGTGACTCAGCTCTGCCTCTCCATACTCAGCTTCATGGATTCCCAGGCCAGAAGGGACCACTGTGCAAATCTAGTCTGACCCCCTGCACAGCACAGGCCCTAGGACCGGCCTGACCCCCTGCACAGCACGGGCCCTGGGACCGGCCTGACCCCCTGCACAGCGTGGGCTAGAGACCTGCCCCTGTACGAGGAGACTTTGCAAACCAGTAAAGTGCCTGAAACCACTATGGCTTATTGCGAAAAGGTGTGTGTGTGTGGGGGGGGGGTGGTTGCCATAGAAAGGGCAGCTTGACCATGCATCCTTCCTGATAAGAATTGTGTTGAAGTTGCTGATACATGCATCTTAGAAGAGCAGGATGTGCCCCAGGAATATCTATTTGGGGCCTCAAAGCTGCAAACTCTGGAAAAATCCACACCTGGTTAATCGATAATCAGAAGGAACCTCTCACTTGACCATTGAAACCACTTACTTAACAAGTTTGCTTTAAGGGCCATGTCATTCTATTACTAATGTATAAATAAGGGGAAAAAGTTTGAGGTAGTGGATCTCTTCAGGACTGGACTCTCTCTCTCTCTCTCTGGATGCATCGTGTGTTCCCCACTAGCAGACGGGCTGCCGCTGTGCCACTCGAGAGCCACACTCAGCTTTGGTAATTATCAAGGGTTGGGGGTGTTTTACTAACCTGTTGCGGACGTGTGTATAAGTGCTTGAGACTAAGTAAAGTTTAGCTTTAAGTGAAAGCACTCTTGTGTTGTCCTGTTTATGCCAGTCATCTATCGGTCGGAAGGCCATGTCTCCCCTGATTTATTTCCTGACACCACCTCGCACGGAGTAAAAGTTACCAAGAGCTTTGGGTTGAAAGAACCCCGGGTAACAGCCCCCAGATAATTCCTAGGGCAGATCTCTTAGAAAAAGATCCCATCTTGATTTAAACATGGTCAGTGATGGAGAATCGCCATGGCCCTTGTAAATAAAAATGTTTTACGCTGATAAAATTTATTTATTTAATAGACCAACAGACAATAAATTATACATATTCTGTATACATAATAAAAACTATTCATAAAATTGTCCAATTACAGGCCGATATAATTTAACTACAATGAAGTATTAACAATCTTCTCGTTTTTGATTATGAATATAATCTGAGAGTCTCTGGATTAAGCTTAGAAGTGTGAGCAACACGGGTGATGTCGTGGTGGGAGTCTGCTATAGACCACCGGACCAGGGGGATGAGGTGGACGAGGCTTTCTTCCGGCAACTCGCAGAAGTTACTAGATCACAGACCCTGGTTCTCATGGGAGACTTCAATCACCCCGATATCTGCTGGGAGAGCAATACAGCGGTGCACAGACAATCCAGGAAATTTTTGGAAAATGTAGGGGACAATTTCCTGGTGCAAGTGCTGGAGAAACCAACTAGGGGGAGAGCTTTTCTTGACCTGCTGCTCACAAACCAGGCAGAATTAGTAGGGGAAGCAAAAGTGGATGGGAACCTGGGAGGCAGTGACCATGAGATGGTCGAGTTCAGGATCCTGAGACAAGGAAGAAAGGAGAGCAGCAGAATACGGACCCTGGACTTCAGAAAAGCAGACTTAGACTCCCTCAGGGAACTGATGGGCAGGATCCCCTGGGAGAATAACATGAAGGGGAAAGGAGTCCAGGAGAGCTGACTGTATTTTAAAGAATCCTTACTGAGGTTATAGGGACAAACCATCCCAATGTGTAGAAAGAATAGTAAATATGGCAGGCGACCAACTTGGCTTCACAGTGAAATCCTTGCTGATCTTAAACACAAAAAAGAAGCTCACAAGAAGTGGAAGCTTGGACAAATGACCAGGGATGAGTATAAAAATATTGCTCGGGGATGCAGGAGTGAAATCAGGAAGGCCAATCACAACTGGAGTTGTGGCTAGCAAGAGATGTTAAGAGTAACAAGAAGGGTTTCTACAGGTATGTTAGCAACAAGAAGGTCATCAGGGAAAGTGTGGGCACCTTACTGAATGAGGGAGGTTTCAGAGTAACAGCCGTGTTAGTCTGTATTCGCAAAAAGAAAAGGAGTACTTGTGGCACCTTAGAGACTAACCAATTGACTTGAGCATAAGCTTTCATGAGCTACATCATCCGATGAAGTGAGCTGTAGCTCACGAAAGCTCATGCTCAAATAAATTGGTTAGTCTCTAAGGTGCCACAAGTCCTCCTTTTCTTTTTGTGAATGAGGGAGGCAACCTAGTGACAGAGGATGTGGAAAAAGCTAATGTACTCAATGCTTTTTTTGCCTCTGTCTTCACGAACAAGGTCAGCTCCCAGACTGCTGCACTGGGCAGTACAGCATGGGGAGGAGGTGACCAGCCCTCTGTAGAGAAAGAAGTGGTTCGGGACTATTTAGAAAAGCTGGACGAGCACAAGTCCATGGGGCCGGATGTGCTGCATCCGAGAGTGCTAAAGGAGTTGGCGGATGTGATTGCAGAGCCATTGGCCATTATCTTTGAAAACTCATGGCGATCCGGGGAGGTCCTGGACAACTGGAAAAAGGCTAATGTAGTGCCCATCTTTAAAAAAGGGAAGGAGGAGGATCCTGGGAACTACAGGCCAGTCAGCCTCCCCTCAGTCCCCAGAAAAATCATGGAGCAGGTCCTCAAGGAATCAATTCTGAAGCACTTAGAGGAGAGGAAAGTGATCAGGAACAGTCAGCATGGATTCAGAAGGCCAATGGAATTTTGGGATGTATAAGTAGGGGTATTTCCAGCAGATCGAGGGACGTGATTGTTCCCCTCTATTCGACATTGGTGAGGCCTCATCTGGAGTACTGTGTCCAGTTTTGGGCCCCACACTACAAGAAGGATGTGGAAAAATTGGAAAGCATCCAGCGGAGGGCAACAAAAATGATTAGGGGACTGGAACACATGACTTATGAGGAGAGACTGAGGGAACTGGGATTGTTTAGTCTGCAGAAGAGAAGAGTGAGGGAAGATTTGAGAGCAGCCTTCAACTACCTGAAAGGGGGTTCCAAAGAGGATGGCTCTAGACTGTTCTCAGTGGATAGCTGATGACAGAACAAGGAGTAATGGTCTCAAGTTGCAGTGCGGGAGGTTTAGGTTGGATATTAGGAAAAACTTTTTCACTAGGAGGGTGGTGAAGCACTGGAATGCGTTAGCTAGGGAGGTGGTGGAATCTCCTTCCTTAGAAGTTTTTAAGGCCCAGCTTGACAAAGCCCTGGCGGGGATGATTTAGTTGGGGATTGGTCCTGCTTTGAGCAGGGGGTTGGTCTAGATGACCTCCTGAGGTCCCTTCCAACCCTGATATTCTATGATTCTATGATAAGTAGACAAGAATAAAGGTATAACATAAAGTACAATAATAATAAAAATCAACTATAAATAAAAGTATATAACTGCAATGTTTTCAAATTTCATACCATGAAATGCGAATATGTTTTATTATTTTGCCTTTCGAAGTGTAGGAGTGCCATTTTGGTCGGTGGGGAGGCCAAAGAACAATGTAGAAAGCGATGGAACTTTTTAAAACTTCCTAGCTCACTCGTGAGAGTGTTTGAGACTGTGCTATCGTGGGAGTGGTTACCTCTACCACTCACTGCGCAAGACCGGCTACTTACCAGACTGGTGGTGGGGTATAAGTAGGGCAGCACGCATCCGTACGTAATTGTAGTAGTTTACCATTCGTGATAACTCAAATTAACTTGCGTCTGTTATTATTCACAAATCAGGAAAATTATTTTTATAGATTTTTTTTTATTGTGGCCACAATTAAGAAAAGGAAGTACGATGAAGACTACATTATGTATGGTTTCACCATCATGGAAAAAAACCAGGATTGATCATCCTCAATGCGTAGTATGCCACGCAGTTCTCAGCAATGATGCCTTGAGACCTAGTTGTCTTGAGCGACGCTTGACAAAGAACCACAGCACTTTGAAAGACAAACGAAAAGAGTTTTTTGCTGCTAAACTTCAAAATTTAAAACGCATGAAGCTGGACACTACTGGAGCTTTTCACCAAGTGTCGGCCAAAGTGGTAGAAGCATCTTATGCACTCTCATTGCTCATCGCTAAAGCCAAGAAAGCGCACATAATAGGAGAAACTTTTGTGAAGCCTTGATTGTTGAAAGCAGCTAAGATTGTGCTTGGTGCCGAAAGCAAGAAAAAAAATTTGGAAATTTCACTTTCCGACAATTCCGTGAAATGTTGCGTCGATGACATGGAGAAAGATTTAAAACTTCAAGTTGTGGAGGCAGTGAAAGCTTCTTCTTTTTTCGCAATTCAGTGCGACGATACCACTGATGTAGCAGAATGCTGACAGTTGCTCGTCTACGTTTAATTCATTATCGATGGAACTGTGAAAGAAGAACTGCTTTTTTCAAAGGAATTGACGACCACATCAAAGGCCTCTGATGTTGTTATGAAAACGGTTTCCGACTTTTTTGAAGAAAATGGACTTTCATGGGAAAAACTGGTTGGTGTATGCACAGACGGTGCATCAGCGATGCTTGGCTCTCGCTCTGGATTTGTGACATTGGTGAAAGAAAAAAATCCAGCTGTAACCACGACTCACTGCGTCATACGCATACAAGCGTTGGCTGCTAAAACCCTTCCAGATGACCTACGTGACTTATTGAATTTGGCCATCAAAGTTGTAGATTTTGTGAAGAGCAGCGCTTTAAATACGAGACTTTTTGCAGCTCTTTGCGCGGACTTGGGAGTGGATCATAAAATTGTTTTGTTTCACATGGAGATACGATGGCTTTCCAAAGGGAACATGCTTTTGAGATTATTCAAACTGAAAGACGAAGTGGAAATTTTCCTCAAGCAACAGAAAAAAGAAGAATTATATCATGCATTTACGGACCAAACGTTTCAACTTTCACTGGCATACCTCGTGGACATTTTTGAATGTTTGAACAATCTCAATTTGAAGCTGCAAGGAAACAACGCTGCAAACATTATAGCGCACCACGATGCCATCAAAGTGTTTATGGAAAAAATCAAGCTTTGGAAACGTCAAACGCAAGCTCAGATGTCTAGCTTTTCGTCTTTTCCAACATTTTCATCACTCACTGAAAATGAAGGTTTCCAAGAACTTTGTAAAGAGGATGCGAAGAACAAAAGTGTGTCTCATCTGGACTGCCTTGCTGACAAATTCATCCGCTATTTTCCAGACAACTTTTCTGGCAACCCCTTTCATAAATTAGCACATAATCCGTTCAACGTTGATGTCGATTCATTGCCAGAAGTATTGCAAGTACAAGCACTCAGAATGAAATACGATTCAAGTGCGAAAGATATTTTTGAAAACTTACACCTGGAGGAATTTTGGATGAAATATTTCCCAATTTACCTGAAAGTTGGAGAAGAAGTGCTACGTATACTTCTTCCGTTTTTGTCAATGTACCTCTGTGAAAAGAGCTTTTCAAGTTTAGTCATAATAAAAACGAAACAAAGGAATGAACTGGACGTCGAAAACAATTTGCGTTGCGCACTTTCATCTTTCAAACCTAGGATTTCCCAACTCGTGAAGAAAATGCAGCATCATCCTTCACATTGAATTTGTTTTGTTTATGTTATTTCTTGTTTTAAATTACATTTTTGTTAAACTTTTGTGCCAAGAAAAACTATTTGTGCTTATTTTTAATTTTAAATACAAAATTTTATATCAAGTTTTTGTGTTTATTTTTAATTTTAAATCACTAATTGAATTTGTTAAAAGGGGGGTTGGATGATGCTAAAGGAGAGGTGGGGGTGTGAGGGTTTCTCAAAAATTAAAAAGGGGGCGTGATGCCAAAAAGTTTGGGAACGAATGGTTTAAAAAGTTAGGAAAGAAGTCTGTGTAAAAAAAGAAGCAAAGCGAAGGGGTGACTGACCCCTCGGGCATGGCTAAGGCAGAGTACAGTGCATGGATCACTGCTCGCCTTATCTGCTAGTCTGATCTGTTTTTACAATGTAGAGCAGGGGTGGCCGACCGGGGGCTCCGGAGCCACGTGCGGCTCGTCAGAGGCTAATGTGCGGCTCCTTGTCTAGGCACCGGCTCCGGGGCTGGAGCTGCGGGCACCAACTTTCCAGTGTGCCGGGGGGGGGGGCTCACGGCTCAACCCCCGACTCTGCCACAGGCCCTGCCCCCACTCACTCCTTCCTACCCCCTCCCCTGAGCCTGCCGTGCCCTCGCTCCTCCCTCCCCCCAGAGCCTCCTGCACCCCAGGAAACAGCTGATGGGGAGGGAGGGGGAGGTGCTGATCGGCAGGGCTGCCGGTGGGTGGGAGGCGCTCGGAGTGGGGGGGGAGCTGATGGGGGGCTGCTGACGTGTTACTGTGGCTCTTTGGCAATGAACGTTGGTAAATTCTGGCTCCTTCTCAGGCTCAGGCTGGCCACCCCTGATTAGAGAAAGCCACAGCTCCAGCCTGCGCTGTATTAATTTAATAAAATCTATGGACCCAAAACAAACACAGGAGCTTGTCCCTGTGTCTCAGCACAAGGGTTGCAAACATCTAAAAACAAAGATATTCTAATAATGCAACAGAAAAATTCATTCTTAAATCTCAAAGTCCTAAGAAAATGAAAGCTTAATAGAACTTTCACACGGATTTGTTGAAAAGTGGGGAGGAAAATCAACTTCTCTCTGATCCACTGGATTACAGAATAAGGGGAATATAAAGGTTTCAGAGTAACAGCCGTGTTAGTCTGTATTCGCAAAAAGAAAAGGAGTACTTGTGGCACCTTAGAGACTAACCAATTTATTTGAGCATGAGCTTTCGTGAGCTTCACTTCTGATGAAGTGAGCTGTAGCTCACGAAAGCTCATGCTCAAATAAATTGGTTAGTCTCTAAGGTGCCACAAGTACTCCTTTTCTTTTTGGGGAATATAAACTAGCTGTTAACACGGTTCTGTGCTTTTCACTCTGGGGCATTTCTCCATGCTCTCTCTTTCTCTCTCTCTCTCTTTTTTATTGAAACACACATGTAAAAATGTTAAAGAAAGGGATGTGTCTTCACATAGGCTTGTCTTTTAAAGTGTTTATTCCTTTACAAATCTTAATATAACTTTCGCTTGTATTGTTAAAAAGTGGCTGAAGAAACAAACTTCTTCTCTCTGATCCACTGGTTTACAGAATAAGGGGAATATAAATTGGCTGTTACTAAGGACCTGTGGTTTTAACCCTGGGGTGTTTCTGCATGCTCTATTTTATTGAAACACACCTGTAAAAATGTTAAAGAAAGGGATGTGTCTTCACATAGGCTTGTCTTTTAAAGTGTTTATTCCTTTACAAAACTTCATATAACTTTCACTTGCTTTTGTTAAAAAGTGGGGGAAGAAGCAGCCTTCTTCTCTCTGATCCACTGGCTCACAGACACTGTTTTTGCTAATGGGCTTTGCTGCAGCTTCAAATTCTCCTCACTAAAAAATGACCAATGTTAGTCTAAAACATGGGGGGGGACTTTAAAACCTGTTTGTTACTAAGGGCTTATGGTTTTAAGCTTTATTAAAGCACTTGTGTAAAAGTGCTGCCTGGCGGGAGAGATGCTTGGGCTCTGATTTTTTAGATAAGAGTAAGGCAGTTAAAGGGGGGTACTGAGGGGAGGGGAGGGAGATGGCTCGTGTTTAAAAACCTTGGGACTACAGGATTGGTTCAGGAAAATGTAATCTATGACGCAGCTGTAAAGCATCATCTGATTGGTCCGATCCAAAGGTGGCTATAACTAGCCTGAGGGGTTGTGAGCCTTGGGAGCTCCTTCTTTCCGCAGAACAACCCAGATATCTCTTTCTGACTCAATCATGTGCTGTCTATCTTTACCCTTTGCAAAGGGGGCTTTCTTTTCCTTTTCTTGCCCTGTTCTCTGTTTTAACCTATCTTTATATGTTTCTCTTTTATTTAATGTTTTTAAATGCTCTTTTCTTAACCTACCAGACCAGTGGGGTACAGGAGTCTGGTCCTGTTGGGATCCAGGAAGTGGGCGGGCGAAGCTCGTCCACTACGAAAGGATCCCCCCCCAGCCTAAGGGGGAGATCCACAGGGCCTGGAGAACCAACTAATTACGGGGGACAACCAATGAAAAACAGGGACGGGAGTGCGGTCAAAGGGTCAAACGAAGGGAACCGGACGGGGACACCGAGCAGAGAACCCCGGACAGCGCCCACCGCTCCTCAAAGGCGTCAAGGGAGTCAGTGGACGCCGCCCAGAGGAACTCCGCTCGGAGGCGTGAACGGACAGAGGATCGGAAATAGGCCCCGCAGTCGCAGGAGACTCCATTGGCCAACCTCCTCACCCTGGTTTTATAGATGGCCGCTTTAGCCAGGGCCAGGAGGAGGTTGACCAGGAGGTCCCGCGACTTAGTGGGGCCACGGACAGGGAGTGCGTAGATAAGGAGGTGAGGAGAAAAGTGCAACCAAAACCGTAACAAAATATTGGTGAGGAGCCGGAATAGGGGCTGCAACCTGGCGCACTCCAGATAGACGTGCGCCAGGGTTTCCCTCACGCCGCTAACCACTAGACCACCAGGGATACAGGAGTCTGGTAGAAGGGAAATACACTGGCCACTGGATGAATAGTTTTCTGTTCCCTGAATGACCAGAGCAGGGGCTGCACTAGAGCAATCAGGAACCTGCTAGAATCAATTATGGTAGGTAGATTAATCAGGACACCTGGTTTAAAAGGACCTCCCATCAGTTAGTGGAGGGGTGCAAGGAGCAGGGAGTGAGAAGGCATGCTGCTGGAGGACTGAGGAGTACAAGCGTGATCAAGCTTCAGGAGGAAGATCCTGCTGTGAGGATACAGAAGGTGCTGGGGGGGAGGCCATGGGGAAGTAGCCTGGGGAATTGTAGCTGTCATGCAGCTAATCCAGGAGACATTGTAGACAGCTGCTATCCACAGGGCCCTGGGCTGGAACCCGGTGTAGAGGGTGGGCCTGGGTTCCCCCCATCCCCCAACTCCTCATCGGACACAGGAGGAGTTGACTTGGTCTGTGAGCAACACTAGAAGGGAAGGTCTCATTTGGAAAAGGATCTGGCCTGTCCCTGACCCGCTAGGTGGATCAGCAGAGACTGTGGAGACTGGTTTCCATTTCTCCCATGCTGACCAGCGATGAGGTTAGCTGAGTGAATGGCAGGTTTGAGCCTCTAGCAGAAGCGGCCAAACTGAGGGCTGCTGTGAACATCTGAGGCGACCAAATCCGCCAAAAAGCGAGGACCCACCAAAGCAGAGGAGGAACTTTGTCACGCCTTGTATTTAATATTTTAAATGCTTTTCTATTAACCTCTCTTTACTTTTTTACCATGTGCTTACTAAATACTCTTTGCTTTCGTAAATGCCCTTTTTTGCCTTGTGTGTTCCTTTTTAACCCCTCTTTATATTTTTCTCTTTTATTTAACTCTTTGTAAAGGCTCTTAAACTACCCTTATATTTAATACACCTTTTAAATTTATCTCAAAAATTTTTATTCTTTAATAACATGCCAAATTAGGCATTTAAAATCATCTCTCCTTACTAAACCTAACCAAAAGTTTATTTTCTTTAATAACCATTCTTTCCTTTTTTCCTCTTAACCGTACCAAAGCTTTCTTTTTTAATCTTTAAGCTCACTCACTCTATTCTTTCAACCGTTTTCTCTAAACAATCAACCAAAAGTATCAAAGCACAAGCATGCAACATTCCCCCTATTCAAACATAAAAAATAATTTAAAAAAATTCAAAATGGCTGACAGCGCCAAACTTCTACACCAACGGAAACAGGAATGTAGGGTGGGACATGAGCCCTAAAGGGGGCATGGAAACCTGTCAAAAAATGCATGGTGATGAATACTATCGAGGCGTATACTACTCAGGGGGAGTGAAATGGTGTTATCCATGTTACCTTTATTGTATGACTAAAGGGCAGCCGAACCATGCTGAGCCTGTCCTGATTGAGGGGGTCGCCCTCAACTGAAAGGAGCTTGCTAAGCCAGGGGCTTGAATGCCAGAGTCCTCCCCTGTGAAAGTAAGAGGGGTGGGGACAGGTGTCCCTGCTAGGAGGTGTGGATGATACTTAAGGGTCCCAGGTACAGTTTGACCTGCCCCTCCCCACTGTTCACAGATACAGCTGAGTGAGGCATCTTTCGTTACGTGCTCACTAGCACTGACATCACTTGTGGGGGGCAGCGTTTCTGCCCAGCCTGCTTCAGCAAGGCAGTTCCCCCCCCGCAAGAGCTGACAGTCCCTGAGAGCTGGGGGAGCCTCAAGGGACGGACCTGCCGAGGTCACAGCAGAGAGGCAGGAGGCAGTGGAAGATGACAGGGTGCAGCGGAGCAGCGAGTGGCTGGCAGAGCAGCGAGCGGGTTGGCCAGAGGAACCGCGGCTGGCAGGGCAGCCAGACAGAGCAAGTGCTCAGAGGCCGGAGCAAGCCAGGTGCCTTCTCCCCCGGGGGGGAGGGGAACTCACACAGCTGCGCCTCTGAACCCTGGGTCCTCACTGACCCAGGACAACCCCTGTGAATGGGGTGTGGTGAGGGAGCAGAGCGGGGGCACAGAAAAGGAACTGTTGGTTGTAGATCTCAGGAACACGAGGTGGAAGCTCTGCCCCATGCACTCTGGGTGGGCATCCTGCTCACAGTTTATGTTTATGAATCCTGCTTGTGGCATTTTCCCTAATTAATGTCAGGTGACTTTTTCCTTTCATTAAAAGTTTCTTTCCTACACTCAGACTCTGTGCTTGCGAGAGGGGAAGTATTGTCTCTTGAGGTGCCCAGGGGTGGGGGTGTAATTTTCCCAGGTCACTGGGTGGAGGCTCGAGCCAGTTCTGTGTTGTATTGTTGAAAAGGGACGCCTAGATATTGAACCCAGCCCTGGTTGCTGCTGGCTCCACTTGGCAGAAGGGTTGCAAATGGAACTAATAGGGCACATGTTAGATGGATTAAAAACTGGCTCACTGGGAGGTTGCAAAATGTCTTTGTTCCCAATGAGCGGGCCCATTTCTAGTGGGGTCTCCCAAAGATCGGTTCCTGGTCCAACACTTTAATATTATCAACAATCTAGATCATGATATAAAATCTTGGCTGGTAAATATGCAGGTGACACAAAGTTTGGTGGGGTGGTGAGTAGTGAAGAAGACAGGAGATTGTCACAGTCATCTGTATTGTCTGGTTAAATGGTCACTATCCAACAAAACGTGATTTAATACAGCCAAATGCATGGCAGTGCATCTGGGAACCAAGAACACTGGTTATTTCTACAGGACATGTGTAACGTTATTGACATGAACTGTGACCGTATAGATCATTGTTGCAACCACTGTTATATATTTGCAGCAGATTTTGTACAAAGGTTGTCGTGTGAGGTGTCTATGGAAAGGTTATAATTTGCTGATTATGATTATGCTATCTGTATGGGTGTGTCATTTTTGTAGTTGAAGTTATGAATATTGGCTATGTACTTGTATCTTAATGTGTTTTCATAGAATCATGGAATATCAAGGTTGGAAGGGAACTCAGGAGGTCATCTAGTCCAACCCCCTGCTCAAAGCAGGACCAATCCCCAATTTTTGCCCCAGATCCCTAAATGGCCCCCTCAAGGATTGAACTCACAACCCTGGGTTTAGCAGGCCAATGCTCAAATCACTGAGCTATCCCTCCCCCCTCAGTAGCCTCAGTGAAGCATTTGGTCAGCTTCTTGACGAAGGACTATTCTCAGTAAGTGCCCAGTCAAGAAACACCTAACTGACAATGAACTTTGGGGGACGCCAGTCCACATCTGAGCTTTCCTGGGAACGTTCAAACTAACATGTAAACAATGGTGTTGGCCTGTAAAGAACTGAGTCATGCATGGACATGTGACTCCAAACTCCATCTTGCCACTGTGTCTGTCTATGGGCAGAAAATATAAAATGCCCTGAAAACACCTCCATCTTGTCTTCAATCCTGCTTCTTACTTCTGGAGGAACCTTACTGCAAACTGAAGCTCTGAACAAAGGACTGAAAGACCCACCCCAGCTGTGGATGTTCTCCAGAGACTTGATTTGAACCGGAAGTTTATTCCATCCCTGCTACAAGCCTGACCCAAGAACTCTGCCATTACTGGATGTCATTGATTCCATTGAACCAATTCTAGCTCTCATCTCTCTCTTTTTCCTTTTATGAATAAGCCTTTAGATTTTAAATTCTAAAGGATTGGCAACAGTGTGATTTGTGGGTAAGATTTGATTTGTATAGTGACCTGGGTCTGGGGCTTGGTCCTTTGGTATCGAGGGAACCTTTTTTCTTTTCTTGGGGTTTTGGATTTCATAACCGTTTGTCCCCACAACGAGTGGCACTGGTGGTGATACTGGGCAACTGGAGTGTCTGAGGGAATTGCTTGTATAACTTGTGGTTAGCCAGTGGTCCTCTTGTCTGGCTGGTTTGGTTTGCCTTAGAGGTGGAGAAACCCCAGCCTTGGGCTGTAATTGCTCTGCTTGAAGCAATTTGTCCTGAATTGGTACTCTCAGAAGTGTCCCACCAAGGGCAGCATCGTTACAACATGAGACTTATTCTTGGGAAGCAGCGACTCACAAAAGGACTTTGTGTGACCTCAACGTGAGCCGTGAGTGCAAGGCTGTGGCAGAAAGGGCTAACGTGCTCCATGGGTGTATAAAAAAGGGACTTTCCAGTAGAAATAAGGAAGTGATCTTAGCCTGACCATGCTGTGTACAGAGGCGATACTAGAATACTGTGTCCAGTCCTGGTGTCCGCACCTGAAGAAGGATGTGGAAATACCAGAGAATGTTCAGAGGAGGGTCACAAAAATGATCCAGAGGATGGAAAACAGGATGTATGATCCGAGGTTTGAGGAGCCCAATCTAATCCGCTTACCAAAGACAAGGTTGAGAGGTGACGCCTGCTCAGTGTCTAGGTTCTGACACATGGAAAAGAGAGCTGACACCAAGGGGCTTTTCAGGCTAGCAGACAAAGCCATAACAAGGTCCAATGGCTGGAAGTTGGAGTTGGGCAAATTCAACCTTGAAATAAGATGCTGTTTCCTAGCTGTGAGCGTGATTAACCACTAGAACAGCTCACCATGGGAGGTGGTGGTGTCTCCATGGATTGGAGTCTTTAAATCGAGGTCAGATAGATTTCTAGAAGATATGTTTTAGTGCATCTTTGGGGAGCAGTGCTCTGGCCTGTGTGTGACGGATGTCAGGCTAGATGAACATCGTGGTCCCTTCTGGTCTATGAATAAATTACTGGTTGGGACTGTCCTCTGTGTGCCCACGCTGAATGTGATCAGGTCGTGAGACCTCCCACACCTCTCCCAGACTGAAGTCCCTCATAACACAGGTTTTCTTCCCACGTCACAGACAAGAGGTTAGTGAGTATCCCATTCTGTTCCCTGGTTTGATCTGGTGTCTGTAACAGACCCCACCCATGCACCCGCTGGGCTTTGTTAGCACATTCATCCATAGGCATGATCCTGCACTTCTGAGTTAGCAACACCTCTAAAACAGGTGATGCTGCCTTTCATGCAGAGTGCCCCCCAAAAACCTTCCTAAAGAGGCTGTAACCAGAGAGTTTAACATCCCCGTCCTGTGACTCATCCCGCCAGGCCTCAGTGATGACAATAATACCTCATTTCTTCTCATCAGTGAGAATTTCCAATTCCTCTGGCTTGTTAGCCAGATTCCCAGCATTGGGTCAGAGACAATTAAGAAATGTCTCCTCTTCATGTTCCCTGCCAGCGCTGTTCAGTACGTTCCTGACATCTGGATTTGTGTTTTACACTCATTTGCTCTCTGGTTTTGCCCCTTGCCCTCCCAGGAACCACCTGACTTACGCTTGGGCGCTACCGATAAAGAATTTACTCAGAGGACTTGAAACTGCTTGAAACTCGTTATTTTGCAGCTTTCAAGTACATGGTGTTGCTTTAAATATTCCCCTCTGGCAAAGGGTCCACATGAGGAACTCCAGGCCCGTTGGTTCCATTATGGGAAGCCACTTCTAACCCTTCCAGCGCACTTTAGTCAGTGGCTTTAGCTACAGTTACTAAAATGCATGTTTCTTTTGGATGGTGCCGCTGGTGACCAAATGGAGCATCTAGCTTAAGAAATAAATATGATACTTACTGTTTAAAGGGTGAGTTATCAACCCACTGCCACTGCCACTGCGATTCCTGATTCCGGACTAGTCCAATCCAGTACTGGACATTAGTATTTTTCAGAAAATTCTAGGAAGAAAAGAGTCACATAATGACACCCCTGCATTCAAGTGACTGCGGTGAAGAAGCAGAGAACTGCAGGGAAGGGATTAGCTGGTGGAGAAAAGGATGTTTCCATGAGCATGATCACATTGCTCCAGAAGTGGGGTTACCCAGCTAGCCAGGTGTGGGGCGGCGAACAGCATCCTCCCAGCACACCCTGCTATTGGTTATCCATCGTACTGGATCCCACTCACCCCAGCCCACCAGAAATGAGAGGCCCTGGGTACTTTCCCTGCTGCGATCGGCTGTGCTAACTGGGCCTACGAGTTTCCCCGAAGTGTGAGCTCAGCTGTGAAAAGTGGGCGACAGTTCCTAAGATGTCACAATACCCCTAGGACAAGAAACGTGATGGGAAAAGGTGGAAAAAGGAGACAGACTGAATTAGTCCAAACAAAAAGGTCCCCTGGTGTAACTCAAGGACTGCGTTAAGGCCTTGCCTGATAAACAAGAGCTGTGTGGGACCGAAGTCAAGGAGCCAAAATTGGTGTGTCAGAAATTAGGTCTAATTGGTGGACAAAACAAGGAGGGCAGGGGCTGTTCTACCCACTACTCCCTTCGGCATCCTTAAAGAAAGAGACTTTGGGAGACAAATTGCCTACTGGAGCCAGCTTCACCATCCTGGCTGCCCTTCACCCCATCTCCTGGGACCATCATTTGGACCCTGAGAGATGTCCTGTCCTGACCAGACTGGGCCAGAGAGAGGGACCCAGATGACACCAGCTCTGGCTGAGTCCTGAACACCACTTGGGATGTGAGACTTCATCTCTCCATCTCCCTTGGGTGTCCCTTTCCTTCCCCACCTTATTTCTTTCCTCCTCTGTCCTTCTCCTTTTGACTTCTGTCTAATAAGAGTCTGGGTAGCCAGCCAAGACTGTACATTTTGCAGCAAGACTGTGAGCCTGTGACCAGGGAGGCAAAGGAATGCAATGCCCTAACCAGCCCAATGGTGGTACGAGTTTGTCAGGTCTCAGAGTGGCCAATCAGACCTTGTGCTGGGCCTGAGTCTCTCCAGCAGTGAGGCCGCACGTGGGAGTCAGCACCAGAGAGAGAAGCTGCATTTTCTCTCTTTGCTGTTCTCTTCTCTCCCCTTTTGGGTGTTTGTCTCATTTTGTCTTTTAGGAAACAGGACTGGACTTTAACAGCAGCACTAGCCCATCTCAGCTAACGTCTTCTCCTCTCCCCAGAAGGACAGTTATCACCATCTTTGATACCATCTAAGACAGTGGTTCTCAGGCAGGGGAACATGTACCCCTGGGGTACACAGAGGTCTTCCAGGGGGTGCATCAATTCAGCTAGATAGTTGCCTAGTTTTACAACAGGCAACAGAAAAAGCACCAGCGAAGTGAGGACAAACTAATATTTCAGACAGACACTGACTTGTTTGTTCTGCTCTGTATGCGATACACCGAAATGTCAGTATAATATTTATATTCCAATGGATTTATTTTATAATTATATGGTAAAAATGAGAAAGTCGCTATTTGTCAGGACTAGTGAGCTGTGCCACGTCTGTATTTTTATGTCTGATTTTGTATTTAAGTAGTTTTTAAGTGAGGTGCAACTTGGGGGTACGCAAGATAAATCAGACTCCTGAAAGGGGCGCAGAAGTCTGGAAAGGTTGACAGCTGCTCATCTAAGAGACTGTCAAAAGGGAGACAGGTTCTTTTTAAAAACTCTCTCCAGCTGAAGGGAAAGGGAACAAGGGATGTTGTTCAAATGTAAGCCTTACATAATACTTTAATTCCAAAGGCTTTAACTGTTTTTCCCCCTTTTCTGTATCTTTAATGAAAGGTTAAGAGGCTGTTGAATGGGGTGTTTGCCGGGGCACTCAGCAGGCCGAGGTCTCTGTAGACCAAACCCTGAACGTTGTTTAAAAGTGTTCAATGTTGGACAGTGACAGGGTCGTGTTAACACCTTTGACTCTTTGGGCTGGTACACTCCCTCTAAATCAATACAACAGACCTGCAGGCCCGGACCAGCCCAGCGCTCCATGGCTAGAGCGGAGGCTGGGAACTGGCCAGTGGGAGCCACGGGGACGGCGCTTGCGGACGCGGGCAGCGCACGGAGACACACTGTCCCCTTCCCCGCAAGGGCCGCGGAGACGTGCTAGCAGCCGGCCACTTCCGGGAGCGCCGTGGGGCCACAGCAGGCAGCCTGAGCCCAGCTGTGCCGCCGGTCGGGAGCCGCCTGTGGTAAGTGCCTCCCGGCTGGAGCCTGCACCTCACACCCCCTCCCGCACCCCAACCCCCTGCCCCAGATCAGAATCCACCCCTGCACCCCAACTCCCTCCCAGACCCCGCACCCCCTCCCGCACCTCAACCCCCTGCCCCAGATCAGAATCCCCCTGCTGCACCCCAACTCCCTCCCAGACCCCTCACCCCCTCCTGCACCCCAACCCCCTGCCCCAGATCAGAATCCCCCTCCTGCACCCCAACTCCCTCCCAGACCCCGCACCCCCTCCCGCACCCCAACCCCCTGCCCCAGATCAGAATCCCCCTCCTGCACCCCAACTCCCTCCCAGACCCCGCACCCCCTCCTGCACCCCAACCCCCTGCCCCAGATCAGAATCCCCCTGCTGCACCCCAACTCCCTCCCAGACCCCGCACCCCAACCCCCTACCCCAGATCAGAATCCCCCTCCTGCACCCCAACTCCCTCCCAGACCCCGCACCCCCTCCCGTACCCCAACCCCCTGCCCCAGATCAGAATCCCCTTGCTGCACCCCAACTCCCTCCCAGACCCCGCACCCCCTCCCGCACCCCAACCCCCTGCCCCAGATCAGAATCCACCCCTGCACCCCAACTCCCTCCCAGACCCCGCACCCACTCCCGCACCCCAACCCCCTGCCCCAGATCAGAATCCCCCTGCTGCACCCCAACTCCCTCCCAGACCTCGCACCCCCTCCTGCACCCCAACCCCCTGCCCCAGATCAGAATCCCCCTCCTGCACCCCAACTCCCTCCCAGACCCCGCACCCCGTCCTGCACCCCAACCCCCTGCCCCAGATCAGAATCCCCCTGCTGCACCCCAACTCCCTCCCAGACCCCGCACACCCTCCCGCACCCCAACCCCCTGCCCCAGATCAGAATCCCCCTCCTGCACCCCAACTCCCTCCCAGACCCCGCACCCCCTCCTGCACCCCAACCCCCTGCCCCAGATCAGAATCCCCCTCCTGCACCCCAACTCCCTCCCAGACCCCGCACCCCCTCCTGCACCCCAACCCCCTGCCCCAGATCAGAATCCCCCTGCTGCACCCCAACTCCCTCCCAGACCCCGCACCCCCTCCCGCACCCCAACCCCCTGCCCCAGATCAGAATCCACCCCTGCACCCCAATTCCCTCCCAGACCCCGCACCCCCTCCCGCACCCCAACCCCCTGCCCCAGATCAGAATCCCCCTGCTGCACCCCAACTCCCTCCCAGACCCCTCACCCCCTCCTGCACCCCAACCCCCTGCCCCAGATCAGAATCCCCCTCCTGCACCCCAACTCCCTCCCAGACCCCGCACCCCCTCCCGCACCCCAACCCCCTGCCCCAGATCAGAATCCCCCTCCTGCACCCCAACTCCCTCCCAGACCCCGCACCCCCTCCTGCACCCCAACCCCCTGCCCCAGATCAGAATCCCCCTGCTGCACCCCAACTCCCTCCCAGACCCCGCACCCCAACCCCCTACCCCAGATCAGAATCCCCCTCCTGCACCCCAACTCCCTCCCAGACCCCGCACCCCCTCCCGCACCCCAACCCCCTGCCCCAGATCAGAATCCACCCCTGCACCCCAACTCCCTCTCAGACCCCGCACCCCCTCCCGCACCTCAACCCCCTGCCCCAGATCAGAATCCCCCTGCTGCACCCCAACTCCCTCCCAGACCCCGCACCCCCTCCCGCACCCCAACCCCCTGCCCCAGATCAGAATCCCCCTCCTGCACCCCAACTTCCTCCCAGACCCCTCACCCACTCCCACACCCCAACCCCCTGCCCCAGATCAGAATCCCCTTGCTGCACCCCAACTCCCTCCCAGACCCCTCACCCCCTCCCGCACCCCAACCCCCTGCCCCAGATCAGAATCCCCCTCCTGCACCCCAACTCCCTCCCAGACCCCGCACCCCCTCCTGCACCCCAACCCCCTGCCCCAGATCAGAATCCCCCTCCTGCACCCCAACTCCCTCCCAGACCCCTCACCCCCTCCTGCACCCCAACCCCCTGCCCCAGATCAGAATCCCCCTCCTGCACCCCAACTCCCTCCCAGACCTCGCACCCCCTCCTGCACCCCAACCCCCTGCCCCAGATCAGAATCCCCCTGCTGCACCCCAACTCCCTCCCAGACCCTGCACCCCCTCCCACACCCCAACCCCCTGCCCCAAATCAGAATCCCCCTCCTGAACCCCAACTCCCTCCCAGACCCCGCACCCACTCCTGCACCCCAACCCCCTGCCCCAGATCAGAATCCCCCTCCTGCACCCCAACTCCCTCCCAGACCTCGCACCCCCTCCTGCACCCCAACCCCCTGCCCCAGATCAGAATCCCCCTGCTGCACCCCAACTCCCTCCCAGACCCTGCACCCCCTCCCACACCCCAACCCCCTGCCCCAAATCAGAATCCCCCTCCTGAACCCCAACTCCCTCCCAGACCCCACACCCCAACCCCCTGCCCCAGATCAGAATCCCCCTCCTGCACCCCAACTCCCTCCCAGACCCCGCACCCCCTCCTGCACCCCAACCCCCTGCCCCAGATCAGAATCCTCCTCCTGCACCCCAACTCCCTCCCAGACCCCGCACCCCAACCCCCTGCCCCAGATCAGAATCCCCCTCCTGCACCCCAACTCCCTCCCAGACCCCTCACCCCCTCCCGCACCCCAACCCCCTGCCCCAGATCAGAATCCCCCTGCTGCACCCCAACTCCCTCCCAGACCCCTCACCCCCTCCTGCACCCCAACCCCCTACCCCAGATCAGAATCCCCCTCCTGCACCCCAACTCCCTCCCAGACCCCGCACCCCCTCCCGCACCCCAACCCCCTGCCCCAGATCAGAATCCACCCCTGCACCCCAACTCCCTCTCAGACCCCGCACCCCCTCCCGCACCTCAACCCCCTGCCCCAGATCAGAATCCCCCTGCTGCACCCCAACTCCCTCCCAGACCCCGCACCCCCTCCCGCACCCCAACCCCCTGCCCCAGATCAGAATCCCCCTCCTGCACCCCAACTTCCTCCCAGACCCCTCACCCACTCCCACACCCCAACCCCCTGCCCCAGATCAGAATCCCCTTGCTGCACCCCAACTCCCTCCCAGACCCCTCACCCCCTCCCGCACCCCAACCCCCTGCCCCAGATCAGAATCCCCCTCCTGCACCCCAACTCCCTCCCAGACCCCGCACCCCCTCCTGCACCCCAACCCCCTGCCCCAGATCAGAATCCCCCTCCTGCACCCCAACTCCCTCCCAGACCCCTCACCCCCTCCTGCACCCCAACCCCCTGCCCCAGATCAGAATCCCCCTACTGCACCCCAACTCCCTCCCAGACCTCGCACCCCCTCCTGCACCCCAACCCCCTGCCCCAGATCAGAATCCCCCTGCTGCACCCCAACTCCCTCCCAGACCCTGCACCCCCTCCCACACCCCAACCCCCTGCCCCAAATCAGAATCCCCCTCCTGAACCCCAACTCCCTCCCAGACCCCGCACCCCCTCCTGCACCCCAACCCCCTGCCCCAGATCAGAATCCCCCTCCTGCACCCCAACTCCCTCCCAGACCTCGCACCCCCTCCTGCACCCCAACCCCCTGCCCCAGATCAGAATCCCCCTGCTGCACCCCAACTCCCTCCCAGACCCTGCACCCCCTCCCACACCCCAACCCCCTGCCCCAAATCAGAATCCCCCTCCTGAACCCCAACTCCCTCCCAGACCCCACACCCCAACCCCCTGCCCCAGATCAGAATCCTCCTCCTGCACCCCAACTCCCTCCCAGACCCCGCACCCCAACCCCCTGCCCCAGATCAGAATCCCCCTCCTGCACCCCAACTCCCTCCCAGACCCCGCACCCCCTCCTGCACCCCAACCCCCTGCCCCAGATCAGAATCCTCCTCCTGCACCCCAACTCCCTCCCAGACCCCGCACCCCAACCCTCTGCCCCAGATCAGAATCCCCCTCCTGCACCCCAACTCCCTCCCAGACCCCGCACCCCCTCCCGCACCCCAACCCCCTGCCCCAGATCAGAATCCCCCTGCTGCACCCCAACTCCCTCCCAGACCCCTCACCCCCTCCTGCACCCCAACCCCCTACCCCAGATCAGAATCCCCCTCCTGCACCCCAACTCCCTCCCAGACCCCGCACCCCCTCCCGCACCCCAACCCCCTGCCCCAGATCAGATATGAAGAAAATTATGACTCAATTGGCATGAAGGGGACTTAGTGGGACAGCTCCCATGACTCGAGTACCAGCACTGGGGGATAGAGCTTGTTCCAGAAGGACAGATATGGGGACAAAGGAGGAGGTGTTTGCTGTAGGTCAGGAACGTGCACACTTGCCGCGAGGCGAAGTACGTGGCAGAACTACTGAGAGTCTCTGGGTGAGGATAAGAAGGGAAAAGAACAGCAGAGACCTTATGGATGGGCGTTGTCTGTTATAGACACCAGATCAGGACGAGGAAGTGGACAAGTCATTCCACAAGCAGGTAACAGGATTAGCTAACACGCATGAGCTCGTATTAATGGGGGATTTTAACTTCCCTGGTATCTGTTGTAGGACTGTTACAACAAGCCGTAACATGCAAGTTCTTAGCACGTGTAGGGGACAGCTTTCTGATTCAGGAGGAGTTGAGCAAACAACGAGGGGGTCATCCATGTTGGATCTGGTGTTGACCAACAGGGATGAACCAGTTGCGACTGTGAAGGTGGGCGGGAGCTTGGGAGGAAGTGACCATGATCTGATGGAATTCAAGACCCTAAGGAAAGGAGGACACGAGAACAGCAAAACAAGGACACTGGACTTCAGAAAGGCGGATTTCAGCGGAGTCAGCGAAATCGCAGGCAGGGTCCCGTGGAGGGGAGAGGAGTCGAAGGGGGCTGGCAGTTCCTAAGAGCTGTAACACTCAGGCTATTCCGAGGCAGAGGAGAGAGAAGAGGAGCGGCAGGAGGCCAATGTGGCTACACGAGGAGCTTTCTAGCTCTCTACAAACCCATAGGGACAAATCCAGGGAACGGAGGGCGGGGCACGGCTCCAAGGGAGTGGACGTGGCAATAGTGCAAGCATGTAGGGACAAAATCAGGAAAGCCAAGGCAAGGAACGAGTTACAGCTGGCAAGGAATGTTAGAGACAACAGGAAGGGGGGTTCTTCAAATCTGTCAGACACAAAAGAACAATCCAGGACAGTGCGGGTGTGCTGCTCAGTGGAGAAGGTGAGCTGGTAACGCTCCTCCAGCCCCCGGATCATTGCCATTGCTCTTCTCTGAGCCCCTGCCTATTTGCCAACGCCCCCCCGCCCAGCCTGGAGACACCCCCTCTTTACGCAGTGTTCCGGCTGTGCTCGCTCCGGCCGTGCATGTACCGTACCGGCATTGCCCTCGAGTCCCAGGATTTGGTGATAAGAAGCCGAGCAGAGTTCCCTTCGCAGTCTTTCTTGCTTTCTTGCCAAGTCTTCTCCTCCTTCGAGACGAACAAGCACTTTCCTCTGTACAACACCCAGTCTGCCGGGCAGCAGCCTGGAGGGAAGAGGGGGTGAGAGGCTCAGAGGCGCTTCTGGCCCTGAGTGCAGCTAACAGGCTCATGCCCTGGGCCGTACAAAGAAGGCCTGGTCCCTCCCCAGGGGCTCACACTCCCCCAGACTCCAGGCTGCCCCAGGAGCTGCTCCGAGCAGGTGGAGGGCGGGGGGGGAGGGTTCTCGAGGGTTTGGGGCAGGCTGGGAGCTGAGTCCAGGGCTCAGATACAAGCGTAACTGTTCATGGGGTTCAACATTTCCCTGGTGGGGTAAACGAGCCGCATCTCCCTGTCCTTTCGCTCTCCCCCACCCCCGGGGATTCAGCCACCGTGAGGACGTGGACACTGCTCCGTTACAGCTCTGGCCGGAGGGCTGGGCAGTGATGCGCAGACAGACTGAGCCCTTCTAGGGATCGGGCTGTTTCCCTCGTTCTGACAGAGCTCCTTGTTCCGTGTGAGCAGACAGCGACACGCTGCCCTTGTCACCTGGCAGCCGCCTCCTCCCCGTGCCCCGCTCTGCCCGTTGGGGAGGCCCCAGGCTGTCTGCGATGGCGCGTCATCCTCAGGGCTGGGATTCTGCCCTTGGCGAGGGTGCAGGGCCCTGGGTGTCTCCACCGCACCAGAGCCCCGGCTGGAGAGTCGCCCAGCTCGCCTGCCTGGGAGCCCGGGGCAGGACTGGCAGGGGCAGCCTCAGGGAAGCTGATCTCATTTTTTATTGCCTGGGATAGTTTATTTGCCTGGGGTGTTTGAAGCACCAAGCGCGTCACGGGCACAAAATATGACTCAACCTGCCCCGTGTGTGGGCATTTGCTACAAAAAGTCCCAAAGGCGAACGGGCCGTTGTGTGCTGGGCCCCATGGGCTGTTTGTGCACGTCGCCCACTTCTGAACACATGGGAGCTCGGCTGACTAATTAGCATGTTCATAGTTTGTATTTGGCCAGCACCCTTTCTCCAAAGATCCTAGCTTGTGTCTACAGATAAACCGTTAGACAGGCTACATGTGGCAGGCATTGCTTCGTGCACCCCTGAGACGCAGCCACCTCTGGGGTGGGATGCAGCGTGTTTAACAGCTGAAACAGCAGGGGGATTTAGGGGAGCTGGTTGGAACTGGGCCAGGACAGCGGGTTCACGTCCCAACTCTTATTCCATGGAACCAGCCAGTGCCCACCACCCGGGGTTTTCTGTCTCGTCTCCAGCACTGATTACCCCCCCACCCCGCCCTCGCCATCAATACACACACACTCCCCTGCACCATGCAGACCTGGGGGCCAGCGCTGCCTGGGGGAAGAGCTGCCCCTCCTGAATGACCAGAGCCACTTGCTGCAGCACGGCCCTGGCGCTGGGTGCTCCCCCGCCCCAGGGCTCAGCTGTCCCTGCTGGGGGGTGGGGTGCCCCAGTGACCCCCGCCCCAGGAAGGCAGTACCTGTCTGCTCGCAGGGGCGGATGCTGGACAGGGCGCTCTCCATTTGGTTCAGCTTCTCTTTAATTTCTCTCTTCTCCTCCTGTACCCTCGCCAGCTCCTCCTTCGTTCCCTCTAACGCGGCCTCCCGCTGTCGCAGCTGCTCCTGGGTGCTGTTCTCCTCCTGCCGCATCAGCTCCAGCTCCTGCCTGGCCTGCTCCAGCTCCCGCCTGGCCTGCTCCAGCTCCCGCCTGGCCTGCTCCAGCTCCCGCCTGGCCTGCTCCAGCTCCCTCGCTGTCTGCGCCAGGGTCGCCCCCTTGGTGCTGACTTGCTGGGAGAGGCGGCTGCTCTCGGCCTCGTGCGCTCGGGACGCCTGCTGCAGATGCTGGGAAACCTGCCAGTCTGCAGGGGACAGACAGCGTGAACCTGGCCGGACGCATAGGCCGACGGGCACGTGCCAGCAGGGCAGGGCGGGGCCAGGAGGGCGACTCGAGAACTGGGCTCACTCATCCACCCCAGCAGGGCCCCAGGGGGACAGGGACCCTCCCGACCGTGGAGAACAGCCCCGTAATGCTGTTGTATCAACCAGGCAAGGTACTAACAAGCTTCAACAGGACTTTATTTTTGAAGTGGAAACCTCTTTACCAAGCTGCTGCTGCACCCTCGGTAGCTTTCTCCCAGCCTCTCAACTCCTCCCCGCTCCTTCCTGGTTCCTGTCCTTTCAGACTCCCAACAGCCAGAGCTCCCAGTTCTAATAATTACAAGCAACATCGAAACACCACATTCCCGCCTCTCTTAAGAAACTCTCCCAATTAAAATAAACATTATTGTTCTAACCACAGGAACAAATATGAAACAAGACACTATACTGTTGGCAGAAATATGACACCGAAAACACCGTAGATACTACATTACATAGTCTCTAGTCCAGACAGGTGGTCGTCTGGGTCTGACAGGCCGTCTCTCAAGCCCCGGTTCCAGGTGAATGTCTTGTTGTGTTGGTACCACGGTGAAGTCATCCCATGCAGACTGGGCGTTGGCATAATCTCCTCTTGGTGCATAGGCAGGTGCAAGATAAGAAGCATTCCATACCCGCCCATCAGAAAGTCGATAGGTGTAAGGTCCCTTCTTCTCTATGATTTTAAGAGGAGCTATGAATTTATGGTCCCCTTTGCGTAAAGTTCCAGGTTTTCGTATTCTCACGAAGGAACCACACTCAAACTTTGGTTGCTTAGCACCCCGCCGCTTGTCTGTGAAAGCCTTAGACTTTGCTTGGTTCTGTTCAACTGTTTTTCTGACATCATCCTCGGTTGGGGCATCAGGTCGTGCCTTTAACAATCCAGCAATGTTCAGTTTAGTGTTCATCTGTTTCCCATGCCGTAACTCTGCGGGCGATCTTTGCGTGGTGGCATGTCGTGTAGCCTGGCATACCTGCAAGAAATCAGTAGTGAAGGGAATCCACAATCGCCCTTCCAGTTTAGCCGTTTGCAAACTCTCTTTCACACTTCTGTTAAACCGTTCGATTTCCCTACTGGCTTGAGGGTACTATAGGGATGACCTTCTGTGTAAAATGTTCCTCTCTGCTAAAAAAGTTTCAAACTCCAGGGAAGTAAATTGACTACCATTATCTGAAACCAGTTCTTGGGGTTACCTTCCCTGCTAAAAACTGAAGAGAGGAACTTAATTACTGTAGCAGAAGAGATTTGCGATGTAAACGCTACCTCAGGCCATTTACTGAAATAGTCTATTAAGGTGATGGCATAACGGCAGTCAATTGGAGCAATATCAAAGGGTCCTACAATGTCAATTGCCACTTTTTCCCATGCAGATTCAGGAAGAGGAACAGGCTGTAATGGAGGGGTACATGTCACTGCTCTCTTATCATGCATTTGGCAAGTGACACAGGATTTTATGAGTGCTTCAGTTTGAGAGTCCATCCCTGGCCACCAATACAGATCCCGTAGTCGTTGTTTGGTTTGGACAATTCCTGGATGAGTATCGTGTGCCAGGTGTATGAGTTTTGACTGTAATTCTTCTGGCACAAGGAGCCGGTGTGTACCTGGTAGCACACAGCCATCAAACAAAGTTCATCCTGAACTCTAAAATAAGGCAGCAAAACCGGGTCAAGGTTTTTAGGGTGACTGGGCCACCTCTTTGTCAGAAATTCCCGTAGTTTTTGTTGAACTGGACACGCTGAACAAGCAGCTTGAAATTGTTCTCTTGTAACTGCAGTGAGAGCGCTTGTAATAAGCGCAACCACGACATCCTCATCCTCCGGTGGACCATCTGGTGAAGGCAAAGGCAGGCGAGAAAGGCAATCGGGGACCACATTTTGGTTTCCAGGCTTATATTCCAATTCATAACTGAAAGAGAGTAGTCCTGCAGACCCTCGAGCAATACGGTACCCTGCTCTTCCCAGTCCTTTCGTGGTGAGCAACGTCGTCAAAGGGCTGTGGTCTGTGCGCAACTTGAACGTGCGGCCCCACGGGTAAGTTCTCCATCTTTCCGTAGCCCAGACACAAGCAAGTGCTTCTTTTTCGACTGTAGAATATTTCCTCTCAGCATTACTTAGTCTCCTTGAACCAAACGCAACCGTCCTCTCTGTGTTGTCCTCACGCAGTGGTGTGACAACAGCCCCAAGGCCATAATCAGAAGCATCAGTAGTTACAATTGAGGGCAATGCAGGACTGAACAGTGCAAGTACTGGACTATGAACAATCAAGTCTTTCACCGTTTCGAAACTAGCTTGTGCGTCTTCTTGTCCACACTAAGGTTGAACTTCTCCGTAGTAATTCCCGTAACGGTTCAATGACAGAAGCATAACTGGAAATGAATTTTGCATACCAGGAGGTAAGACCCAAGAATGAATGTAAGGTTTGCAAATCTGTTGGAGGAGGAGCATTTGAAATTGCCAGGATATGATCTGGATCAGGTTTTAGTCCAGCCTGTGAAATTGTAAGCCCCAGAAAGGAGAGTTCAGTTTGTCTAAATTTGCATTTGGACCTATTGAGTTTGAGGCCTGCTTTGCTGAGGCAGCTTAGTACAGACTGCAGGTTATTGTCATGCTCCTCAGAAGTATTTCCAAACATGATAATATCATCCAGATAGCACTGAACTCCATGTTGATTCTTCAGAATCAATGACATCATTTTTTGGAAGGCACTTGGGGCAGATGCGAGACCATATGGAACACGTTTAAAACGAAATAGTCCCTTATGTGTAATAAATGCTGTGAGGTCTCTGCTATCTTCATGCAACGTAACCTGGTGGTATGCGCTCTGCAAATCAAGAGTAGAAAACATCTTTGCTCCACGGAGTTCTGCAAATGCTTCTTCTATGTGAGGAAGAGGATGGCTGTCAATCACAATAGCTTTATTTGGCTCCCTTAAGTCCACACAAAGGCGAATGCCTCCACCCTTCTTCTGCGTCACTACGACAGGTGAAACCCATTCCGAGGAGTCGATCTCTTCAATAATGTCCTTTTGAACAAGTTTTCTCAGTTCCTCTGAAACAGCTTCCCTGCCTGAAAATGGTAAGCACTGTAACTTCTGTTGTACAGGCATCACATTATTCCGCATTTTACCTTTATGCAGAAACCCATAAGCACAGCCGCGTTTCTCCTCAACTTGGTGTTGGGTCCCAGCTGAAACTGGTGTGTGTACCGCAGGAGTGCTTTGCTGAGGAAGATCAATTCGTCCATTAACTACCCTGAGATTTAAAGCAGCCAATAAATCTCTGCCAAGGATAGGAGGGCCTTTGTGGACAATGTAGAACTCTGCAGTTACACAGCAATCACCAAAAGTAACTATTGCTGGCAGGCAGCCATGTACTGGAATATGGTTTTTCAAATAGCACACCAAGTGAAGTCTGGGTTCAGTAAGAGGCACGTCTTTCAAGTAAGGCAGAAAGATGGAATCAGGTAGCATAGATACTGCTGAGCCAGTGTCCAACATTAGTTGAATAGAGTGTGGTTTGCCTGAGGGTATAGCGGAAACGTTTACAGTGCACTTTATCTGTTCTGAAATATGTGCAGTAGTGATTTTGTCCACGCTCAGCACAGTAACATCTGGTATTGTAACTGTATGCACCTGTTGATTGAACTGGCTACTGCGACATACTTGAGCAAAATGTCCAGTCTTTTTGCAATGATTGCACTGAGCTACTTTTGCTGGACATCCTGTGTAGCTTGCAAGGTGTTGTGGGGATCCACAGCAAAAACATGCTTTTACTGTATTTTTAATTTGCTGATTCGGTGGTTTTAGCAACATCTAAACACCACAAATGCCAGAGCCTCCAGCAGCGGTGACGGAGACTCAGGAACGTTGGGCCGAGGCGGTTCAAACAGCTGAGAGGCGAGTGGGGGCTGCAGCCAGCCACATCTCCCTGGTAACAGGGCCCCCACCTGCCCTGGGACAGGGCCCCCCACATCTCCCTGGTAACAGGGCCCCTGCCTGCCCCAGGACAGGGCCCCCAAATGCCCTGGACAGGGCCCCCCATGGCTCCCCAGCTGGATCCGTGTTGCTGCTGGGGAGGTTTTCTGAGCTGCAGCCCAAACTCTCCTTTGCTCGGGTTCACCCCTCCCCACGCCCTGTGTCGCCCTGACCCCCCCCCTCCATGGGGCCCCCTGCCCCCCACATCATCACTCCCCACATGCAGCTCCTTCCCTTTCTCTTCTGGCCAGATGTTTTGTCCCCACAAGCCCCCCACAGCCCGAGTCCCCTACTCACAGCGAACCCCCAGGCCGATGGTGGTGGCCAGGAGGAAGAGGCAGGTCCCCAGCAAGCCGAGGGGCAGGTACCGTGTGCTCCACCAGGGCTCTGCAGGAGAGAACCAGCTGCGTTAACACAGGGGAACCCTGGGCACCAAGTCCCCCATCCCCTTCCCCCGAGAGGGCAGCGTGCCTGGGAACGCAAACCCACGGCCCAGCTTCCCCCTCCGGCCACCCAGGCAATGGGGCTCAGCCCCCCAGGAGGGCAGTGGGAGCCAGGGGAGAGCTCCCAGTGCCGTGGGGCTGCAGGGACACGACCCGCCCGGGCTTAGGCTACCAGCTCCGGTTCCCCCACAGTGCGCGGCTGGCAGCCTGGTGGGGTGGGCGCCAGAGCCCTGCCCATGCAGTGGGCCATGCACCCAGGCTTTGCCCTGTGCTCCTGCCCGCCCAGCTGGGGCCTCTGCCCTCACCCAGCCACACTCCCCCATCCCCATCCCCACCAGGAACAGGGACACCCTGCCCAGGGGCCGGGACAGGCTCCTGGGGGCATGGCCAGCACCAGCGCCCCACGGGCAGGTCTGGGCTAACCCCAGGTGCTGGGTCATTCCAACCTGATCCCTGAGCCAGCCGGGCGAGGACCCCGCAGACAGAAGAGCCCCAGCAGCCCCCCAAGCCCGTCCCCGGGGCTGGGCCAGGTATCGTCTGGGGCCTGGCCCAGCCTCCTGGGGAGACAGAGGCCAGTTCACTATAGCGCCCGTTCCTGCCCAAGAAGTCTGTTCTCTCTCGTTCGGAGCCTGATGGGGGCCGTGTCGGAGGGGGCTGCGTCGGGGGTCTGAGCTCCTGTGAGTGGGCTCCATGCCCCTTGTGTGGGCTCTCCCCACGCATGCCCCACCAGCCGCTGGATTTCCTCTCTGTGGCCAAGCAGCCTGCTGCAGGCTCTGGGCCTGGGGCCTCGTGCCTGGCTGGCTACTCTGGGCGCTCACAGCTCCACTCAGAGCTGGGTGAGCGGCAGGGCCCAGGCCCCAGCCCCTCCGAGCGGCAGGGGGAGGCAGCTCCAGCCGGGCACCCGCAAAGGAAGCTCCAGCGAGCATCGGCCGCAGCAGCTCTGTAGGGCTCCACGCCCCAGGGGCTCTGCAGCCAGTGGGGCACAGGACACAGCCCTTGTTATCCTATACAGCAATTCGTTACCACGGCCCGCTTGTGTTGAGGTGTGTGCGGATGTAGCTCATGTACCTGTTATAGGTGTAACCCTTCTGCCCATCAGCGTTGGCAGCAAGAAGGGCCGGGTTCAGTATCTAGGGTTTCCGTTTCAATAACACAGTGCAACCGGCTCGAGCCCCACCCAGTGACCTGGGACAATTACACACCGCCCCCTGGGCGCCTCTGAGAGGCAAAACTTCCCCTCTCGCAAGCACGGAGTCTGAGTGCAGCCAAAGTCTTTTGATAAAGGAGGGAAACAATGCAGCATTATGTTGGGGAAACACCACCAACAGGATTCATAACACCAACCATGAGCAAAAGACCCACCCCCAAGTGAGTTTGGCAGTGTCCTCTTCCTCTCAGGGTCTTAAGTCCAGCAACCCAAAAGTCACCCAAAAGGCAGGGTCAGGAACTCATAGAGCCCCAGAGGGGTGATAAAGGCCGATTTCAGCTGGGCATCTGCATCCAGCGGCACTTGCCAGTAGCCCTTTGTAAGGTCCATGGTGGTGCGGTACCGAGCTCCTCCCAGCTTGTCTAGGAGCTCGTCCGGCCTGGGCATGGGGTAGGCATCAGATACAGTGATGGCATTGAGCTTCCGATAGTCCACACAGAACCGGACCAACCCGTCCTTTTTGGGGACCAGCACCACCGGCGAGGCCCAAGGGCTGGCAGATGGCTGGATCACCACCAAAGCCAGCATGTCCCGCACCTCTCTTTCCAAGCCCTGAGCAGTTTTCCCTGTGACTCGGAAGGGGAAGCATCTTATCGGCGGGTGCGACCCCGTCTGCACCCGGTGGACAGTCAGATTAGTGCGTCCAGGCTGGTTAGAAAACAGCTGTCGGGACGGATGCAGCACCCCCCTGACCTCAGCTTGCTGGGCAGGGGTTAGCTGATCCGAGAGGGGATTTGTTTCCAGGGGGGAACCAGCTCTGGTCCCAGGGAATAGATCTACTAAAGGGTCATCTCCCTGCTCTTCCCACTGTCCACACACGGCCAACACCACATTCCCCCTGGCATAATATGGCTTCATCATATTCACATGGTACACCCGGCGGTGGTGCGCCCGGTTCGACAGCTCCACCACATAGTTTACCTCATTGAGCTGCTTGACGACCTTGAAAGGGCCCTCCCAGGCGGCCTGTAGTTTGTTCTTTCTCACGGGGATGAGAACCATCACCTGATCCCCGGTGGCGTAGGCACGGGCCCGCGCCGTGCGGTCATACCAGACCTTCTGCTTCCTCTGGGCTCTGGCCAGATTCTCCCTGGCCAGGCCCATGAGTTCAGCCAGTCTCTCTCGGAAGATCCGGACATACTCCACCACTGACTCTCCATCGGGAGTGGCCTTCCCCTCCCATTCGTCTCTCATCAGGTCCAGGGGGCCCCTCACCCTCCTTCCATATAACAGTTCGAAAGCCGAAAATCTGGTAGACTCCTGGGGCACCTCCCTGTACGCGAACAGCAGGTGAGGTAAGTACTTGTCCCAATCCTGCGGGTGCTGGTTCATAAAGGTTTTCAGCATCATCTTTAGCGTCCCATTGAACCTCTCCACCAGCCCATTGGACTGGGGGTGATAAGCTGAGGCCCAGTTGTGCTGGACCCCACATTTCTCCCACAAGCACCGGAGCAGGGCCGACATGAAGTTGGACCCTTGGTCTGTCAAGACTTCCTTGGGGAACCCCACTCGGCTGAAAATGGTCAGGAGCGCATCGGCCACGGTGTCTGCTTCAATGGGAGCTAAGGGCACTGCCTCGGGGTAGCGGGTGGCAAAATCTACCACCACCAGAATGTATTTCTTCCCCAACCGGGTCGTCTTGCTGAGAGGCCCCACGGTGTCCATGGCCATCTTCTGGAAAGGCTCCTCTATCATGGGCAAACGTCTCAAAGCCGCTTTCCCCTTGTTCCGGGCCTTCCCCACCCTCTGACAGGGGTCAGAGGATCGGCAATACTGCCGGACCGTGGTAAAGACCCCGGGCCAGTAAAAGTTCTGTAGCAATCTCTGCCGGGTGCGCCGGATTCCCTGGTGCCCTGCGAGGGGGATGTCATGGGCCAGGTACAGGAGCTTGCGGCGATACTTCTGGGGGACCACCAGCTGCCTCCTGATCCCACAGGACTCCACTTCCCCTGGGGGAGCCCATTCTCGGTATACGAACCCCTTCTCCCACAGGAACCTCTCCTGGCAGCCTCTCCTCATGGTCCGTACCACACTGAGGTCGGCCAGGTCCCTGAGCTTCCGCAAGGAGGGATCTTTCCTCAACTCGGCCTGGAACTCAGCGGCTGGGGAAGGGATGGGGACCGGTTCCCTCTCACTGGCCGGGTCTGAGGCCTCAGCCTCTCTGAGCCGTGCCCCTCGGCGCTCCCTCCCACCCAGGGTAGGGTCCTGCGCCTCTGGTGCGGTACCCTCCCCGAGGTCAGGGAGCAGTGCCCCTCGCCGTCTCTGGCTACGGGTCACAACCAGGGCGGTCTGGGGCTTGCTTGGCCAGTCCTCTAGGTCTCCCCCCATCAAAACCTCAGTGGGCAAATGGAGGTGCACCCCCACATCCTTGGGGCCCTCCTTGGCCCCCCATTTCAGGTGTACCCTTGCCATGGGCACCTTAAATGGGGTCCCGCCCACCCGTGTCAGGGCCAGGTAGGTGTTGGGCACCACCCGATCTGGGGCCACCACCTCGGGCCGGGCCAGCGTCACCTCCGCGCCCGTATCCCAGTATCCATTGACCTTCCTCCCATCCACCTCCAGGGGAACAAGGCACTCTCTCCGGAGGGACAGCCCTGCGCCCACACTGTAAACCGAGCACCCTGAGTCCAGAGCCTCCAGCCCTCTGGCGGAGCTGGCCGGAGGTACTCTTCCCTCCTGAGCAGGTGGTAAGCTGGCAGCCCCCTTTCCTGGGTCGTCTGCCCCTCGTCCAGCTGGGTCCCTACCCAGTTAACCCTGGGTAGGTTGGGTCTGCTCAGTTTGTCCCTGAGCCCGGGGCACTGGGTCCGTACGTGGCCTCTCTGGCCACAGTGATAGCAGCTCAGGTCACGTTGGTCCCCTCGAGCGGGTCGGAGGGGCCCGACGCCAGGCGTCCCCCTTGCGAGGGGGTTCTCCCTATTTCCCCGCTGGGAGGCCCCATGGTGACTCTCTCTCTGCATCGGGGAGGGGGCCTGTTCTTTTGGGCGATACTTCTGCTTCTCCTCCCTGCTACCCCCTGACAGACTGTTCACAAACTCGTCAGCCAGCTGCCCTGCGTGCTGGGGGTTCTCGAGCTTTTTGTCCACCAACCACAGCCTCAGGTCGGACGGGCACTGTTCATACAGTTGCTCCAGTACGATTAGGTCAAGCAGGTCCTCTTTAGCTTGGGCCCCAGCTGTCCACTTGCCGGCATATCCCTGCATCCGGTTGACCAGTTGTAGGTAGGTGACCTCAGGCGTTTTACACTGACTCCGGAACCTTCTCCGGTACATCTCGGGGGTCAGCCCAAACTCACGGTGCAGGGCCTGTTTGAACAATTCATAGTCCCCTGCCTCCGCCCCTGTCATTCGGCTGTACACCTCCACGGCTTTGGGGTCCAATAAGGGGGTGAGGAACTGGAGCCTGTCTGCAGGGTCAACCCGATGCATCTCGCAGGCATTCTCAAAGGCCGTCAGGAAGCTATCTATGTCCTCCCCCTCCTTCCGCTGGGCCAGGAAGCACTTATCAAAGCTCCTTGCAGTCTTGGGTCCCCCCACACTCACCACAGCCGGGGCCCCACTGCTCCTCAGCCTGGCCAGCTCCAGTTCATGCTGTCTTTGTTTCTCCTTCTCCTGACGTTCCCTCTCCTTCTCCTCCTGCTCATGCCTACGTTGCCTCTTCTTCTCCTGACGCTCCCTCTCCTTCTCCTGACGTTCCCTCTCCTTCTCCTCCTGCTCATGCCTACGTTGCCTCTCCTTCTCCTGATGCTCCCTCTCCTTCTCCTGACGTTCCCTCTCCTTCTCCTCCTGCTCATGTTGACGTTGTTTCTCCTCATGTTGACGTTGTTTTTCATGATCCTCCAGCTCCCTCATTTTCATCTTCCTCTCCCATTCCAGCCGCATCCGCTCCAGGGATGGGGAGCTCCACCGGGAGGATCCCCTGCTGGCTGCTGGGGTCAGGGTGCCCTCGGTATTCGCTGGGCTTTCCCCAACCCTTCCCCCAGGCCTAGGTAGGAAGGGTCTCAGGATGTCCTCGGCAGCAGTCTGACCCCTCCCAGCCCGGTCAGGCCCCAGGGCCCACGCTGCGTCCGCCGGGTGGCTTCCCTCTGGGACAGGGATCGGGTCATCCAAGCGATCCCTCTCGTCCAACTGGGCAATCAGCTGTTCCTTGGTGGACCTCCCAATGCGCAGCCCCCTCTGCCTGCACAGCTCCACCAGGTCACTCTTAAGGCATTTAGCGTACATCTCCCTGCTGGCCACTCGCAGGCCGGGCAGCTTCCCACGGTTTCCAGGAAAAGCCCTTAGTGTGCCAGTCCTTCTTGAGGTCACCACCTCTTTGCCAGGGTCGAGCTGCAGACTCCTCCACCCCTGGGACCGCTCGCTGCAATCCCCCGGGGGACCCTGTTACTGCAAAAGTCCTTCTCTCTGGTCACACATTCCCAGGGGTTAACCGCCCCCCGAAACCGTCTCTCTCTGAATCTTCAGCACGCCTGGTCCCCGTCAATTCCCCTTCGTTTTACTGCTCCCCAGTCACTTACTGCAGGAAGCGCCGTTCACAGGGTGCAGTACATCCCACCTCTGCCACCAGTTGTCACGGAGTGTGGGGGAGTCCACGCCCTGCACCCCTCTTCCTGGGATTCACTGAGACTCTCAGCCAGCCAGTAAAACAGAAGGTTTATTGGACAACAGGAACACAGTCCAAAACAGAGCTTGTGGGTACAACCAGGACCCCTCAGTCAAGTCCTTCTGCGGGAGCATAGACCCCAGCCCTGGGGTTCCCTGCGTTGCTCCACCCAGCCCCAAACTGAAACTAAATCCACCCAGCAGGCTCCCTTCTGCAGCCTCTGTTCACATTCCCGGGCAGAGGTGTTACCTCCCCCTCCTCCTCCTGGCTCAGGTGACAGGCTCTCAGGTCTCCCCTCCCCAGGGCACATTCCCAGGTCAACACTCCCCCCTCCCTGCTGCCTCACATCCTCACACTAATGTCTTACAGGAGACAGGCCTGTCGGCTGACTCTCACTACAGCAGCTAAATATCATGAAGGGAAGGAAGGAAAAGGCAAGCTAGCCCTATGGGCTATGCTCCCAGCCCGGGCAAGGAGACACCCCCAGGGCCAAGCCACACCCTGGGGTCCCTTGGTGGGGATTCCTGCAAACGGTCCCCTCAGCCCCACAGATTGGCTCCCCCTTGTCCTGCACCGCTCCGCCAGCCCTCCGGCAGTGGGGCTGCTGCAGTGGGGTGGGGAGTGGGGCAGGCTGTGCAAGCCTGTGCCGGGGGGGCTCCAGCGCTTTCCTGGCAGGGATCTGGTGACATAGGCACCACTGCAGGGTGTGATGGCGAGCGGCTCTCCTCTCCAGAGCCCCTGGGGCCCAGCCCTGCAGAGCTCGGCTGAGGGCTTGGGGGCCATACTAAGGGGGGGCCCCCTCAGGGCACAGCCACCTGGGTAAGGTCCCCTCTGGGGGCCTGAGCCAGCACAGCAGGGGGTCCTAGACTTAGAGCCCAGTCATAGGCTCGCACCCAGCACCGCTGCCGGACGGCGTCTCACTCGCTCCCCGGGGTTTCCTCCCGCTCTCCAGTCATTGCTGCGACGCGTCCGGCCCCCAGCATCCCTCATAGAACGCAGCCCCCGGAGCTGGTGCGGGATCCCGGGTCGGCCTCACCAACCCCTGCCCCCGCCTACTCCCCTCTTTGTGCACCCCAGGGTCGCGTTAGCCCCTTGTGCCACAGCATCGCGCTGGGTGCTCGTCTTCCCTTTGTCCACTCTGACCCCAATTCCCCCTCCGAGTCGCTGCTTCCCAGATACAGCCCCGCTCTGCACGCCAGCTGCGGTCCTGCTCCCCACGGGGAGGACTCTGCCTCTGTGTGCCTGGGCCCAGCTGACCAAGCGATCCCGCTCGCTCTGTGTGCCAGGCCTGGGGACGGGGCAGGGTCCCTGCAAAGGGAGCAGGAGGCCCCTGGGTGCCTGCCCGGCTTGCTCCCCCCAGGACCCCTGGGCTAGGGGCAGGGCGAACAGCCACACACTCACCTTTGCTCTGCTCCGCCCCTTGCCCCCGCCTCACCTCCCCAGGCTGGGCCAGCTGGATGTTCTCATAGGTGAGCTCTGCCTCCTCCTCGTCTGCGGGCGCTGCAGGGAGAGGGCGCTGGTTAGTCTGCAGGCCTGGCTCAGGGCAAGGGGCGGCACCGTGCAGGGGGCAGGTCAGCTCTTACCTGCCTCCCACGCCCTGGAGCACACGCTGCTCCCCACAGGGGCCTTCACAAACTTTAGGTCGGCATAAACGACGCTCTGGGCCATCTGGGAGCCGGCTGCAGCTCCGGGGCTCACTGGGGAGGGGCTGGCAGTGCCTGTGCAGTGCTGGCTGTGTGGGAACCGGCTGTGCCCGCGGTGCCGGCTGTGGAGGGACCGGCTGTGTCCGCGGTGCCGCCTGTGGAGGGACCGGCTGTGTCCGCGGCGCTGGCTGTGGGAGAACTGGCTGTGCCCCCGGTGCCGGCTGTGGAGGGACCGGCTGTGCCCGCGGTGCTGGCTGTGGAGGGACCGGCTGTGCCCGCGGTGCCGGCTGTGGGGGAACCGGCTGTGTCCCCGGTGCCGGCTGTGGAGGGACCGGCTGTGCCCGCGGTGCCGGCTGTGGGGGAAACGGCTGTGTCCGCGGTGCCGGCTCTGGAGGGACCGGCTGTGCCCACGGTGCCAGCTGTGGAGGGACCGGCTGTGCCCGCGGCGTTGGCTGTGTAGGGACCGGCTGTGTCCGCGGTGCCGGCTGTGGGGGAACTGGCTGTGTCCGCGGTGCCGGCTGTGGAGGGACTGGCTGTGTCCGCGGCGTTGGCTGTGGGGGAACCGGCTGTCTCCGCGGTGCCGGCTGTGGGGGAACCGGCTGTCTCCGCGGTGCCGGCTGTGGGGGAACTGGCTGTGTCCGCAGTGCTGGCTATGGAGGGACCGGCTGTCTCCGCGGTGCCGGCTGTGGGAGAACCGGCTGTGTCCGCGGTGCCGGCTGTGGAGGGACCGGCTGTGTCCGCGGTGCCGGCTGTGGAGGGACCGGCTGTGTCCGCGGTGCCGGCTGTGGAGGGACCGGCTGTGTCCGCGGTGCCGGCTGTGGGGGAAACGGCTGTGTCCGCGGTGCCGGCTCTGGAGGGACCGGCTGTGCCCACGGTGCCAGCTGTGTAGGGACCGGCTGTGTCCGCGGTGCCGGCTGTGGGGGAACTGGCTGTGTCCGCGGTGCCGGCTGTGGAGGGACTGGCTGTGTCCGCGGCGTTGGCTGTGGGGGAACCGGCTGTCTCCGCGGTGCCGGCTGTGGGGGAACCGGCTGTCTCCGCGGTGCCGGCTGTGGGGGAACTGGCTGTGTCCGCAGTGCTGGCTATGGAGGGACCGGCTGTCTCCGCGGTGCCGGCTGTGGGAGAACCGGCTGTGTCCGCGGTGCCGGCTGTGGAGGGACCGGCTGTGTCCGCGGCGTTGGCTGTGGAGGGACCGGCTGTGTCCGCGGCGTTGGCTGTGGGGGAACCGGCTGTGCCCGCGGTGCTGGCTGTGGAGGGACCGGCTGTGTCCGCGGTGTTGGCTGTGGAGGGACCGGCTGTGTCCGCGGTGCCGGCTGTGGAGGGACCGGCTGTGTCCGCGGCGTTGGCTGTGGAGGGACCGGCTGTGTCCGCGGTGCCGGCTGTGGAGGGACCAGCTGTGGAGGGACCGGCTGTGTCCGCGGCGTTGGCTGTGGAGGGACCGGCTGTGTCCGCGGCGTTGGCTGTGGAGGGACCGGCTGTGTCCGCGGTGCTGGCTGTGGGGGAACTGGCTGTGTCCGCGGTGCCGGCTGTGGAGGGACCGGCTGTGTCCGCGGTGCCGGCTGTGGAGGGACCGGCTGTGTCCGCGGTGCTGGCTGTGGAGGGACCGGCTGTGTCCGCGGCGTTGGCTGTGGGGGAACCGGCTGTGTCCGCGGCGTTGGCTGTGGTGGGACCGGCTGTGTCCGCGGTGCCGGCTGTGGAGGGACCGGCTGTCTCCGCGGTGCTGGCTGTGGAGGGACCGGCTGTGTCCGCGGCGTTGGCTGTGGAGGGACTGGCTGTGTCCGCGGCGTTGGCTGTGGAGGGACCGGCTGTGTCCGCGGTGCAGGCTGTGGAGGGACCGGCTGTGTCCGCGGTGCCGGCTGTGGAGGGACCGGCTGTGTCCGCGGTGCAGGCTGTGGAGGGACCGGCTGTGTCCGCGGTGCTGGCTGTGGAGGGACCGGCTGTGTCCGCGGTGCCGGCTGTGGAGGGACCGGCTGTGTCTGCGGTGCCGGCTGTGGGGGAACCGGCTGTGTCCGCGGTGCCGGCTGTGGAGGGACCGGCTGTGTCTGCGGTGCCGGCTGTGGGGGAACCGGCTGTGTCCGCGGCGTTGGCTGTGGAGGGACTGGCTGTGTCCGCGGCGTTGGCTGTGGAGGGACCGGCTGTGTCCGCGGTGCCGGCTGTGGAGGGACCGGCTGTGTCCGCGGTGCAGGCTGTGGAGGGACCGGCTGTGTCCGCGGTGCTGGCTGTGGAGGGACCGGCTGTGTCCGCGGTGCTGGCTGTGGAGGGACCGGCTGTGTCCGCGGTGCTGGCTGTGGAGGGACCGGCTGTGTCCGCGGTGCCGGCTGTGGGGGAACCGGCTGTGTCCGCGGCGTTGGCTGTGGGGGAACCGGCTGTGTCCGCGGTGCCGGCTGTGGAGGGACCGGCTGTGTCCGCGGTGCCGGCTGTGGGGGAACCGGCTGTGTCCGCGGCGTTGGCTGTGGGGGAACCGGCTGTGTCCGCGGTGCCGGCTGTGGAGGGACCGGCTGTGTCCGCGGTGCAGGCTGTGGAGGGACCGGCTGTGTCCGCGGTGCTGGCTGTGGAGGGACCGGCTGTGTCCGCGGTGCCGGCTGTGGAGGGACCGGCTGTGTCCGCGGCGTTGGCTGTGGAGGGACCGGCTGTGCCCCCGGCACTGGCAGAGGATCTAGCTCACTCGCTCTGTGGCAGAAGAAAAGGGATCTCACAGACAGCAGGAAGCAGACGTTTGCATAGAGCTGGGAGCAGGTGGGGCCGGCCAAGCGCAGATGGGCTCTCGCCAGCAGCCAACTTCTCTTTTACTTTCTCCAAGCAGAGAAAGTCCCGACCCCTCCCCTGGAGCTAATGAACTTACAGGAGCAGGCTGGAGGGGCTGGTGCGATCCACCCCACGCTCTGTACGGAGATGCCCAGCCTGGCGGAGGCAGAGTTGGTCCAGACCCCACCGGGTTACCGGGGAGGGGCCTTTGTGGCTGGGTGACTGGGGAGAGCAGAGCAGCTTGTCTGCCGGCAAGAGCTGCAGCATTGATTTGCCACCCCTGGCCATGTGCAAGGCGCTGCTCAGACAGGGACGGAGACGCTCTCCCTGCCCTGGGAGCTACGCTCGGCACCGGCTCCGTGCAGAGGGCAGGGCGCTGGGAAGAGAAGCCTCTGGCTTGGCCTGTGGTTGAAGCTGAAGACTTTGTGAGTCGCTGCCATGCAGGGCTGGGGCCAACGCTGACCGATCTGCCAGCCTGTCTCTGTCGGTTCAGAGCGTGACGACGTCACCCCGAACGCCGTGCCATGCTGGCAAAGCCCCAGCGTGGATGCGGTTATCCCGGCTCCAGGGGCCGTAGCCAGGACAGCGTGTTCCCTCCAGGGCACTGGTCTAAGCTATGCCGGCAGCCGCACCCTCTGGTCAGCCCAGTGGCGTCTCCTGCGTGTCGGGGTGTCTGGTCTGGCAGGGCCTCCCAGGGCAGACAAGGGCTCCGGGGCCCGTGGAGGAGGAGCGGCCGGCAGGGTCCGGTGGGGGTTTGGTGCCAGGCACAGGGAGCAGGCAGGCTTGGAGCAGGCAGTGAGATGTTTGACTTCGGGGCAATAGCACGGGGCAGCCGGCCCCTGTCTATCTGCGACGGGCTTCTTTCCGGAGAACCAGCCCGTCTCAGCCCAACTGTGAACAATCAACTGGCTGCTGGCTGGCGGCTGCCTGGCTAACGAGCCCCTGGGCCCCGTAGGAGGTGACCGGAGCTCAGTGGACGAGGGGTTCGGGGAGAGAGATGCTCCGGGAAGGGAGGTGGGGCTGGACCTTCCCGAGAGCTGCGGGAGGCCCAGGCTGTGAGGAGCCGTGTGCTGGGAGAAGGGCTGCAGCTGGCAGGAAGGCCCTGGCTCCAGGGACAGGATAACGGGGGGTGGGGGGTGCCTTGGGGGTGCGGCCGGAGCGTGGCACTGCCGGACTCAGCCAGAGGCATCCGGGGAAAGGTCTTTCTCGTGTTCCTGGGAATTGTCTGTTCATGAAACCGGCGCCTCCGAAGGGGGCTGCTCTTGGACTGATGCCAGCCTGGCTGAAGCTACAGGCGGGGCGACCCGCCTGGCACCCCTGCTCTCTGCACCCGGCCCCAAGGGGCAAGCGGGTGTCAAGGAGTCCCCGGGCATTGCTCTGAAACTGCTCCCCATGAAGCCAGGCAGGACTCTGGGGAAGTCTCCTCTGTGGGAGCAGCCTGTCTGCAGGACACACAGCTCACACAGCTTCCACCTTCCTGGGTCTGACCTCGGAGCATTCAGCCTCCTCTGCCCCTCCGTGCGCTTCCCCCAGCCAGTCCGCCCAGGCGGGGTCCTGGGGAAGCCAGAGGGTCCTGCCCCCCAACTCCGCAGTCAGACAGGACTCTCAGCCAGCCAGTAAAACAGAGGTTTATTAGATGACAGGAACATGGTCTAACACAGAGCTTGTAGGTGCAGAAAACAGTATCCCTCAGCTGGGTCCATTTTGGGGGGCAGTGAGCCAGACAACCACATCTGCCCTTCACTCCATGTCCCAGCCAGCCCCAAACTGAAACTCCTTCCAGCCCTTCCTCCTCTGGGCTTTGTCCCTTTCCCGGGCCAGGAGGGCACCGGATCCCTTTGTTCTCCAACCCTTTAGCTCTCACCTTGCAGGGGGAAAGGGCCAGGCCATCAGTTGCCAGGAAACAGGGTGTCGGCCATTCTCTGTGTCCAGACCCCTGCACACACCTGCCCTCTAGGGCTCTGCAATGATCATACACCCTTACCCCACCCCCTAGATACTTAAGAACTGCCTAGGGGAAACTGAGGCACCCCCACACTATTCAGAGGAAACGTTAAGAACAGTCCCGCTTCATCACACCCATTCCTTTGATCTGGAGCTGGGGATAGTTCAGTTTCCCTAAGGAGAGACAGGGCAGTCCGTATCCACTGGGTCGTTGGGTGCTAAGTGCCAATGTCTCGGTGTCACGGAGTGTGGGGGAGTCCGGGGCCTGCACCCCTCTTCCTGGGATTCACCGTCACTCTCAGCCAGCCAGTAAAATGGAAGGTTTATTGGACAACAGGAACACAGGCCCAAACAGAGCTTGTGGGTACAACCAGGACCGCTCAGTCCTTCTGGGGAGCAGGGAGCTTAGACCCCAGCCCTGGGGTTCCCTGCGTTCCACCACCCAGCCCCAAACTGAAAAAAAAAAAACCTCCCACAGGCTCTCTCCCCCTCCCCCCAGCTCCTCCTCTAGCCTTTGTCCAATTTCCCAGGCCAAGGTGTCAGCTCTCCCAGCCCCCCTCCTGGCTCAGGTTAGAGCCTCAGGTATCTTCCTTCAGGGGAAGTCTCCCATCGCCAATGCAGACAGTCCCAGTGAACCTCCCCGGCAACCCTCCTTGGACAAATCCACCCCACTCCCTGCTGCGTCACATCTGGCGATTGGATTTGCCCCTGTTGTCTCAGATGCTCCACTGATGTGGGGATTAAGTCCCAGACACCTATGTCTGTTCACCTGCCCTGAGAGGAAACAGTCCCCTTCCACCCACCAGGTAACAATGCAGCAGGTAGGGGAAACTGAGGCACACACAGGCTTCACACAAATATTACAAACGATTTCCAATTTGTCACAGTCTCACTGCAGACACTGGCTGGCTGCGTCAGTCACTAAAGAGTGGACGTGTCTCTCCCAGGGCTCTGTCTCAGTTGGACTCGCTGGGCAGAGCTCACAGCACGAAGCAGGGGGGCTGGAGCCCCAAAGACTCAGTCTCGGAGGCAGTGAGACCACGTGGCTTACTCTGGAGGAAGAGTGAGACCCGTAGAGGGCCTGTCCCACTGACGGACTCCTCCTAGAGACTGGTCCAAAGCTGGGGTCGTAGCACCGATCCTGTGGGACTAGGACCGCATGTCTTGAGACAAAGTTCTCCAGTCCAGACTGGGCTGGAGCCACTCCAGGGTGGACCATTGTGCATTGCACGTCCTACAATAGGTGTCTATTAGCATTCGAAGTCTGATGCCACTGACAGCGGGCAGAGCCTGCAGAAGGACGCTGCCAGGAAGAGGTAAATAGTGGGGTGGGGGTGGGGACCCTAGGTGAACATCACAGGTCTGGTCTGGTGCATTTGGGGGGAAGACACCCCAGCACCCTTCACCTAGGCAGTGATCTGACGGCAGGTTTTCTTCATGAAAATGGACTTCAGCCAGGCTTGGTTGTAAAGACCAGGGTGGATTCAGAGGCAGGCCACCCAGGTGACCTTTGGGTGAGAAACTTCGTTAGACAGGAGGAGAACTTGGTAGTTCGGTTCATGAGAACACGTCTTCTGATGTGTACGGAACCGTTTGCTCCCATCTCTCACGCTGGTTTCTGCTTGAATCGCTTGTGTTACTGTAGTTGAACTCAAGCGCTGTGTGTGGTACCGGGGAGGGAGGAAAGGGAAAGCTGGGGTACACTGCTCCTTTGGGAACAGGGGATCTTGGATCTCTCGGGGGATGCAGTGACTGGGGCTGGATCACAGAGCGGAGGGCACACTTTGCAGGGCCTTGGAGGCTGGCGGGATTGGTTGGCAGCCTGCAAGGCAAAGGCAGGGCTGGTACAGGCTGGTGGAGAGGACTGGAGGGCTGCCAGGCTGGGGGCAGCAGGGGGCTGGCACCGGCAGGGATAACAAGGCGACTCTCAGCCCTGGGTGCCGTGAGAGGCGTCACAATGCGTGCACCCTGTCCGGGCAAACCCCTCAATTGTCCCTGTCTGCCTGGGGTTCTAGCCTGCGTCTGCCTTGCAGGGGGACGTTTCTCCCAGGGACACGAGAGAGCCACCCTGTTTTCTCCCTTGCTCCCACTTCGCGTCGGTCTTTCTCCTGGCCAGGGCAGCATCAATCCCCAGCCACCTGGCTTCCGGCTGCTCTTCCCGGGTTCGCCAGGGCTGCCTCCCTGGCTCCCCCGGCACTGCAGGGCACTGGCTCTGCCGCCAGCACAGGGCCTGGCTCCGGTGGGGGGAGACTGGGGGCTGCCACAGCGATGCTCAGTGCAGCCTGGCTGTGCTCTGCCTCGGTTGCTGCCACTTGCGGCTGCCTCTGGGTGGGACTGCAAACCAGCCGGACAACCCCCGCCCTCCGCCAGCGCCTCGCCCTCCCCAGCACAAGCCCAGCGCCCCCAGCCGCTGCTCTCCAGCCTCTGCTGGCGCACGGGCAATGGACCGTCCCTTGCAGGAGTGAGGCGGGGCCTTCAGGATTCGGCCCCGCGTCGGCGACCCAGGAGCCTCTCCGGCTGCAGGCTGCTGCCCATCCCGGCAGCGTGGGGCGAGTCCAGTGAGCCCATCAGCCCCAGCCAGCCGGGGACTGACCCCAGAAAAGAGCTGGGGCTCCCCTGTTATGGGAAGGGGGCTCAGCCACGGCACGGCTCTGTGCTGTCCTGGGAGGAGCCCCCGGCCCGGGTCCCTCTGTCGCTCACCCTCTGCTGAGAGGTGGGTGGGGGAATGATGCTCCGCGCTGCCGTGGGGCTACCCTAGGCCTTGAGCGACTGGGCTCTGCCTGGGCTGTGAGCCGCTGGGGCACGGCTTCCCTGGGTGCTGGTGAGGGCTGCCTATGGGTGCGCTCAAGGGAATGGATGCAGGGGTCCCCCTCCCCCGACACACGGGCTCCCAAGAGAAGGTGAGACGGGAACATTTTAAGGGTTTATTGGTGAGCTTTACAGAGGTGGGGTGGGGGAAACAGCTTCCCCCCGCCTCCCGGCTGCTGCTGCCCATCACCATTGCAGCTGGGTGCCTTCCCATCAAATCTAGAGCGACAGCACGGTCCTTAGGGGGTTCACAGAGCCTCTGGCATCCTTCCCCTTTGGGAATAAAATCGGGGTTGGGGGATGCAGTGGGGGGCGGGGGGTTCGGACGGGGAAAGCCTTGTCGAAGAGGGAGGTGTTGCAGAGTTCCTCGGAGAGGCTCTGACTCCGGATTCACCTGATCTCCAGAAGCTCATGCCACCGCCGGTCCCCTCGCCCAGGCATGCCGGGTCCCGGCTCAGGCACTGTGCCCTGGACTCTGCGGTCTGCACTGCCCCAGAGGAGCGCAGCTGTCGGGGGGCCAGAGAGCGACAATCTGGCTCTGGCAGAGCGGGGGCTTGATCCGGTGATTGCTCTGACGGTTAGGCCTGGACAGGACCTGGGGGCCGCTGGACAGAGTGGAGCATGGGCCTGACGGGCTCATGGGAGCCCAGACCCCGGGGCGGGCGGTAGCGTGGGGGTGCATGGATCACTGGGCTCCCAGGAGGGCAGGAGCACCGGGAGCAGAGGGGAGCAGGTCACCAGGTGCAGGGTCCCAGGGCTGGGCCCTCAGCCGCTCTCACTGGGGATCAAGGCAGGTGTAGGTCGTGTTCCACCCCAGGAAAGTGGGAGGGGCAGAGCCGTGGCCCCACTGCAAGGTGAGGGCACTCTGCTCACAGATCCAGCGGCAGGGGTCTGTGCACGACCCGCCCGACAGCCCAGGGCCCGACACCCTCCCACAAGCCAGGTAGGAGGCGGTGGAGCGCGTCACTGGGAAGAGCCTGGGTGGAGAGAGCAGAAAAGGCAGCGTCAGGACGTCTCCTGGGGCCTCCTTCATGGAGATCCCTGGGGGCAGCACCCAACCCTCCACCCCACAGGGGCTCGGACAGAGCCGCCCCGCAACCCCCCCTCTCCACCGCTCCGCGTGTGCCCTCCTCCCCAGCTCCGCCCCACAAACCCACGGCTCCCCCGCCCCCTGTGTGTCCTGCCCCCCAGCTCCACCCCGCAAACCCCCCACTCGCCCCCCATGTGCCCTGCTCCCCAGCCCCGCAATCCCCCCACTCCCCCACCCCCCATGTGCCCTGCCCCCCAGCTCCGCCCCGCAAGCCCCCCCGCTAGCTCCCCATGTGCCCTGCCCCCCAGCCCCGCCCTGCAACCCTCTGCTCTCCCACCCCCCGTGTGCCCTGCCCTCCAGCTCTGCCCCGCAAACGCCCCACTCCCCCGCCCCCCGTGTGCCCTGCCCCCCAGCTCCGCCCCGCAAACCCCCCGCCCCCCGTGTGCCCTGCCCCCCAGCACCGCCCTGCAGGCGTGGACTTCGCCCGAGATGTCCCTAATATGGGGATGGTGCTCCAGACTAACAGGACTGTCCTGTCATCAGGGCCAGCGGCTCTCATTGATTGTATCTCCGGGTACCGTAAGGAGGCAATGGACTGTCTGGGCTGGGTTTGCCGGGTGCCTTTTCACAGATCCATGGCTTCTTTTCAAGATAATAGCAGGTGTTACTCTTTATGACACCACCTCTTATTGCTCCACACGACGTATAGCTGTAACTCGGGTAGCTCAAGTCTCTGGAAAGAGAAGGGGCATTGCTGAGACAGCCTGGCCCGCCCTACGCTGGCTGTCAGCTCTGCCACCCTGGCGCACTAAGGCCAGGTCACCATCGATTTCAAGGCCAGAGTCGCTTCACCCAGCGACAGCCGCAGCCCAGCCAGGAGCCCCTCCTTCAGCGAAAGCGACACCCACTCGTCACGGAAACCCGGGGGATGGAGACTCCGCTGCGTGCCTGGGTGAGTTGTTCCACTGGTTAATTTCCCGCCCGGTTTTCTGCCTTATTTCCTGTCTGATTTTTGTCTCTCTTCGTCTTCCAGCCACTGGGGTTTGCTCTGCTCTCGTCTGCAGCTAGATTGAGGAGCCGCCTGCCACCAGAAATCTGCTCTGTATGTAGGTGCCCTGGGCCCAGATCCACAAAGACATGCAAGTCCCAGGCCTCGGCACCCTGCGCTGCAGAAAATCCCCCCTCGACTGCCGCTGAGCCCTGGAGGAGCCTAAAGTCACTCAGCACCTAACCTTTGGCTGTCAAGGTTTCCTGGCCCTGGCTGCTGTGGTCACAGCTGAGCTTCTGCCTTGGAATCCTGTCCCCCCTGGGCATTCACACCTCCCCTGCCTGCTGCTGCTTCTGCCGGCTCCCTTCAGCCTCTCCTGCCCCTCTGCCCCTCTCGGTGGGCTTGGCACAGGGCTCGTCTCCCTGTCCACCCTGGTCCAGTCGTGCTGCTTCTGCCCCCGGCTCTGCGGTGACTCAGCTCTGCCTCTCCATACTCAGCTTCATGGATTCCCGGGCCAGAAGGGACCACTGTGCAAATCTAGTCTGACCCCCTGCATAGCACGGGCCCTAGGACTGGCCTGACCCCCTGCACAGTGTGGGCTAGAGACCTGCCCCTGTACGGGGAGACTTTGCAAACCAGTAAAATGCCTGAAACCACTATGGCTTATTGAGAAAAGGTGTGTGTGTGGGGGGGGGGGTTGGGTGCCATAGAAAGGGCAGCTTGACCCTGCATCCTTCCTGATAAGAATTGTGTTGAAGTTGCTGATACATGCATCTTAGAAGAGCAGGATGTGCCCCAGGAATGTCTATTGGGGCCTCAAGGCTGCAAACTCTGGAAAAACCCACACCTGGTTAATCGATAATCAGAAGGAACCTCTCGCTTGACCATTGAAACTGCTTACTTAACAAGTTTGCTTTAAGGGCCATGTCATTCTATTACTAATGTATAAATAAGGGGAAAAAGTTTGAGGTAGTGGATCTCTTCAGGACTGGACTCTCTCTCTCTCTCTCTGGATGCATCGTGTGTTCCCCACTAGCAGACGGGCTGCCGCTGTGCCACTCGAGAGCCACACTCAGCTTTGGTAATTATCAAGGGTTGGGGGTGTTTTACTAACCTGTTGCGGACGTGTGTATAAGTGCCTGAGACTAAGTAAAGTTTAGCTTTAAGTGAAAGCACTCTTGTGTTGTCCTGTTTATGCCAGTCATCTATCAGTCAGATGGCTGTGTCTCCCCTGACTTATTTCCTGACACCACCTCACACGGAGTAAAAGTTACCAAGAGCTTTGGGTTGAAAGAACCCCGGGTAACAGCCCCCAGATAATTCCTAGGGCAGATCTCTTAGAAAAAGATCCCATCTTGATTTAAACATGGTCAGTGATGGAGAATCGCCATGGCCCTTGTAAATAAAAATGTTCTACGCTGATAAAATTTATTTATTTAATAGACCAACAGACAATAAATTATATATATTCTGTATACATAATAAAAACTATTCATAAAATTGTCCAATTACAGGCCTATATAATTTAACTACAATGAAGTATTAACAATCTTCTCATTTTTGATTATGAATATAATCTGAGAGTCTCTGGATTAAGTTTAGAAGTGTGAGCAACACGGGTGATGTCGTGGTGGGAGTCTGTTATAGACCACCGGACCAGGGGGATGAGGTGGACGAGGCTTTCTTCCGGCAACTCACGGAAGTTACTTGATCGCAGGCTCTGGTTCTCATGGGCAACTTCAATCACCCTGATATCTGCTGGGAGAGCAATACAGCGGTGCACAGAGAATCCAGGAAGTTTTTGGAAAGTGAAGGGGACAATTTCCTGGTGCAAGTGCTGGAGGAACCAACTAGGGGGAGAGCTTTTCTTGACCTGCTGCTCACAAACCGGGAAGAATTAGTAGGGGAAGCAAAAGTGGATGGGAACCTGGGAGGCAGTGACCATGAGATGGTCGAGTTCAGGATCCTGAGACAAGGAAGAAAGGAGAGCAGCAGAATACGGACCCTGGACTTCAGAAAAGCAGACTTAGACTCCCTCAGGGAACTGATGGGCAGGATCCCCTGGGAGAATAACATGAAGGGGAAAGGAGTCCAGGAGAGCTGGCTGTATTTTAAAGAATCCTTATTGAGGTTACAGGGACAAACCATCCTGATGTGTAGAAAGAATAGTCAATATGGCAGGCAGCCAACCTGGCTTAACAGTGAAATCCTTGCTGATCTTAAACACAAAAAAGAAGCTCACAAGAAGTGGAAGCTTGGACAAATGACCAGGGATGAGTATAAAAATATTCCTCGGGCATGCAGGAGTGAAATCAGGAAGGCCAAATCACACCTGGAGTTGTAGCTAGCAAGAGATGTTAAGAGTAACAAGAAGGGTTTCTTCAGGTATGTTAGCAACAAGAAGGTCATCAGGGAAAGTGTGGGCCCCTTACTGAATGAGGGAGGTTTCAGAGTAACAGCTGTGTTAGTCTGTATTCGCAAAAAGAAAAGGAGTACTTGTGGCACCTTAGAGACTAACCAATTTATTTGAGCATAAGCTTTCGTGAGCTACATCATCCGATGAAGTGAGCTGTAGCTCACGAAAGCTTATGCTCAGATAAATTGGTTAGTCTCTAAGGTGCCACAAGTACTCCTTTTCTTTTTGTGAATGAGGGAGGCAACCTAGTGACAGAGGATGTGGGAAAATGTAATGTACTCAATGCTTTTTTTGCCTCTGTGTTCAGGAACAAGGTCAGCTCCCAGACTGCTGCACTGGGCAGTACAGCATGGAGAGGAGATGACCAGCCCTCTGTGGAGAAAGAAGTGGTTCGGGACTATTTAGAAAAGCTGGACAAGCACAAGTCCATGGGGCCGGATGCACTGCATCCGAGAGTGCTAAAGGAGTTGGCGGATGTGATTGCAGAGCCATTGGCCATTATCTTTGAAAACTCATGGCGATCCGGGGAGGTCCTGGATGACTGGAAAAAGGCTAATGTAGTGCCCATCTTTAAAAAAGGGAAGAAGGAGGATCCGGGGAACTACAGGCCAGTCAGCCTCACCTCAGTCCCTGGAAAAATCATGGAGCAGGTCCTCAAGGAATCAGTTCTGAAGCACTTAGAGGAGAGGAAAGTGATCAGGAACAGTCAGCATGGATTCACCAAGGGCAAGTCATGCCTGACTAATCTAATTGCCTTCTATGACGAGATAACTGGCTCTGTGGATGAGGGGAAAGCAGTGGACGTGTTGTTCCTTGACTTTAACAAAGCTTTGGACACAGTCTCCCACAGTATTCTTGCCAGCAAGTTAAAGAAGTATGGGCTGGATGAATGGACGATAAGGTGGATAGAAAGCTGGCTAGATCATCGGGCTCAACGGGTAGTGATCAATGGCTCCATGTCTAGTTGGCAGCCGGTATCAAGTGGAGTGCCCCAAGGGTCAGTCCTGGGGCCAGTTTTGTTCAATATCTTCATTAATGACCTGGAGGGTGGTGTGGATTGCACCCTCAGCAAGTTTGCAGATGACACTAAACTGGGAGGAGAGGTAGATACGCTGGAGGGTAGGGATAGGATCCAGAGGGCCCTAGACAAATTAGAGGATTGGGCCAAAAGAAATCTGATGAGGTTCAACAAGGACAAGTGCAGAGTCCTGCACTTAGGACGGAAGAATCCCATGCACCGCTACAGACTAGGGACCGAATGGGTCGGCAGCAGTTCTGCAGAAAAGGACTTGGGGTGACAGTGGATGAGAAGCTGGATATGAGTCAGCAGTGTGCCCTTGTTGCCAAGAAGGCCAATGGCATTTTGGGATGTATAAGTAGGGGCATTGCCAGCAGATTGAGGGACGTGATCGTTCCCCTCTATTCGACATTGGTGAGGCCTCATCTGGAGTACTGTGTCCAGTTTTGGGCCCCACACTACAAGAAGGATGTGGAAAAATTGGAAAGCATCCAGCGGAGGGCAACAAAAATGATTAGGGGATTGGAACACATGACTTATGAGGAGAGGCTGAGGGAACTGGGATTGTTTAGTCTGCAGAAGAGAAGAATGAGGGGGGATTTGATAGCTGCTTTCAACTACCTGAAAGGGGGTTCCAAAGAGGATGGCTCTAGACTGTTCTCAGTGATAGCTGATGACAGAACAAGGAGTAATGGTCTCAAGTTGCAGTGGGGGAGGTTTAGGTTGGATATTAGGGAAAACTTTTTCACTAGGAGGGTGGTGAAACACTGGAATGGGTTACCTAGGGAGGTGGTAGAATCTCCTTCCTTAGAAGTTTTTAAGGTCAGGCTTGACAAAGCCCTGGCTGGGATGATTTAATTGTGGATTGGTCCTGCTTTGAGCAGGGGGTTGGGCTAGATGACCTCCTGAGGTCCCTTCCAACCCTGATATTCTATGATTCTATGATAAGTAGACAAGAATAAATGTATAAGATAAAGTACAATAATAATAAAAATCAACTATAAATAAAAGTATATAACTGCAATGTTTTCAAATTTCATATCATGAAATGCGAATATTTTTTATTATTTTGCCTTTCGAAGTGTAGGAGTGCCATTTCGGTCAGTGGGGAGGCCGAAGAACAATGTAGAAAGCGATGGAACTTTTTAAAACTTCCTAGCTCACTCGTGAGAGTGTTTGAGACTGTGCTATCGTGGGAGTGGTTACCTCTACCACTCACTGCGCAAGACCGGCTACTTACCAGACTGGTGGTGGGGTATATGTAGGGCAGCACGCATCCGTACGTAATTGTAGTAGTTTACCATTCGCGATAACTCAAATTAACTTGCGTCTGTTATTATTCACAAATCAGGAAAATAATTTTTATAGATTTTTTTTATTGTGGTCACGATTAAGAAAAGGAAGTATGATGAAGACTACATCATGTATGGTTTCACCATCATGGAAAAAAACCAGGATCGATCATCCTCAATGCGTAGTATGCCACGCAGTTCTCAGCAATGATGCCGTGAGACCTAGTTGTCTTGAGCGACGCTTGACAAAGAACCACAGCACTTTGAAAGACAAACGAAAAGAGTTTTTTGCTGCTAAACTTCAAAATTTAAAACGCATGAAGCTGGACATTACTGGAGCTTTTCACCAAGTGTCGGCCAAAGTGGTAGAAGCATAAATTAAGATGTTTGTACACTAATGCAAGGAGCCTAGGTAACAAAATGGAGGAACTAGAGTTACTGGTGCAGGAAGTGAAACCAGATATTATAGGTATAACAGAGACCTGGTGGAATAGTAGTCATGACTGGGCTACAGGTATTGAAGGGTATGTGCTGTTTAGGAAAGACCGAAATAAAGGTAAAGGTGGTGGAGTAGCACTGTATATCAATGATGAGATAGAATGTAAAGAAATAAGAAGCGATGAAATGGATATGACTGAGTCTGTCTGGGCAAAAATTAAATTGGGGAAGAAAACTATTAGAGCCTCCCCTGGGATAGTGCTTGGGGTGTGCTATAGACCGCCGGGATCTAATTTGGATATGGATAGAGCCCTTTTTAATGTTTTTAATAAAGTAAATACTAATGGAAACTGTGTGATCATGGGAGACTTTAACTTCCCAGATATAGACTGGAGGACGAGTGCTAGTAATAATAATAGGGCTCAGATTTTCCTAGATGCGATAGCTGATGGATTCCTTCAGCAAGTAGTTGCTGAACCGACTAGAGGGGATGCTATTTTAGATTTGGTCTTGGTGAGTAATGAGGACCTCATAGAGGAAATGGTTGTAGGGGATAATCTTGGCTCAAGTGATCATGAGCTAATTCAGTTCAAACTGAATGGAAGGATTAACAAAAATAAATCTGCAACTAAGGTTTTTGATTTCAAAAGGGCTGACTTTCAAAAATTAAGGAAATTAGTTAGGGAAGTGGATTGGACTGAAGAATTTATGGGTTTAAAGGTAGAGGAGGCCTGGGATTATTTTAAATTAAAGCTGCAGAAGCTATCGGAAGCCTGCATCCCAAGAAAGGGGAAAAAATTCATAGGCAGGAGTTGTAGACCAAGCTGGATGAGCAAGCATCTTAGAGAGGTAATTAAGAAAAAGCAGAAAGCATATAGGGAGTGGAAGAAGGGAGGGATCAGTAAGGCAAGCTACCTTATTGAGGTCAGAATATGTAGGGATAAAGTGAGACAGGCTAAAAGTCAAGTAGAGTTGGACCTTGCAAAGGGAATTAAAACCAATAGTAAAAGGTTCTATAGTCATATAAATAGGAAGAAAACAAAGAAAGAAGAAGTGGGACCGCTAAAAACTGAGGATGGAGTGGAGGTCAAGGATAATCTAGGCATGGCCCAATATCTAAACAAATACTTTGCCTCAGTCTTTAATAAGACTAAAGAGGATCTTAGGGATAATGGTAGCATGATAAATGGGAATGAGGATATGGAGGTAGACATCACCATATCTGAGGTAGAAGCGAAACTCAAACAGCTTAATGGGACTAAATCGGGGGGCCCAGATAATCTTCATCCAAGAATATTAAAAGAATTGGCACAAGAAATTGCAAGCCCATTAGCAAGAATTTTTAATGAATCTGTAAACTCAGGGGTTGTACCGTATGATTGGAGGATTGCTAACATAGTTCCTATTTTTAAGAAAGGGAAAAAAAGTGATCCAAGTAATTATAGGCCTGTTAGTTTGACATCTGTAGTATGCAAGGTCTTGGAAAAAATTTTGAAGGAGAAGGTAGTTAAGGACATTGAAGTCAATGGTAAATGGGACAAAATACAACATGGTTTTACAAAAGGTAGATCGTGCCAAACCAACCTGATCTCCTTCTTTGAGAAAGTAACAGATTTTTTAGATAAAGGAAACGCAGTGGATCTAATTTACTTAGATTTTAGTAAGGCGTTTGATACGGTGCCACATGGGGAATTATTAGTTAAATTGGATAAGATGGGCATCAATAGGAATATTGAAAGGTGGATAGGGAATTGGTTAAAGGGGAGACTACAACGGGTCCTACTGAAAGGTGAACTGTCAAGTTGGAGGGAGGTTACCAGTGGAGTTCCTCAGGGATCGGTTTTGGGACCAATCTTATTTAATCTTTTTATTACTGACCTGGGCACAAAAAGTGGGAGTGTGCTACTAAAGTTTGCAGATGATACAAAGCTGGGAGGTATTGCTAATTTAGAGAAGGACAGGGATACCCTACAGGAGGATCTGGATGACCTTGTAAACTGGAGTAATAGGAATAGGATGAAATTTAATAGTGAGAAGTGTAAGGTCATGCATTTAGGGATTAATAACAAGAATTTTAGTTATAAGCTAGGGACGCATCAACTAGAAGTAACGGAGGAGGAAAAGGACCTTGGAGTATTGGTTGATCATAGGATGACTATGAGCTGCCAATGTGATATGGCTGTGAAAAAAGCTAATGTCGTCTTGGGATGCATCAGGAGAGGTATTTCCAGTAGGGATAAGGAGGTTTTAGTACCGTTATATAAGGCACTGGTGAGACCTCACCTGGAGTACTGTGTGCAGTTCTGGTCTCCCATGTTTAAGAAGGATGAATTCAAACTGGAACAGGTACAGAGAAGGGCTACTAGGATGATCCGAGGAATGGAAAACTTGTCTTATGAAAGGAGACTCAGGGAGCTTGGCTTGTTTAGCCTAACTAAAAGAAGGCTGAGGGGAGATATGATTGCTCTCTATAAATATATCAGAGGGATAAATACCAGAGAGGGAGAGGAATTATTTAAACTCAGTACCAATGTGGACACAAGAACAAATGGATATAAACTGGCCACTAGGAAATTTAGATTAGAAATTAGACGAAGGTTTCTAACCATCAGAGGAGTGAAGTTTTGGAATAGCCTTCCGAGGGAAGTAGTGGGGGCAAAAGATCTATCTTGCTTTAAGATTAAACTCGATAAGTTTATGGAGGAGATGGTATGATGGGATAACATGGTTTTGGTAATTAAATATTCATGGTAAATAGGCCCAATGGCCTGTGATGGGTTTTAGATGGGGTAAGATCCAAGTTACCTGGGAAAGAATTTTCTGTAGTATCTGGCTGATGAATCTTGCCCATATGCTCAGGGTTTAGCTGATCGCCATATTTGGGGTCGGGAAGGAATTTTCCTCCAGGGCAGATTGGAAGAGGCCCTGGAGGTTTTTCGCCTTCCTCTGTAGCATGGGGCACGGGTCACTTGCTGGAGGATTCTCTGCTCCTTGAGGTCTTTAAACTACAATTTGAGGACTTCAATAGCACAGATATAGGTGTGAGGTTTTTTTTTGTAGGAGTGGTGGGTGAAATTCTGTGGCCTGCGTTGTGCAGGAGGTCAGACTAGATGATCATAATGGTCCCTTCTGACCTAAATATCTATGAATCTATGAATCTTATGCACTGTCATTGCTCATCGCTAAAGCCAAGAAAGCATACATAATAGGAGAAACTTTTGTGAAGCCTTGCTTGTTGAAAGCAGCTGATATTGTGCTTGGTGCCGAAAGCAAGAAAAAAATTTTGGAAATTTCGCTTTCCAACAATTCCGTGAAATGTTGCGTCGATGACATGGCGAAAGATTTAAAACTTCAAGTTGTGGAGGCAGTGAAAGCTTCTTCTTTTTTCGCAATTCAGTGCGACGATACCACTGATGTAGCACAATGCTGACAGTTGCTCGTCTACGTTTAATTCATTATCGATGGAACTGTGAAAGAAGAACTGCTTTTTTCAAAGGAATTGACGACCACATCAAAGGCCTCTGATGTTGTTATGAAAACAGTTTCTGACTTTTTTGAAGAAAATGGACTTTCATGGGAAAAACTGGTTGGTGTATGCACAGACGGTGCGTCAGCGATGCTTGGCTCTCGCTCTGGATTTGTGACATTGGTGAAAGAAAAAAATCCAGCTGTAACCACGACTCACTGCGTCATACGCATACAAGCGTTGGCTGCTAAAACCCTTCCAGATGACCTACGTGACTTATTGAATTTGGCCATCAAAGTTGTAGATTTTGTGAAGAGCAGCGCTTTAAATACGAGACTTTTTGCAGCTCTTTGCGCGGACTTGGGAGTGGATCATAAAATTGTTTTGTTTCACATGGAGATACGATGGCTTTCCAAAGGGAACATGCTTTTGAGATTATTCGAACTGAAAGACGAAGTGGAAATTTTCCTCAAGCAACAGAAAAAAGAAGAATTATATCATGCGTTTATGGACCAAACGTTTCAACTTTCACTGGCATACCTCGTGGACATTTTTGAATTTTTGAACAATCTCAATTTGAAGCTGCAAGGAAACAACGCTGCAAACATTATAGCGCACCACGATGCCATCAAAGTGTTTATGGAAAAAATCAAGCTTTGGAAACATCAAACGCAAGCTCAGATGTCTAGCTTTTCGTCTTTTCCAACATTTTCATCACTCACTGAAAATGAAGGTTTCCAAGAACTTTGTAAAGAGGATGCAAAGAACAAAAGTGTGTTTCATCTGGACTGCCTTGCTGACGAATTCATCCGCTATTTTCCAGACAACTTTTCTGGCAACCCCTTTCATAAATTAGCACATAATCCGTTCAACGTTGATGTCGATTCATTGCCAGAAGTATTGCAAGTACAAGCACTCAGAATGAAATACGATTCAAGTGCGAAAGATATTTTTGAAAACTTACACCTGGAGGAATTTTGGATGAAATATTTCCCAATTTACCTGAAAGTTGGAGAAGAAGTGCTACGTATACTTCTTCCGTTTTTGTTAATGTACCTCTGTGAAAAAAGCTTTTCAAGTTTAGTCATAATAAAAACGAAACAAAGGAATGAACTGGACGTCGAAAACAATTTGCATTGCGCACTTTCATCTTTCAATCCTAGGATTTCCCAACTCGTGAAGAAAATGCAGCATCATCCTTCACATTGAATTTGTTTTGTTTATGTTATTTCTTGTTTTAAATTACATTTTTGTTAAACTTTTGTGCCAAGAAAAACTATTTGTGCTTATTTTTAATTTTAAATACAAAATTTTATATCAAGTTTTTGTGTTTATTTTTAATTTTAAATCACTAATTGAATTTGTTAAAAGGGGGGTTGGATGATGGTAAAGGAGAAGTGGGGGCATGAGGGTTTCTCGAAAATTAAAAAGGGGGCGTGATGCCAAAAAGTTTGGGAACGAATGGTTTAAAAAGTTAGGAAAGAAGTCTGTGTAAAAAAAGAAGCAAAGCGAAGGGGTGACTGACCCCTCGGGCATGGCTAAGGCAGAGTACAGTGCATGGATCACTGCTCGCCTTATCTGCTAGTCTGATCTGTTTTTACAATGTAGAGCAGGGGTGGCCGACCGGGGGCTCCGGAGCCACGTGCGGCTCGTCAGAGGCTAATGTGCGGCTCCTTGTCTAGGCACCGGCTCCGGGGCTGGAGCTGCGGGCACCAACTTTCCAGTGTGCCGGGGGGGGCTCACGGCTCAACCCCCGACTCTGCCACAGGCCCTGCCCCCACTCACTCCTTCCTACCCCCTCCCCTGAGCCTGCCGTGCCCTCGCTCCTCCCTCCCCCCAGAGCCTCCTGCACCCCAGGAAACAGCTGATGGGGAGGGAGGGGGAGGTGCTGATCGGCAGGGCTGCCAGTGGGTGGGAGGCGCTCGGAGTGGGGGGGGAGCTGATGGGGGGCTGCTGACGTGTTACTGTGGCTCTTTGGCAATGAACGTTGGTAAATTCTGGCTCCTTCTCAGGCTCAGGCTGGCCACCCCTGATTAGAGAAAGCCACAGCTCCAGCCTGCGCTGTATTAATTTAATAAAATCTATGGACCCAAAACAAACACAGGAGCTTGTCCCTGTGTCTCAGCACAAGGGTTGCAAACATCTAAAAACAAAGATATTCTAATAATGCAACAGAAAAATTCATACTTAAATCTCAAAGTCCTAAGAAAATGAAAGCTTAATAGAACTTTCACACGGATTTGTTGAAAAGTGGGGAGGAAAATCAACTTCTCTCTGATCCACTGGATTACAGAATATGGGGAATATAAACTAGCTGTTAACACAGTTCTGTGCTTTTCACTCTGGGGCGTTTCTCCATGCTCTTTTTTTTTATTGAAACACACCTGTAAAAATGTTAAAGAAAGGGATGTGTCTTCACATAGGCTTGTCTTTTAAAGTGTTTATTCCTTTACAAAACTTCATATAACTTTCACTTGCTTTTGTTAAAAAGTGGGGGAAGAAGCAGCCTTCTTCTCTCTGATCCACTGGCTCACAGACACTGTTTTTGCTAATGGGCTTTGCTGCAGCTTCAAATTCTCCTCACTAAAAAATGACCAATGTTAGTCTAAAACATGGGGGGGGACTTTAAAACCTGTTTGTTACTAAGGGCTTATGGTTTTAAGCTTTATTAAAGCACTTGTGTAAAAGTGCTGCCTGGCGGGAGAGATGCTTGGGCTCTGATTTTTTAGATAAGAGTAAGGCAGTTAAAGGGGGGTACTGAGGGGAGGGGAGGGAGATGGCTCGTGTTTAAAAACCTTGGGACTACAGGATTGGTTCAGGAAAATGTAATCTATGACGCAGCTGTAAAGCATCATCTGATTGGTCCGATCCAAAGGTGGCTATAACTAGCCTGAGGGGTTGTGAGCCTTGGGAGCTCCTTCTTTCCGCAGAACAACCCAGATATCTCTTTCTGACTCAATCATGTGCTGTCTATCTTTACCCTTTGCAAAGGGGGCTTTCTTTTCCTTTTCTTGCCCTGTTCTCTGTTTTAACCTATCTTTATATGTTTCTCTTTTATTTAATGTTTTTAAATGCTCTTTTCTTAACCTACCAGACCAGTGGGGTACAGGAGTCTGGTCCTGTTGGGATCCAGGAAGTGGGCGGGCGAAGCTCGTCCACTACGAAAGGAGCCCCCCCCAGCCTAAGGGGGAGATCCACAGGGCCTGGAGAACCAACTAATTACGGGGGACAACCAATGAAAAACAGGGACGGGAGTGCGGTCAAAGGGTCAAACGAAGGGAACCGGACGGGGACACCGAGCAGAGAACCCCGGACAGCGCCCACCGCTCCTCAAAGGCGTCAAGGGAGTCAGTGGACGCCGCCCAGAGGAACTCCGCTCGGAGGCGTGAACGGACAGAGGATCGGAAATAGGCCCCGCAGTCGCAGGAGACTCCATCGGCCAACCTCCTCACCCTGGTTTTATAGATGGCCGCTTTAGCCAGGGCCAGGAGGAGGTTGACCAGGAGGTCCCGCGACTTAGTGGGGCCATGGACAGGGAGTGCGTAGATAAGGAGGTGAGGAGAAAAGTGCAACCAAAACCGTAACAAAATATTGGTGAGGAGCCGGAATAGGGGCTGCAACCTGGCGCACTCCAGATAGACGTGCGCCAGGGTTTCCCTCACGCCGCTAACCACTAGACCACCAGGGATACAGGAGTCTGGTAGAAGGGAAATACACTGGCCACTGGATGAATAGTTTTCTGTTCCCTGAATGACCAGAGCAGGGGCTGCACTAGAGCAATCAGGAACCTGCTAGAATCAATTATGGTAGGTAGATTAATCAGGACACCTGGTTTAAAAGGACCTCCCATCAGTTAGTGGAGGGGTGCAAGGAGCAGGGAGTGAGAAGGCATGCTGCTGGAGGACTGAGGAGTACAAGCGTGATCAAGCTTCAGGAGGAAGATCCTGCTGTGAGGATACAGAAGGTGCTGGGGGGGAGGCCATGGGGAAGTAGCCTGGGGAATTGTAGCTGTCATGCAGCTAATCCAGGAGACATTGTAGACAGCTGCTATCCACAGGGCCCTGGGCTGGAACCCGGTGTAGAGGGTGGGCCTGGGTTCCCCCCATCCCCCAACTCCTCATCGGACACAGGAGGAGTTGACTTGGTCTGTGAGCAACACTAGAAGGGAAGGTCTCATTTGGAAAAGGATCTGGCCTGTCCCTGACCCGCTAGGTGGATCAGCAGAGACTGTGGAGACTGGTTTCCATTTCTCCCATGCTGACCAGCGATGAGGTTAGCTGAGTGAATGGCAGGTTTGAGCCTCTAGCAGAAGCGGCCAAACTGAGGGCTGCTGTGAACATCTGAGGCGACCAAATCCGCCAAAAAGCGAGGACCCACCAAAGCAGAGGAGGAACTTTGTCACGCCTTGTATTTAATATTTTAAATGCTTTTCTATTAACCTCTCTTTACTTTTTTACCATGTGCTTACTAAATACTCTTTGCTTTCGTAAATGCCCTTTTTTGCCTTGTGTGTTCCTTTTTAACCCCTCTTTATATTTTTCTCTTTTATTTAACTCTGTAAAGGCTCTTAAACTACCCTTATATTTAATACACCTTTTAAATTTATCTCAAAAATTTTTATTCTTTAATAACATGCCAAATTAGGCATTTAAAATCATCTCTCCTTACTAAACCTAACCAAAAGTTTATTTTCTTTAATAACCATTCTTTCCTTTTTTCCTCTTAACCGTACCAAAGCTTTCTTTTTTTAATCTTTAAGCTCTCTCACTCTATTCTTTCAACCGTTTTCTCTAAACAATCAACCAAAAGTATCAAAGCACAAGCATGCAACATTCCCCCTATTCAAACATAAAAAATAATTTAAAAAAATTCAAAATGGCTGACAGCGCCAAACTTCTACACCAACGGAAACAGGAATGTAGGGTGGGACATGAGCCCTAAAGGGGGCATGGAAACCTGTCAAAAAATGCATGGTGATGAATACTATCGAGGCGTATACTACTCAGGGGGAGTGAAATGGTGTTATCCATGTTACCTTTATTGTATGACTAAAGGGCAGCCGAACCATGCTGAGCCTGTCCTGATTGAGGGGGTCGCCCTCAACTGAAAGGAGCTTGCTAAGCCAGGGGCTTGAATGCCAGAGTCCTCCCCTGTGAAAGTAAGAGGGGTGGGGACAGGTGTCCCTGCTAGGAGGTGTGGATGATACTTAAGGGTCCCAGGTACAGTTTGACCTGCCCCTCCCCACTGTTCACAGATACAGCTGAGTGAGGCATCTTTCGTTACGTGCTCACTAGCACTGACATCACTTGTGGGGGGCAGCGTTTCTGCCCAGCCTGCTTCAGCAAGGCAGTTCCCCCCCCCCCAAGAGCTGACTGTCCCTGAGAGCTGGGGGAGCCTCAAGGGACGGACCTGCCGAGGTCACAGCAGAGAGGCAGGAGGCAGTGGAAGATGACAGGGTGCAGCGGAGCAGCGAGTGGCTGGCAGAGCAGCGAGCGGGTTGGCCAGAGGAACCGCGGCTGGCAGGGCAGCCAGACAGAGCAAGTGCTCAGAGGCCGGAGCAAGCCAGGTGCCTTCTCCCCCGGGGGGGAGGGGAACTCACACAGCTGCGCCTCTGAACCCTGGGTCCTCACTGACCCAGGACAACCCCTGTGAATGGGGTGTGGTGAGGGAGCAGAGCGGGGGCACAGAAAAGGAACTGTTGGTTGTAGATCTCAGGAACACGAGGTGGAAGCTCTGCCCCATGCACTCTGGGTGGGCATCCTGCTCACAGTTTATGTTTATGAATCCTGCTTGTGGCATTTTCCCTAATTAATGTCAGGTGACTTTTTCCTTTCATTAAAAGTTTCTTTCCTACACTCAGACTCTGTGCTTGCGAGAGGGGAAGTATTGTCTCTTGAGGTGCCCAGGGGTGGGGGTGTAATTTTCCCAGGTCACTGGGTGGAGGCTCGAGCCAGTTCTGTGTTGTATTGTTGAAAAGGGACGCCTAGATATTGAACCCAGCCCTGGTTGCTGCTGGCTCCACTTGGCAGAAGGGTTGCAAATGGAACTAATAGGGCACATGTTAGATGGATTAAAAACTGGCTCACTGGGAGGTTGCAAAATGTCTTTGTTCCCAATGAGCGGGCCCATTTCTAGTGGGGTCTCCCAAAGATCGGTTCCTGGTCCAACACTTTAATATTATCAACAATCTAGATCATGATATAAAATCTTGGCTGGTAAATATGCAGGTGACACAAAGTTTGGTGGGGTGGTGAGTAGTGAAGAAGACAGGAGATTGTCACAGTCATCTGTATTGTCTGGTTAAATGGTCACTATCCAACAAAACGTGATTTAATACAGCCAAATGCATGGCAGTGCATCTGGGAACCAAGAACACTGGTTATTTCTACAGGACATGTGTAACGTTATTGACATGAACTGTGACCGTATAGATCATTGTTGCAACCACTGTTATATATTTGCAGCAGATTTTGTACAAAGGTTGTCGTGTGAGGTGTCTATGGAAAGGTTATAATTTGCTGATTATGATTATGCTATCTGTATGGGTGTGTCATTTTTGTAGTTGAAGTTATGAATATTGGCTATGTACTTGTATCTTAATGTGTTTTCATAGAATCATGGAATATCAAGGTTGGAAGGGACCTCAGGAGGTCATCTAGTCCAACCCCCTGCTCAAAGCAGGACCAATCCCCAATTTTTGCCCCAGATCCCTAAATGGCCCCCTCAAGGATTGAACTCACAACCCTGGGTTTAGCAGGCCAATGCTCAAATCACTGAGCTATCCCTCCCCCCTCAGTAGCCTCAGTGAAGCATTTGGTCAGCTTCTTGACAAAGGACTATTCTCAGTAAGTGCCCAGTCAAGAAACACCTAACTGACAATGAACTTTGGGGGACGCCAGTCCACATCTGAGCTTTCCTGGGAACGTTCAAACTAACATGTAAACAATGGTGTTGGCCTGTAAAGAACTGAGTCATGCATGGACATGTGACTCCAAACTCCATCTTGCCACTGTGTCTGTCTATGGGCAGAAAATATAAAATGCCCTGAAAACACCTCCATCTTGTCTTCAATCCTGCTTCTTACTTCTGGAGGAACCTTACTGCAAACTGAAGCTCTGAACAAAGGACTGAAAGACCCACCCCAGCTGTGGATGTTCTCCAGAGACTTGATTTGAACCGGAAGTTTATTCCATCCCTGCTACAAGCCTGACCCAAGAACTCTGCCATTACTGGATGTCATTGATTCCATTGAACCAATTCTAGCTCTCATCTCTCTCTTTTTCCTTTTATGAATAAGCCTTTAGATTTTAAATTCTAAAGGATTAGCAACAGTGTGATTTGTGGGTAAGATTTGATTTGTATAGTGACCTGGGTCTGGGGCTTGGTCCTTTGGTATCGAGGGAACCTTTTTTCTTTTCTTGGGGTTTTGGATTTCATAACCGTTTGTCCCCACAACGAGTGGCACTGGTGGTGATACTGGGCAACTGGAGTGTCTGAGGGAATTGCTTGTATAACTTGTGGTTAGCCAGTGGTCCTCTTGTCTGGCTGGTTTGGTTTGCCTTAGAGGTGGAGAAACCCCAGCCTTGGGCTGTAATTGCTCTGCTTGAAGCAATTTGTCCTGAATTGGTACTCTCAGAAGTGTCCCACCAAGGGCAGCATCGTTACAACATGAGACTTATTCTTGGGAAGCAGCGACTCACAAAAGGACTTTGTGTGACCTCAACGTGAGCCGTGAGTGCAAGGCTGTGGCAGAAAGGGCTAACGTGCTCCATGGGTGTATAAAAAAGGGACTTTCCAGTAGAAATAAGGAAGTGATCTTAGCCTGACCATGCTGTGTACAGAGGCGATACTAGAATACTGTGTCCAGTCCTGGTGTCCGCACCTGAAGAAGGATGTGGAAATACCAGAGAATGTTCAGAGGAGGGTCACAAAAATGATCCAGAGGATGGAAAACAGGATGTATGATCCGAGGTTTGAGGAGCCCAATCTAATCCGCTTACCAAAGACAAGGTTGAGAGGTGACGCCTGCTCAGTGTCTAGGTTCTGACACATGGAAAAGAGAGCTGACACCAAGGGGCTTTTCAGGCTAGCAGACAAAGCCATAACAAGGTCCAATGGCTGGAAGTTGGAGTTGGACAAATTCAACCTTGAAATAAGATGCTGTTTCCTAGCTGTGAGCGTGATTAACCACTAGAACAGCTCACCATGGGAGGTGGTGGTGTCTCCATGGATTGGAGTCTTTAAATCGAGGTCAGATAGATTTCTAGAAGATATGTTTTAGTGCATCTTTGGGGAGCAGTGCTCTGGCCTGTGTGTGACGGATGTCAGGCTAGATGAACATCGTGGTCCCTTCTGGTCTATGAATAAATTACTGGTTGGGACTGTCCTCTGTGTGCCCACGCTGAATGTGATCAGGTCGTGAGACCTCCCACACCTCTCCCAGACTGAAGTCCCTCATAACACAGGTTTTCTTCCCACGTCACAGACAAGAGGTTAGTGAGTATCCCATTCTGTTCCCTGGTTTGATCTGGTGTCTGTAACAGACCCCACCCATGCACCCGCTGGGCTTTGTTAGCACATTCATCCATAGGCATGATCCTGCACTTCTGAGTTAGCAACACCTCTAAAACAGGTGATGCTGCCTTTCATGCAGAGTGCCCCCCAAAAACCTTCCTAAAGAGGCTGTAACCAGAGAGTTTAACATCCCCGTCCTGTGACTCATCCCGCCAGGCCTCAGTGATGACAATAATACCTCATTTCTTCTCATCAGTGAGAATTTCCAATTCCTCTGGCTTGTTAGCCAGATTCCCAGCATTGGGTCAGAGACAATTAAGAAATGTCTCCTCTTCACGTTCCCTGCCAGCGCTGTTCAGTACGTTCCTGACATCTGGATTTGTGTTTTACACTCATTTGCTCTCTGGTTTTGCCCCTTGCCCTCCCAGGAACCACCTGACTTACGCTTGGGCGCTACCGATAAAGAATTTACTCAGAGGACTTGAAACTGCTTGAAACTCGTTATTTTGCAGCTTTCAAGTACATGGTGTTGCTTTAAATATTCCCCTCTGGCAAAGGGTCCACATGAGGAACTGCAGGCCCGTTGGTTCCATTATGGGAAGCCACTTCTAACCCTTCCAGCGCACTTTAGTCAGTGGCTTTAGCTACAGTTACTAAAATGCATGTTTCTTTTGGATGGTGCCGCTGGTGACCAAATGGAGCATCTAGCTTAAGAAATAAATATGATACTTACTGTTTAAAGGGTGAGTTATCAACCCACTGCCACTGCGATTCCTGATTCCGGACTAGTCCAATCCAGTACTGGACATTAGTATTTTTCAGAAAATTCTAGGAAGAAAAGAGTCACATAATGACACCCCTGCATTCAAGTGACTGCGGTGAAGAAGCAGAGAACTGCAGGGAAGGGATTAGCTGGTGGAGAAAAGGATGTTTCCATGAGCACGATCACATTGCTCCAGAAGTGGGGTTACCCAGCTAGCCAGGTGTGGGGCGGCGAACAGCATCCTCCCAGCACACCCTGCTATTGGTTATCCATCGTACTGGATCCCACTCACCCCAGCCCACCAGAAATGAGAGGCCCTGGGTACTTTCCCTGCTGCGATCGGCTGTGCTAACTGGGCCTACGAGTTTCCCCGAAGTGTGAGCTCAGCTGTGAAAAGTGGGCGACAGTTCCTAAGATGTCACAATACCCCTAGGACAAGAAACGTGATGGGAAAAGGTGGAAAAAGGAGACAGACTGAATTAGTCCAAACAAAAAGGTCCCCTGGTGTAACTCAAGGACTGCGTTAAGGCCTTGCCTGATAAACAAGAGCTGTGTGGGACCGAAGTCAAGGAGCCAAAATTGGTGTGTCAGAAATTAGGTCTAATTGGTGGACAAAACAAGGAGGGCAGGGGCTGTTCTACCCACTACTCCCTTCGGCATCCTTAAAGAAAGAGACTTTGGGAGACAAATTGCCTACTGGAGCCAGCTTCACCATCCTGGCTGCCCTTCACCCCATCTCCTGGGACCATCATTTGGACCCTGAGAGATGTCCTGTCCTGACCAGACTGGGCCAGAGAGAGGGACCCAGATGACACCAGCTCTGGCTGAGTCCTGAACACCACTTGGGATGTGAGACTTCATCTCTCCATCTCCCTTGGGTGTCCCTTTCCTTCCCCACCTTATTTCTTTCCTCCTCTGTCCTTCTCCTTTTGACTTCTGTCTAATAAGAGTCTGGGTAGCCAGCCAAGACTGTACATTTTGCAGCAAGACTGTGAGCCTGTGACCAGGGAGGCAAAGGAATGCAATGCCCTAACCAGCCCAATGGTGGTATGAGTTTGTCAGGTCTCAGAGTGGCCAATCAGACCTTGTGCTGGGCCTGAGTCTCTCCAGCAGTGAGGCCGCACGTGGGAGTCAGCACCAGAGAGAGAAGCTGCATTTTCTCTCTTTGCTGTTCTCTTCTCTCCCCTTTTGGGTGTTTGTCTCATTTTGTCTTTTAGGAAACAGGACTGGACTTTAACAGCAGCGCTAGCCCATCTCAGCTAACGTCTTCTCCTCTCCCCAGAAGGACAGTTATCACCATCTTTGATACCATCTAAGACAGTGGTTCTCAGGCAGGGGAACATGTACCCCTGGGGTACACAGAGGTCTTCCAGGGGGTGCATCAATTCAGCTAGATAGTTGCCTAGTTTTACAACAGGCAACAGAAAAAGCACCAGCGAAGTGAGGACAAACTAATATTTCAGACAGACACTGACTTGTTTGTTCTGCTCTGTATGCGATACACCGAAATGTCAGTATAATATTTATATTCCAATGGATTTATTTTATAATTATATGGTAAAAATGAGAAAGTCGCTATTTGTCAGGACTAGTGAGCTGTGCCACGTCTGTATTTTTATGTCTGATTTTGTATTTAAGTAGTTTTTAAGTGAGGTGCAACTTGGGGGTACGCAAGATAAATCAGACTCCTGAAAGGGGCGCAGAAGTCTGGAAAGGTTGACAGCTGCTCATCTAAGAGACTGTCAAAAGGGAGACAGGTTCTTTTTAAAAACTCTCTCCAGCTGAAGGGAAAGGGAACAAGGGATGTTGTTCAAATGTAAGCCTTACATAATACTTTAATTCCAAAAGCTTTAACTGTTTTTCCCCCTTTTCTGTATCTTTAATGAAAGGTTAAGAGGCTGTTGAATGGGGTGTTTGCCGGGGCACTCAGCAGGCCGAGGTCTCTGTAGACCAAACCCTGAACGTTGTTTAAAAGTGTTCAATGCTGGACAGTGACAGGGTCGTGTTAACACCTTTGACTCTTTGGGCTGGTACACTCCCTCTAAATCAATACAACAGACCTGCAGGCCCGGACCAGCCCAGCGCTCCATGGCTAGAGCGGAGGCTGGGAACTGGCCAGTGGGAGCCACGGGGACGGCGCTTGCGGACGCGGGCAGCGCACGGAGACACACTGTCCCCTTCCCCGCAAGGGCCGCGGAGACGTGCTAGCAGCCGGCCACTTCCGGGAGCGCCGTGGGGCCACAGCAGGCAGCCTGAGCCCAGCTGTGCCGCCGGTCGGGAGCCGCCTGTGGTAAGTGCCTCCCGGCTGGAGCCTGCACCTCACACCCCCTCCCGCACCCCAACCCCCTGCCCCAGATCAGAATCCACCCCTGCACCCCAACTCCCTCCCAGACCCCGCACCCCCTCCCGCACCTCAACCCCCTGCCCCAGATCAGAATCCCCCTGCTGCACCCCAACTCCCTCCCAGACCCCTCACCCCCTCCTGCACCCCAACCCCCTGCCCCAGATCAGAATCCCCCTGCTGCACCCCAACTCCCTCCCAGACCCCGCACCCCAACCCCCTACCCCAGATCAGAATCCCCCTCCTGCACCCCAACTCCCTCCCAGACCCCGCACCCCCTCCCGTACCCCAACCCCCTGCCCCAGATCAGAATCCCCTTGCTGCACCCCAACTCCCTCCCAGACCCCGCACCCCCTCCCGCACCCCAACCCCCTGCCCCAGATCAGAATCCACCCCTGCACCCCAACTCCCTCCCAGACCCCGCACCCACTCCCGCACCCCAACCCCCTGCCCCAGATCAGAATCCCCCTGCTGCACCCCAACTCCCTCCCAGACCTCGCACCCCCTCCTGCACCCCAACCCCCAGCCCCAGATCAGAATCCCCCTCCTGCACCCCAACTCCCTCCCAGACCCCGCACCCCGTCCTGCACCCCAACCCCCTGCCCCAGATCAGAATCCCCCTGCTGCACCCCAACTCCCTCCCAGACCCCGCACACCCTCCCGAACCCCAACCCCCTGCCCCAGATCAGAATCCCCCTCCTGCACCCCAACTCCCTCCCAGACCCCGCACCCCCTCCTGCACCCCAACCCCCTGCCCCAGATCAGAATCCCCCTCCTGCACCCCAACTCCCTCCCAGACCCCGCACCCCCTCCTGCACCCCAACCCCCTGCCCCAGATCAGAATCCCCCTGCTGCACCCCAACTCCCTCCCAGACCCCGCACCCCCTCCCGCACCCCAACCCCCTGCCCCAGATCAGAATCCACCCCTGCACCCCAACTCCCTCCCAGACCCCGCACCCACTCCCGCACCCCAACCCCCTGCCCCAGATCAGAATCCCCCTGCTGCACCCCAACTCCCTCCCAGACCCCTCACCCCCTCCTGCACCCCAACCCCCTGCCCCAGATCAGAATCCCCCTCCTGCACCCCAACTCCCTCCCAGACCCCGCACCCCCTCCCGCACCCCAACCCCCTGCCCCAGATCAGAATCCCCCTCCTGCACCCCAACTCCCTCCCAGACCCCGCACCCCCTCCTGCACCCCAACCCCCTGCCCCAGATCAGAATCCCCCTGCTGCACCCCAACTCCCTCCCAGACCCCGCACCCCAACCCCCTACCCCAGATCAGAATCCCCCTCCTGCACCCCAACTCCCTCCCAGACCCCGCACCCCCTCCCGCACCCCAACCCCCTGCCCCAGATCAGAATCCACCCCTGCACCCCAACTCCCTCTCAGACCCCGCACCCCCTCCCGCACCTCAACCCCCTGCCCCAGATCAGAATCCCCCTGCTGCACCCCAACTCCCTCCCAGACCCCGCACCCCCTCCCGCACCCCAACCCCCTGCCCCAGATCAGAATCCCCCTCCTGCACCCCAACTTCCTCCCAGACCCCTCACCCACTCCCACACCCCAACCCCCTGCCCCAGATCAGAATCCCCTTGCTGCACCCCAACTCCCTCCCAGACCCCTCACCCCCTCCCGCACCCCAACCCCCTGCCCCAGATCAGAATCCCCCTCCTGCACCCCAACTCCCTCCCAGACCCCGCACCCCCTCCTGCACCCCAACCCCCTGCCCCAGATCAGAATCCCCCTCCTGCACCCCAACTCCCTCCCAGACCCCTCACCCCCTCCTGCACCCCAACCCCCTGCCCCAGATCAGAATCCCCCTCCTGCACCCCAACTCCCTCCCAGACCTCGCACCCCCTCCTGCACCCCAACCCCCTGCCCCAGATCAGAATCCCCCTGCTGCACCCCAACTCCCTCCCAGACCCTGCACCCCCTCCCACACCCCAACCCCCTGCCCCAAATCAGAATCCCCCTCCTGAACCCCAACTCCCTCCCAGACCCCGCACCCCCTCCTGCACCCCAACCCCCTGCCCCAGATCAGAATCCCCCTCCTGCACTCCAACTCCCTCCCAGACCTCGCACCCCCTCCTGCACCCCAACCCCCTGCCCCAGATCAGAATCCCCCTGCTGCACCCCAACTCCCTCCCAGACCCTGCACCCCCTCCCACACCCCAACCCCCTGCCCCAAATCAGAATCCCCCTCCTGAACCCCAACTCCCTCCCAGACCCCACACCCCAACCCCCTGCCCCAGATCAGAATCCTCCTCCTGCACCCCAACTCCCTCCCAGACCCCGCACCCCAACCCCCTGCCCCAGATCAGAATCCCCCTCCTGCACCCCAACTCCCTCCCAGACCCCGCACCCCCTCCTGCACCCCAACCCCCTGCCCCAGATCAGAATCCTCCTCCTGCACCCCAACTCCCTCCCAGACCCCGCACCCCAACCCCCTGACCCAGATCAGAATCCCCCTCCTGCACCCCAACTCCCTCCCAGACCCCGCACCCCCTCCCGCACCCCAACCCCCTGCCCCAGATCAGAATCCCCCTGCTGCACCCCAACTCCCTCCCAGACCCCTCACCCCCTCCTGCACCCCAACCCCCTACCCCAGATCAGAATCCCCCTCCTGCACCCCAACTCCCTCCCAGACCCCGCACCCCCTCCCGCACCCCAACCCCCTGCCCCAGATCAGAATCCACCCCTGCACCCCAACTCCCTCTCAGACCCCGCACCCCCTCCCGCACCTCAACCCCCTGCCCCAGATCAGAATCCCCCTGCTGCACCCCAACTCCCTCCCAGACCCCGCACCCCCTCCCGCACCCCAACCCCCTGCCTCAGATCAGATATGAAGAAAATTATGACTCAATTGGCATGAAGGGGACTTAGTGGGACAGCTCCCATGACTCGAGTACCAGCACTGGGGGATAGAGCTTGTTCCAGAAGGACAGATATGGGGACAAAGGAGGAGGTGTTTGCTGTAGGTCAGGAACGTGCACACTTGCCGCGAGGCGAAGTACGTGGCAGAACTACTGAGAGTCTCTGGGTGAGGATAAGAAGGGAAAAGAACAGCAGAGACCTTATGGATGGGCGTTGTCTGTTATAGACACCAGATCAGGACGAGGAAGTGGACAAGTCATTCCACAAGCAGGTAACAGGATTAGCTAACACGCATGAGCTCGTATTAATGGGGGATTTTAACTTCCCTGGTATCTGTTGTAGGACTGTTACAACAAGCCGTAACATGCAAGTTCTTAGCACGTGTAGGGGACAGCTTTCTGATTCAGGAGGAGTTGAGCAAACAACGAGGGGGTCATCCATGTTGGATCTGGTGTTGACCAACAGGGATGAACCAGTTGCGACTGTGAAGGTGGGCGGGAGCTTGGGAGGAAGTGACCATGATCTGATGGAATTCAAGACCCTAAGGAAAGGAGGACACGAGAACAGCAAAACAAGGACACTGGACTTCAGAAAGGCGGATTTCAGCGGAGTCAGCGAAATCGCAGGCAGGGTCCCGTGGAGGGGAGAGGAGTCGAAGGGGGCTGGCAGTTCCTAAGAGCTGTAACACTCAGGCTATTCCGAGGCAGAGGAGAGAGAAGAGGAGCGGCAGGAGGCCAATGTGGCTACACGAGGAGCTTTCTAGCTCTCTACAAACCCATAGGGACAAATCCAGGGAACGGAGGGCGGGGCACGGCTCCAAGGGAGTGGACGTGGCAATAGTGCAAGCATGTAGGGACAAAATCAGGAAAGCCAAGGCAAGGAACGAGTTACAGCTGGCAAGGAATGTTAGAGACAACAGGAAGGGGGGTTCTTCAAATCTGTCAGACACAAAAGAACAATCCAGGACAGTGCGGGTGTGCTGCTCAGTGGAGAAGGTGAGCTGGTAACGCTCCTCCAGCCCCCGGATCATTGCCATTGCTCTTCTCTGAGCCCCTGCCTATTTGCCAACGCCCCCCCGCCCAGCCTGGAGACACCCCCTCTTTACGCAGTGTTCCGGCTGTGCTCGCTCCGGCCGTGCATGTACCGTACCGGCATTGCCCTCGAGTCCCAGGATTTGGTGATAAGAAGCCGAGCAGAGTTCCCTTCGCAGTCTTTCTTGCTTTCTTGCCAAGTCTTCTCCTCCTTCGAGACGAACAAGCACTTTCCTCTGTACAACACCCAGTCTGCCGGGCAGCAGCCTGGAGGGAAGAGGGGGTGAGAGGCTCAGAGGCGCTTCTGGCCCTGAGTGCAGCTAACAGGCTCATGCCCTGGGCCGTACAAAGAAGGCCTGGTCCCTCCCCAGGGGCTCACACTCCCCCAGACTCCAGGCTGCCCCAGGAGCTGCTCCGAGCAGGTGGAGGGCGGGGGGGGAGGGTTCTCGAGGGTTTGGGGCAGGCTGGGAGCTGAGTCCAGGGCTCAGATACAAGCGTAACTGTTCATGGGGTTCAACATTTCCCTGGTGGGGTAAACGAGCCGCATCTCCCTGTCCTTTCGCTCTCCCCCACCCCCGGGGATTCAGCCACCGTGAGGACGTGGACACTGCTCCGTTACAGCTCTGGCCGGAGGGCTGGGCAGTGATGCGCAGACAGACTGAGCCCTTCTAGGGATCGGGCTGTTTCCCTCGTTCTGACAGAGCTCCTTGTTCCGTGTGAGCAGACAGCGACACGCTGCCCTTGTCACCTGGCAGCCGCCTCCTCCCCGTGCCCCGCTCTGCCCGTTGGGGAGGCCCCAGGCTGTCTGCGATGGCGCGTCATCCTCAGGGCTGGGATTCTGCCCTTGGCGAGGGTGCAGGGCCCTGGGTGTCTCCACCGCACCAGAGCCCCGGCTGGAGAGTCGCCCAGCTCGCCTGCCTGGGAGCCCGGGGCAGGACTGGCAGGGGCAGCCTCAGGGAAGCTGATCTCATTTTTTATTGCCTGGGATAGTTTATTTGCCTGGGGTGTTTGAAGCACCAAGCGCGTCACGGGCACAAAATATGACTCAACCTGCCCCGTGTGTGGGCATTTGCTACAAAAAGTCCCAAAGGCGAACGGGCCGTTGTGTGCTGGGCCCCATGGGCTGTTTGTGCACGTCGCCCACTTCTGAACACATGGGAGCTCGGCTGACTAATTAGCATGTTCATAGTTTGTATTTGGCCAGCACCCTTTCTCCAAAGATCCTAGCTTGTGTCTACAGATAAACCGTTAGACAGGCTACATGTGGCAGGCATTGCTTCGTGCACCCCTGAGACGCAGCCACCTCTGGGGTGGGATGCAGCGTGTTTAACAGCTGAAACAGCAGGGGGATTTAGGGGAGCTGGTTGGAACTGGGCCAGGACAGCGGGTTCACGTCCCAACTCTTATTCCATGGAACCAGCCAGTGCCCACCACCCGGGGTTTTCTGTCTCGTCTCCAGCACTGATTACCCCCCCACCCCGCCCTCGCCATCAATACACACACACTCCCCTGCACCATGCAGACCTGGGGGCCAGCGCTGCCTGGGGGAAGAGCTGCCCCTCCTGAATGACCAGAGCCACTTGCTGCAGCACGGCCCTGGCGCTGGGTGCTCCCCCGCCCCAGGGCTCAGCTGTCCCTGCTGGGGGGTGGGGTGCCCCAGTGACCCCCGCCCCAGGAAGGCAGTACCTGTCTGCTCGCAGGGGCGGATGCTGGACAGGGCGCTCTCCATTTGGTTCAGCTTCTCTTTAATTTCTCTCTTCTCCTCCTGTACCCTCGCCAGCTCCTCCTTCGTTCCCTCTAACGCGGCCTCCCGCTGTCGCAGCTGCTCCTGGGTGCTGTTCTCCTCCTGCCGCATCAGCTCCAGCTCCTGCCTGGCCTGCTCCAGCTCCCGCCTGGCCTGCTCCAGCTCCCGCCTGGCCTGCTCCAGCTCCTGCCTGGCCTGCTCCAGCTCCCTCGCTGTCTGCGCCAGGGTCGCCCCCTTGGTGCTGACTTGCTGGGAGAGGCGGCTGCTCTCGGCCTCGTGCGCTCGGGACGCCTGCTGCAGATGCTGGGAAACCTGCCAGTCTGCAGGGGACAGACAGCGTGAACCTGGCCGGACGCATAGGCCGACGGGCACGTGCCAGCAGGGCAGGGCGGGGCCAGGAGGGCGACTCGAGAACTGGGCTCACTCATCCACCCCAGCAGGGCCCCAGGGGGACAGGGACCCTCCCGACCGTGGAGAACAGCCCCGTAATGCTGTTGTATCAACCAGGCAAGGTACTAACAAGCTTCAACAGGACTTTATTTTTGAAGTGGAAACCTCTTTACCAAGCTGCTGCTGCACCCTCGGTAGCTTTCTCCCAGCCTCTCAACTCCTCCCCGCTCCTTCCTGGTTCCTGTCCTTTCAGACTCCCAACAGCCAGAGCTCCCAGTTCTAATAATTACAAGCAACATCGAAACACCACATTCCCGCCTCTCTTAAGAAACTCTCCCAATTAAAATAAACATTATTGTTCTAACCACAGGAACAAATATGAAACAAGACACTATACTGTTGGCAGAAATATGACACCGAAAACACCGTAGATACTACATTACATAGTCTCTAGTCCAGACAGGTGGTCGTCTGGGTCTGACAGGCCGTCTCTCAAGCCCCGGTTCCAGGTGAATGTCTTGTTGTGTTGGTACCACGGTGAAGTCATCCCATGCAGACTGGGCGTTGGCATAATCTCCTCTTGGTGCATAGGCAGGTGCAAGATAAGAAGCATTCCATACCCGCCCATCAGAAAGTCGATAGGTGTAAGGTCCCTTCTTCTCTATGATTTTAAGAGGAGCTATGAATTTATGGTCCCCTTTGCGTAAAGTTCCAGGTTTTCGTATTCTCACGAAGGAACCACACTCAAACTTTGGTTGCTTAGCACCCCGCCGCTTGTCTGTGAAAGCCTTAGACTTTGCTTGGTTCTGTTCAACTGTTTTTCTGACATCATCCTCGGTTGGGGCATCAGGTCGTGCCTTTAACAATCCAGCAATGTTCAGTTTAGTGTTCATCTGTTTCCCATGCCGTAACTCTGCGGGCGATCTTTGCGTGGTGGCATGTCGTGTAGCCTGGCATACCTGCAAGAAATCAGTAGTGAAGGGAATCCACAATCGCCCTTCCAGTTTAGCCGTTTGCAAACTCTCTTTCACACTTCTGTTAAACCGTTCGATTTCCCTACTGGCTTGAGGGTACTATAGGGATGACCTTCTGTGTAAAATGTTCCTCTCTGCTAAAAAAGTTTCAAACTCCAGGGAAGTAAATTGACTACCATTATCTGAAACCAGTTCTTGGGGTTACCTTCCCTGCTAAAAACTGAAGAGAGGAACTTAATTACTGTAGCAGAAGAGATTTGCGATGTAAACGCTACCTCAGGCCATTTACTGAAATAGTCTATTAAGGTGATGGCATAACGGCAGTCAATTGGAGCAATATCAAAGGGTCCTACAATGTCAATTGCCACTTTTTCCCATGCAGATTCAGGAAGAGGAACAGGCTGTAATGGAGGGGTACATGTCACTGCTCTCTTATCATGCATTTGGCAAGTGACACAGGATTTTATGAGTGCTTCAGTTTGAGAGTCCATCCCTGGCCACCAATACAGATCCCGTAGTCGTTGTTTGGTTTGGACAATTCCTGGATGAGTATCGTGTGCCAGGTGTATGAGTTTTGACTGTAATTCTTCTGGCACAAGGAGCCGGTGTGTACCTGGTAGCACACAGCCATCAAACAAAGTTCATCCTGAACTCTAAAATAAGGCAGCAAAACCGGGTCAAGGTTTTTAGGGTGACTGGGCCACCTCTTTGTCAGAAATTCCCGTAGTTTTTGTTGAACTGGACACGCTGAACAAGCAGCTTGAAATTGTTCTCTTGTAACTGCAGTGAGAGCGCTTGTAATAAGCGCAACCACGACATCCTCATCCTCCGGTGGACCATCTGGTGAAGGCAAAGGCAGGCGAGAAAGGCAATCGGGGACCACATTTTGGTTTCCAGGCTTATATTCCAATTCATAACTGAAAGAGAGTAGTCCTGCAGACCCTCGAGCAATACTATATCCTGCTCTTCCCAGTCCTTTCGTGGTGAGCAACGTCGTCAAAGGGCTGTGGTCTGTGCGCAACTTGAACGTGCGGCCCCACGGGTAAGTTCTCCATCTTTCCGTAGCCCAGACACAAGCAAGTGCTTCTTTTTCGACTGTAGAATATTTCCTCTCAGCATTACTTAGTCTCCTTGAACCAAACGCAACCGTCCTCTCTGTGTTGTCCTCACGCAGTGGTGTGACAACAGCCCCAAGGCCATAATCAGAAGCATCAGTAGTTACAATTGAGGGCAATGCAGGACTGAACAGTGCAAGTACTGGACTATGAACAATCAAGTCTTTCACCGTTTCGAAACTAGCTTGTGCGTCTTCTTGTCCACACTAAGGTTGAACTTCTCCGTAGTAATTCCCGTAACGGTTCAATGACAGAAGCATAACTGGAAATGAATTTTGCATACCAGGAGGTAAGACCCAAGAATGAATGTAAGGTTTGCAAATCTGTTGGAGGAGGAGCATTTGAAATTGCCAGGATATGATCTGGATCAGGTTTTAGTCCAGCCTGTGAAATTGTAAGCCCCAGAAAGGAGAGTTCAGTTTGTCTAAATTTGCATTTGGACCTATTGAGTTTGAGGCCTGCTTTGCTGAGGCAGCTTAGTACAGACTGCAGGTTATTGTCATGCTCCTCAGAAGTATTTCCAAACATGATAATATCATCCAGATAGCACTGAACTCCATGTTGATTCTTCAGAATCAATGACATCATTTTTTGGAAGGCACTTGGGGCAGATGCGAGACCATATGGAACACGTTTAAAACGAAATAGTCCCTTATGTGTAATAAATGCTGTGAGGTCTCTGCTATCTTCATGCAACGTAACCTGGTGGTATGCGCTCTGCAAATCAAGAGTAGAAAACATCTTTGCTCCACGGAGTTCTGCAAATGCTTCTTCTATGTGAGGAAGAGGATGGCTGTCAATCACAATAGCTTTATTTGGCTCCCTTAAGTCCACACAAAGGCGAATGCCTCCACCCTTCTTCTGCGTCACTACGACAGGTGAAACCCATTCCGAGGAGTCGATCTCTTCAATAATGTCCTTTTGAACAAGTTTTCTCAGTTCCTCTGAAACAGCTTCCCTGCCTGAAAATGGTAAGCACTGTAACTTCTGTTGTACAGGCATCACATTATTCCGCATTTTACCTTTATGCAGAAACCCATAAGCACAGCCGCGTTTCTCCTCAACTTGGTGTTGGGTCCCAGCTGAAACTGGTGTGTGTACCGCAGGAGTGCTTTGCTGAGGAAGATCAATTCGTCCATTAACTACCCTGAGATTTAAAGCAGCCAATAAATCTCTGCCAAGGATAGGAGGGCCTTTGTGGACAATGTAGAACTCTGCAGTTACACAGCAATCACCAAAAGTAACTATTGCTGGCAGGCAGCCATGTACTGGAATATGGTTTTTCAAATAGCACACCAAGTGAAGTCTGGGTTCAGTAAGAGGCACGTCTTTCAAGTAAGGCAGAAAGATGGAATCAGGTAGCATAGATACTGCTGAGCCAGTGTCCAACATTAGTTGAATAGAGTGTGGTTTGCCTGAGGGTATAGCGGAAACGTTTACAGTGCACTTTATCTGTTCTGAAATATGTGCAGTAGTGATTTTGTCCACGCTCAGCACAGTAACATCTGGTATTGTAACTGTATGCACCTGTTGATTGAACTGGCTACTGCGACATACTTGAGCAAAATGTCCAGTCTTTTTGCAATGATTGCACTGAGCTACTTTTGCTGGACATCCTGTGTAGCTTGCAAGGTGTTGTGGGGATCCACAGCAAAAACATGCTTTTACTGTATTTTTAATTTGCTGATTCGGTGGTTTTAGCAACATCTAAACACCACAAATGCCAGAGCCTCCAGCAGCGGTGACGGAGACTCAGGAACGTTGGGCCGAGGCGGTTCAAACAGCTGAGAGGCGAGTGGGGGCTGCAGCCAGCCACATCTCCCTGGTAACAGGGCCCCCACCTGCCCTGGGACAGGGCCCCCCACATCTCCCTGGTAACAGGGCCCCTGCCTGCCCCAGGACAGGGCCCCCAAATGCCCTGGACAGGGCCCCCCATGGCTCCCCAGCTGGATCCGTGTTGCTGCTGGGGAGGTTTTCTGAGCTGCAGCCCAAACTCTCCTTTGCTCGGGTTCACCCCTCCCCACGCCCTGTGTCGCCCTGACCCCCCCCCTCCATGGGGCCCCCTGCCCCCCACATCATCACTCCCCACATGCAGCTCCTTCCCTTTCTCTTCTGGCCAGATGTTTTGTCCCCACAAGCCCCCCACAGCCCGAGTCCCCTACTCACAGCGAACCCCCAGGCCGATGGTGGTGGCCAGGAGGAAGAGGCAGGTCCCCAGCAAGCCGAGGGGCAGGTACCGTGTGCTCCACCAGGGCTCTGCAGGAGAGAACCAGCTGCGTTAACACAGGGGAACCCTGGGCACCAAGTCCCCCATCCCCTTCCCCCGAGAGGGCAGCGTGCCTGGGAACGCAAACCCACGGCCCAGCTTCCCCCTCCGGCCACCCAGGCAATGGGGCTCAGCCCCCCAGGAGGGCAGTGGGAGCCAGGGGAGAGCTCCCAGTGCCGTGGGGCTGCAGGGACACGACCCGCCCGGGCTTAGGCTACCAGCTCCGGTTCCCCGACAGTGCGCGGCTGGCAGCCTGGTGGGGTGGGCGCCAGAGCCCTGCCCATGCAGTGGGCCATGCACCCAGGCTTTGCCCTGTGCTCCTGCCCGCCCAGCTGGGGCCTCTGCCCTCACCCAGCCACACTCCCCCATCCCCATCCCCACCAGGAACAGGGACACCCTGCCCAGGGGCCGGGACAGGCTCCTGGGGGCATGGCCAGCACCAGCGCCCCATGGGCAGGTCTGGGCTAACCCCAGGTGCTGGGTCATTCCAACCTGATCCCTGAGCCAGCCAGGCGAGGACCCCGCAGACAGAAGAGCCCCAGCAGCCCCCCAAGCCCGTCCCCGGGGCTGGGCCAGGTATCGCCTGGGGCCTGGCCCAGCCTCCTGGGGAGACAGGGGCCAGTTCACTATAGCGCCCGTTCCTGCCCAAGAAGTCTGTTCTCTCTCGTTCGGAGCCTGATGGGGGCCGTGTCGGAGGGGGCTGTGTGGGGGGTCTGAGCTCCTGTGAGTGGGCTCCATGCCCCTTGTGTGGGCTCTCCCCACACATGCCCCACGAGCCGCTGGATTTCCTCTCTGTGGCCAAGCAGCCTGCTGCAGGCTCTGGGCCTGGGGCCTCGTGCCTGGCTGGCTACTCTGGGCGCTCACAGCTCCACTCAGAGCTGGGTGAGCGGCAGGGCCCAGGCCCCAGCCCCTCCGAGCGGCAGGGGGAGGCAGCTCCAGCCGGGCACCCGCAAAGGGAGCTCCAGCGAGCATCGGCCGCAGCAGCTCTGTAGGGCTCCACGCCCCAGGGGCTCTGCAGCCAGTGGGGCACAGGACACAGCCCTTGTTATCCTATACGGCAATTCGTTACCATGGCCCGCTTGTGTTGAGGTGTGTGCGGATGTAGCTCATGTACCTGTTATAGGTGTAACCCTTCTGCCCATCAGCGTTGGCAGCAAGAAGGGCCGGGTTCAGTATCTAGGGTTTCCGTTTCAATAAAACAGTGCAACCGGCTCGAGCCCCACCCAGTGACCTGGGACAATTACACACCGCCCCCTGGGCGCCTCTGAGAGGCAAAACTTCCCCTCTCGCAAGCACGGAGTCTGAGTGCAGCCAAAGTCTTTTGATAAAGGAGGGAAACAATGCAGCATTATGTTGGGGAAACACCACCAACAGGATTCATAACACCAACCATGAGCAAAAGACCCACCCCCAAGTGAGTTGGGCAGTGTCCTCTTCCTCTCAGGGTCTTAAGTCCAGCAACCCAAAAGTCACCCAAAAGGCAGGGTCAGGAACTCATAGAGCCCCAGAGGGGTGATAAAGGCCGATTTCAGCCGGGCATCTGCATCCAGCGGCACTTGCCAGTAGCCCTTTGTAAGGTCCATGGTGGTAAGGTACCGAGCTCCTCCCAGCTTGTCTAGGAGCTCGTCCGGCCTGGGCATGGGGTAGGCATCAGATACAGTGATGGCATTGAGCTTCCGATAGTCCACACAGAACCGGACCAACCCGTCCTTTTTGGGGACCAGCACCACCGGCGAGGCCCAAGGGCTGGCAGATGGCTGGATCACCACCAAAGCCAGCATGTCCCGCACCTCTCTTTCCAAGCCCTGAGCAGTTTTCCCTGTGACTCGGAAGGGGAAGCATCTTATCGGCGGGTGCGACCCCGTCTGCACCCGGTGGACAGTCAGATTAGGGCGTCCAGGCTGGTTGGAAAACAGGGGTCGGTACGGATGCAGCACCCCCCTCACCACAGCTTGCTGGGCAGGGGTTAGCTGATCCGAGAGGGGATTTGTTTCCAGGGGGGAACCAGCTCTGGTCCCAGGGAATAGATCTACTAAAGGGTCATCTCCCTGCTCTTCCCACTGTCCACACATGGCCAACACCACATTCCCCCTGGCATAATATGGCTTCATCATATTCACATGGTACACCCGGCGGTGGTGCGCCCGGTTCGACAGCTCCACCACATAGTTTACCTCATTGAGCTGCTTGACGACCTTGAAAGGGCCCTCCCAGGCGGCCTGTAGTTTGTTCTTTCTCACGGGGATGAGAACCATCACCTGATCCCCGGTGGCGTAGGCACGGGCCCGCGCCGTGCGGTCATACCAGACCTTCTGCCTCCTCTGGGCTCTGGCCAGATTCTCCCTGGCCAGGCCCATGAGTTCAGCCAGTCCCTCTGAGAAGATCAGGACATACTCCACCACTGACTCTCCATCGGGAGTGGCCTTCCCCTCCCATTCGTCTCTCATCAGGTCCAGGGGGCCCCTCACCCTCCTTCCATATAACAGTTCGAAAGCCGAAAATCTGGTAGACTCCTGGGGCACCTCCCTGTACGCGAACAGCAGGTGAGGTAAGTACTTGTCCCAATCCTGCGGGTGCTGGTTCATAAAGGTTTTCAGCATCATCTTTAGCGTCCCATTGAACCTCTCCACCAGCCCATTGGACTGGGGGTGATAAGCTGAGGCCCAGTTGTGCTGGACCCCACATTTCTCCCACAAGCACCGGAGCAGGGCCGACATGAAGTTGGACCCTTGGTCTGTCAAGACTTCCTTGGGGAACCCCACTCGGCTGAAAATGGTCAGGAGCGCATCGGCCACGGTGTCTGCTTCAATGGAAGCTAAGGGCACTGCCTCGGGGTAGCGGGTGGCAAAATCTACCACCACCAGAATGTATTTCTTCCCCAACCGGGTCGTCTTGCTGAGAGGCCCCACGGTGTCCATGGCCATCTTCTGGAAAGGCTCCTCTATGATGGGCAAAGGTCTCAAAGCCGCTTTCCCCTTGTTCCGGGCCTTCCCCACCCTCTGACAGGGGTCAGAGGATCAGCAATACTGCTGGACCGTGGTAAAGACCCCGGGCCAGTAAAAGTTCTGTAGCAATCTCTGCCGGGTGCGCCGGATTCCCTGGTGCCCTGCGTGGGGGATGTCATGGGCCAGGTACAGGAGCTTGCGGCGATACTTCTGGGGGACCACCAGCTGCCTCCTGATCCCACAGGACTCCACTTCCCCTGGGGGAGCCCATTCTCGGTATACGAACCCCTTCTCCCACAGGAACCTCTCCTGGCAGCCTCTCCTCGTGGTCCGTACCACACTGAGGTCGGCCAGGTCCCTGAGCTTCCGCAAGGAGGGATCTTTCCTCAACTCGGCCTGGAACTCAGCGGCTGGGGAAGGGATGGGGACCGGTTCCCTCTCACTGGCCGGGTCTGAGGCCTCAGCCTCTCTGAGCCGTGCCCCTCGGCGCTCCCTCCCACCCAGGGTAGGGTCCTGCGCCTCTGGTGCGGTACCCTCCCCGAGGTCAGGGAGCAGTGCCCCTCGCCGTCTCTGGCTACGGGTCACAACCAGGGCGGTCTGGGGCTTGCTTGGCCAGTCCTCTAGGTCTCCCCCCATCAAAACCTCAGTGGGCAAATGGAGGTGCACCCCCACATCCTTGGGGCCCTCCTTGGCCCCCCATTTCAGGTGTACCCTTGCCATGGGCACCTTAAATGGGGTCCCGCCCACCCGTGTCAGGGCCAGGTAGGTGTTGGGCACCACCCGATCTGGGGCCACCACCTCGGGCCGGGCCAGCGTCACCTCCGCGCCCGTATCCCAGTATCCATTGACCTTCCTCCCATCCACCTCCAGGGGAACAAGGCACTCGCTCCGGAGGGACAGCCCCGCGCCCACCCTGTAAACCGAGCACCCTGAGTCCAGAGCCTCCAGCCCTCTGGCGGAGCTGGCCGGAGGTACTCTTCCCTCCTGAGCAGGTGGTAAGCTGGCAGCCCCCTTTCCTGGGTCGTCTGCCCCTCGTCCAGCTGGGTCCCTACCCAGTTAACCCTGGGTAGGTTGGGTCTGCTCAGTTTGTCCCTGAGCCCGGGGCACTGGGTCCGTACGTGGCCTCTCTGGCCACAGTGATAGCAGCTCAGGTCACGTTGGTCCCCTCGAGCGGGTCGGAGGGGCCCGACGCCAGGCGTCCCCCTTGCGAGGGGGTTCTCCCTATTTCCCCGCTGGGAGGCCCCATGGTGACTCTCTCTCTGCATCGGGGAGGGGGCCTGTTCTTTTGGGCGATACTTCTGCTTCTCCTCCCTGCTACCCCCTGACAGACTGTTCACAAACTCGTCAGCCAGCTGCCCTGCGTGCTGGGGGTTCTCGAGCTTTTTGTCCACCAACCACAGCCTCAGGTCGGACGGGCACTGTTCATACAGTTGCTCCAGTACGATTAGGTCAAGCAGGTCCTCTTTAGCTTGGGCCCCAGCTGTCCACTTGCCGGCATATCCCTGCATCCGGTTGACCAGTTGTAGGTAGGTGACCTCAGGCGTTTTACACTGACTCCGGAACCTTCTCCGGTACATCTCGGGGGTCAGCCCAAACTCACGGTGCAGGGCCTGTTTGAACAATTCATAGTCCCCTGCCTCCGCCCCTGTCATTCGGCTGTACACCTCCACGGCTTTGGGGTCCAATAAGGGGGTGAGGAACTGGAGCCTGTCTGCAGGGTCAACCCGATGCATCTCGCAGGCATTCTCAAAGGCCGTCAGGAAGCTATCTATGTCCTCCCCTTCCTTCCGCTGGGCCAGGAAGCACTTATCAAAGCTCCTTGCAGTCTTGGGTCCCCCCACACTCACCACAGCCGGGGCCCCACTGCTCCTCAGCCTGGCCAGCTCCAGTTCATGCTGTCTTTGTTTCTCCTTCTCCTGACGTTCCCTCTCCTTCTCCTCCTGCTCATGCCTACGTTGCCTCTTCTTCTCCTGACGCTCCCTCTCCTTCTCCTGACGTTCCCTCTCCTTCTCCTCCTGCTCATGCCTACGTTGCCTCTCCTTCTCCTGATGCTCCCTCTCCTTCTCCTGACGTTCCCTCTCCTTCTCCTCCTGCTCATGTTGACGTTGTTTCTCCTCATGTTGACGTTGTTTTTCATGATCCTCCAGCTCCCTCATTTTCATCTTCCTCTCCCATTCCAGCCGCATCCGCTCCAGGGATGGGGAGCTCCACCGGGAGGATCCCCTGCTGGCTGCTGGGGTCAGGGTGCCCTCGGTATTCGCTGGGCTTTCCCCAACCCTTCCCCCAGGCCTAGGTAGGAAGGGTCTCAGGATGTCCTCGGCAGCAGTCTGACCCCTCCCAGCCCGGTCAGGCCCCAGGGCCCACGCTGCGTCCGCCGGGTGGCTTCCCTCTGGGACAGGGATCGGGTCATCCAAGCGATCCCTCTCGTCCAACTGGGCAATCAGCTGTTCCTTGGTGGACCTCCCAATGCGCAGCCCCCTCTGCCTGCACAGCTCCACCAGGTCACTCTTAAGGCATTTAGCGTACATCTCCCTGCTGGCCACTCGCAGGCCGGGCAGCTTCCCACGGTTTCCAGGAAAAGCCCTTAGTGTGCCAGTCCTTCTTGAGGTCACCACCTCTTTGCCAGGGTCGAGCTGCAGACTCCTCCACCCCTGGGACCGCTCGCTGCAATCCCCCGGGGGACCCTGTTACTGCAAAAGTCCTTCTCTCTGGTCACACATTCCCAGGGGTTAACCGCCCCCCGAAACCGTCTCTCTCTGAATCTTCAGCACGCCTGGTCCCCGTCAATTCCCCTTCGTTTTACTGCTCCCCAGTCACTTACTGCAGGAAGCGCCGTTCACAGGGTGCAGTACATCCCACCTCTGCCACCAGTTGTCACGGAGTGTGGGGGAGTCCAGGCCCTGCACCCCTCTTCCTGGGATTCACTGAGACTCTCAGCCAGCCAGTAAAACAGAAGGTTTATTGGACAACAGGAACACAGTCCAAAACAGAGCTTGTGGGTACAACCAGGACCCCTCAGTCAAGTCCTTCTGCGGGAGCAGGGAGCATAGACCCCAGCCCTGGGGTTCCCTGCGTTGCTCCACCCAGCCCCAAACTGAAACTAAATCCACCCAGCAGGCTCCCTTCTGCAGCCTCTGTTCACATTCCCGGGCAGAGGTGTTACCTCCCCCTCCTCCTCCTGGCTCAGGTGACAGGCTCTCAGGTCTCCCCTCCCCAGGGCACATTCCCAGGTCAACACTCCCCCCTCCCTGCTGCCTCACATCCTCACACTAATGTCTTACAGGAGACAGGCCTGTCGGCTGACTCTCACTACAGCAGCTAAATATCATGAAGGGAAGGAAGGAAAAGGCAAGCTAGCCCTATGGGCTACGCTCCCAGCCCGGGCAAGGAGACACCCCCAGGGCCAAGCCACACCCTGGGTCCCTTGGTGGGGATTCCTGCAAACGGTCCCCTCAGCCCCACAGATTGGCTCCCCCTTGTCCTGCACCGCTCCGCCAGCCCTCCGGCAGTGGGGCTGCTGCAGTGGGGTGGGGAGTGGGGCAGGCTGTGCAAGCCTGTGCCGGGGGGGCTCCAGCGCTTTCCTGGCAGGGATCTGGTGACATAGGCACCACTGCAGGGTGTGATGGCGAGCGGCTCTCCTCTCCAGAGCCCCTGGGGCCCAGCCCTGCAGAGCTCGGCTGAGGGCTTGGGGGCCATACTAAGGGGGGGCCCCCTCAGGGCACAGCCACCTGGGTAAGGTCCCCTCTGGGGGCCTGAGCCAGCACAGCAGGGGGTCCTAGACTTAGAGCCCAGTCATAGGCTCGCACCCGGCACCGCTGCCGGACGGCGTCTCACTCGCTCCCCGGGGTTTCCTCCCGCTCTCCAGTCATTGCTGCGACGCGTCCGGCCCCCAGCATCCCTCATAGAACGCAGCCCCCGGAGCTGGTGCGGGATCCCGGGTCGGCCTCACCAACCCCTGCCCCCGCCTACTCCCCTCTTTGTGCACCCCAGGGTCGCGTTAGCCGCTTGTGCCACAGCATCGCGCTGGGTGCTCGTCTTCCCTTTGTCCACTCTGACCCCAATTCCCCCTCCGAGTCGCTGCTTCCCAGATACAGCCCCGCTCTGCACGCCAGCTGCGGTCCTGCTCCCCACGGGGAGGACTCTGCCTCTGTGTGCCTGGGCCCAGCTGACCAAGCGATCCCGCTCGCTCTGTGTGCCAGGCCTGGGGACGGGGCAGGGTCCCTGCAAAGGGAGCAGGAGGCCCCTGGGTGCCTGCCCGGCTTGCTCCCCCCAGGACCCCTGGGCTAGGGGCAGGGCGAACAGCCACACACTCACCTTTGCTCTGCTCCGCCCCTTGCCCCCGCCTCACCTTCCCAGGCTGGGCCAGCTGGATGTTCTCGTAGGTGAGCTCTGCCTCCTCCTCGTCTGCGGGCGCTGCAGGGAGAGGGCGCTGGTTAGTCTGCAGGCCTGGCTCAGGGCAGGGGGCGGCACCGTGCAGGGGGCAGGTCAGCTCTTACCTGCCTCCCGCGCCCTGGAGCACACGCTGCTCCCCACAGGGGCCTTCACGAACTTCAGGTCGGCATAAACGACGCTCTGGGCCATCTGGGAGCCGGCTGCAGCTCCGGGGCTCACTGGGGAGGGGCTGGCAGTGCCTGTGCAGTGCTGGCTGTGCGGGAACCGGCTGTGCCCGCGGTGCTGGCTGTGGGGGAACCGGCTGTGTCCGCGGTGCCGGCTGTGGAGGGACCGGCTGTGTCCGCGGTGCCAGCTGTGGAGGGACCGGCTGTGTCCGCGGCGTTGGCTGTGGAGGGACTGGCTGTGTCCGCGGCGCTGGCTGTGCGGGAACCGGCTGTGTCCGCGGTGCCAGCTGTGGAGGGACCGGCTGTGTCCGCGGTGCCGGCTGTGGAGGGACCGGCTGTGTCCGCGGTGCCGGCTGTGGAGGGACCGGCTGTGTCCGCGGTGCCGGCTGTGGAGGGACCGGCTGTGTCCACGGCGTTGGCTGTGGAGGGACCGGCTGTGCCCCCGGCGCTGGCTGTGGGGGAACTGGCTGTGTCCGCGGTGCCGGCTGTGGAGGGACCGGCTGTGTCTGCGGTGCCGGCTGTGGAGGGACCGGCTGTGTCTGCGGTGCCGGCTGTGGAGGGACCGGCTGTGTCCGCGGTGCCGGCTGTGGAGGGACCGGCTGTGTCTGCGGTGCCGGCTGTGGAGGGACCGGCTGTGTCTGCGGTGCCGGCTGTGGGGGAACCGGCTGTGTCCGCGGCGTTGGCTGTGGAGGGACTGGCTGTGTCCGCGGTGCCGGCTGTGGGGGGATCGGCTGTGCTCGCGGCGCCGGCTGTGGAGGGACCGGCTGTGTCCGCGGTGCCGGCTGTGGAGGGACCGGCTGTGTCTGCGGTGCCGGCTGTGGAGGGACCGGCTGTGTCCGCGGCGTTGGCTGTGGAGGGACCGGCTGTGTCCGCGGTGCCGGCTGTGGGGGGATCGGCTGTGCTCGCGGCGCCGGCTGTGGAGGGACCGGCTGTGTCCGCGGTGCCGGCTGTGGAGGGACTGGCTGTGTCCGCGGCGTTGGCTGTGGAGGGACTGGCTGTGTCCGCGGTGCCGGCTGTGGGGGGATCGGCTGTGCTCGCGGCGCCGGCTGTGGAGGGACCGGCTGTGTCCGCGGTGCCGGTTGTGGAGGGACCGGCTGTGTCCGCGGCGCTGGCTGTGGAGGGACCGGCTGTGTCCGCGGTGCCGGCTGTGGGGGAACCGGCTGTGCCCGCGGTGCCGGCTGTGGAGGGACCGGCTGTGCCCGCGGTGCCGGCTGTGGGGGAACCGGCTGTGCCCGCGGTGCCGGCTGTGGGGGAACCGGCTGTGCCCGCGGTGCCGGCTGTGGAGGGACCGGCTGTGTCCGCGGCGTTGGCTGTGGAGGGACCGGCTGTGTCCGCGGTGCCGGCTGTGGAGGGACCGGCTGTGTCCGCGGTGCCGGCTGTGGAGGGACCGGCTGTGTCCGCGGTGCCGGCTGTGGGGGAACCGGCTGTGTCCGCGGTGCCGGCTGTGGGGGAACCGGCTGTGTCCGCGGTGCCGGCTGTGGAGGGACCGGCTGTGTCCGCGGTGCCGGCTGTGGGGGAACCGGCTGTGTCCGCGGTGTTGGCTGTGGAGGGACCGGCTGTGTCCGCGGCGTTGGCTGTGGAGGGACTGGCTGTGCCCGCGGTGCCGGCTGTGGAGGGACCGGCTGTGTCCGCGGTGCCGGCTGTGGAGGGACCGGCTGTGCCCGCGGTGCCGGCTGTGGAGGGACCGGCTGTGTCCGCGGTGCCAGCTGTGGAGGGACCGGCTGTGTCCGCGGTGCCGGCTGTGGAGGGACCGGCTGTGTCCGCGGTGCTGGCTGTGGGGGAACCGGCTGTGTCCGCGGTGCTGGCTGTGGAGGGACCGGCTGTGTCCGCGGTGCCGGCTGTGTCCGCGGCGTTGGCTGTGGGGGAACCGGCTGTGTCCGCGGTGCTGGCTGTGGAGGGACCGGCTGTGCCCGCGGTGCCGGCTGTGGAGGGACTGGCTGTGTCCGCGGTGCCGGCTGTGGAGGGACCGGCTGTGTCCGCGGTGCCGGCTGTGGAGGGACCGGCTGTGTCCGCGGTGCCGGCTGTGGAGGGACCGGCTGTGTCCGCGGTGCTGGCTGTGGAGGGACCGGCTGTGTCCGCGGTGCCGGCTGTGGAGGGACCGGCTGTGTCCGCGGTGCAGGCTGTGGAGGGACCGGCTGTGTCCGCGGTGCCGGCTGTGGAGGGACCGGCTGTGTCCGCGGCGTTGGCTGTGGAGGGACCGGCTGTGTCCGCGGCGTTGGCTGTGGAGGGACCGGCTGTGCCCCCGGCGCTGGCAGAGGATCTAGCTCACTCGCTCTGTGGCAGAAGAAAAGGGATCTCACAGACAGCAGGAAGCAGACGTTTGCATAGAGCTGGGAGCAGGTGGGGCCGGCCAAGCGCAGATGGGCTCTCGCCAGCAGCCAACTTCTCTTTTACTTTCTCCAAGCAGAGAAAGTCCCGACCCCTCCCCTGGAGCTAATGAACTTACAGGAGCAGGCTGGAGGGGCTGGTGCGATCCACCCCACGCTCTGTACGGAGATGCCCAGCCTGGCGGAGGCAGAGTTGGTCCAGACCCCACCGGGTTACCGGGGAGGGGCCTTTGTGGCTGGGTGACTGGGGAGAGCAGAGCAGCTTGTCTGCCGGCAAGAGCTGCAGCATTGATTTGCCACCCCTGGCCATGTGCAAGGCGCTGCTCAGACAGGGACGGAGACGCTCTCCCTGCCCTGGGAGCTACGCTCGGCACCGGCTCCGTGCAGAGGGCAGGGCGCTGGGAAGAGAAGCCTCTGGCTTGGCCTGTGGTTGAAGCTGAAGACTTTGTGAGTCGCTGCCATGCAGGGCTGGGGCCGACGCTGACCGATCTGCCAGCCTGTCTCTGTCGGTTCAGAGCGTGACGACGTCACCCCGAACGCCGTGCCATGCTGGCAAAGCCCCAGCGTGGATGCGGTTATCCCGGCTCCAGGGGCCGTAGCCAGGACAGCGTGTTCCCTCCAGGGCACTGGTCTAAGCTACGCCAGCAGCCGCACCCTCTGGTCAGCCCAGCGGCGTCTCCCGCGTGTCGGGGTGTCTGGTCTGGCAGGGCCTCCCAGGGCAGACAAGGGCTCCGGGGCCCGTGGAGGAGGAGCGGCCGGCAGGGCCCGGTGGGGGTTTGGTGCCAGGCACAGGGAGCAGGCAGGCTTGGAGCAGGCAGTGAGATGTTTGACTTCGGGGCAATAGCACGGGGCAGCCGGCCCCTGTCTATCTGCGATGGGCTTCTTTCCGGAGAACCAGCCCGTCTCAGCCCAACTGTGAACAATCAACTGGCTGCTGGCTGGCGGCTGCCTGGCTAACGAGCCCCTGGGCCCCGTAGGAGGTGACCGGAGCTCAGTGGACGAGGGGTTCGGGGAGAGAGATGCTCCGGGAAGGGAGGTGGGGCTGGACCTTCCCGAGAGCTGCGGGAGACCCAGGCTGTGAGGAGCCGTGTGCTGGGAGAAGGGCTGCAGCTGGCAGGAAGGCCCTGGCTCCAGGGACGGGATAACGGGGGGTGGGGGGTGCCTTGGGGGTGCGGCCGGAGCGTGGCACTGCCGGACTCAGCCAGAGTCATCCGGGGAAAGGTCTTTCTCGTGTTCCTGGGAATTGTCTGTTCATGAAACCGGCGCCTCCGAAGGGGGCTGCTCTTGGACTGATGCCAGCCTGGCTGAAGCTACAGGCGGGGCGACCCGCCTGGCACCCCTGCTCTCTGCACCCGGCCCCAAGGGGCAAGCGGGTGTCAAGGAGTCCCCGGGCATTGCTCTGAAACTGCTCCCCATGAAGCCAGGCAGGACTCTGGGGAAGTCTCCTCTGTGGGAGCAGCCTGTCTGCAGGACACACAGCTCACACAGCTTCCACCTTCCTGGGTCTGACCTCGGAGCATTCAGCCTCCTCTGCCCCTCCGTGCGCTTCCCACAGCCAGTCCGCCCAGGCGGGGTCCTGGGGAAGCCAGAGGGTCCTGCCCCCCAACTCCGCAGTCAGACGGGACTCTCAGCCAGCCAGTAAAACAGAGGTTTATTAGATGACAGGAACATGGTCTAACACAGAGCTTGTAGGTGCAGAAAACAGGATCCCTCAGCTGTGTCCATTTTGGGGGGCAGTGAGCCAGACAACCACGTCTGCCCTTCACTCCATGTCCCCAGCCAGCCCCAAACTGAAACTCCCTCCAGCCCCTCCTCCTCTGGGCTTTGTCCCTTTCCCGGGCCAGGAGGGCACCGGATTCCTTTGTTCTCCAACCCTTTAGCTCTCACCTTGCAGGGGGGAAGGGCCAGGCCATCAGTTGCCAAGAAACAGGGTGTCTGCCATTCTCTGTGTCCAGACCCCTGCACACACCTGCCCTCTAGGGCTCTGCAACGATCATACACCCTTATCCCACCACCTAGATACTTAAGAACTGCCTAGGGGAAACTGAGGCACCCCCACACTATTCAGAGGAAACGTTAAGAACAGTCCCGCTTCATCACACCCATTCCTTTGATCTGGAGCTGGGGATAGTTCAGTTTCCCTAAGGAGAGACAGGGCAGTCCGTATCCACTGGGTCGTTGGGTGCTAGGTGCCAATGTCTCGGTGTCACAGAGTGTGGGGGAGTCTGGGCCCTGCACCCCTCTTCCTGGGATTCACCGTGACTCTCAGCCAGCCAGTAAAACGGAAGGTTTATTGGACAACAGGAACACAGGCCCAAACAGAGCTTGTGGGTACAACCAGGACCGCTCAGTCAAGTCCTTCTGGGGGTCAGGAAGCTTAGACCCCAGCCCTGGGGTTCCCTGCGTTTCCCCACCCAGCCCCAAACTGAAAAAAAAAACCCTCCCACAGGCTCTCTCCCCCTCCCCCCAGCTCCTCCTCTAGCCTTTGTCCAATTTCCCAGGCCAAGGTGTCAGCTCTCCCAGCCCCCCTCCTGGCTCAGGTTAGAGCCTCAGGTATCTTCCTTCAGGGGAAGTCTCCCATCGCCAATGCAGACAGTCCCAGTGAACCTCCCCGGCAACCCTCCTTGGACAAATCCTCCCCACTCCCTGCTGCGTCACATCTGGCAATTGGATTTGCCCCTGTTGTCTCAGATGCTCCACTGATGTGGGGATTAAGTCCCAGACACCTATGTCTGTTCACCTGCCCTGAGAGGAAACAGTCCCCTTCCACCCACCAGGTAACAATGCAGCAGGTAGGGGAAACTGAGGCACACACAGGCTTCACACAAATATTACAAACGATTTCCAATTTGTCACAGTCTCACTGCAGACACTGGCTGGCTGCGTCAGTCACTAAAGAGTGGACGTGTCTCTCCCAGGGCTCTGTCTCAGTTGGACTCGCTGGGCAGAGCTCACAGCACGAAGCAGGGGGGCTGGAGCCCCAAAGACTCAGTCTCGGAGGCAGTGAGACCACGTGGCTTACTCTGGAGGAAGAGTGAGACCCGTAGAGGGCCTGTCCCACTGACGGACTCCTCCTAGAGACTGGTCCAAAGCTGGGGTCGTAGCACCGATCCTGTGGGACTAGGACCGCATGTCTTGAGACAAAGTTCTCCAGTCCAGACTGGGCTGGAGCCACTCCAGGGTGGACCATTGTGCATTGCACGTCCTACAATAGGTGTCTATTAGCATTCGAAGTCTGATGCCACTGACAGCGGGCAGAGCCTGCAGAAGGACGCTGCCAGGAAGAGGTAAATAGTGGGGTGGGGGTGGGGACCCTAGGTGAACATCACAGGTCTGGTCTGGTGCATTTGGGGGGAAGACACCCCAGCACCCTTCACCTAGGCAGTGATCTGACGGCAGGTTTTCTTCATGAAAATGGACTTCAGCCAGGCTTGGTTGTAAAGACCAGGGTGGATTCAGAGGCAGGCCACCCAGGTGACCTTTGGGTGAGAAACTTCGTTAGACAGGAGGAGAACTTGGTAGTTCGGTTCATGAGAACACGTCTACTGATGTGTACGGAACCGTTTGCTCCCATCTCTCACGCTGGTTTCTGCTTGAATCGCTTGTGTTACTGTAGTTGAACTCAAGCGCTGTGAGTGGTACCGGGGAGGGAGCAAAGGGAAAGCTGGGGTACACTGCTCCTTTGGGAACAGGGGATCTTGGATCTCTCGGGGGATGCAGTGACTGGGGCTGGATCACAGAGCGGAGGGCACACTTTGCAGGGCCTTGGAGGCTGGCGGGATTGGTTGGCAGCCTGCAAGGCAAAGGCAGGGCTGGTACAGGCTGGTGGAGAGGACTGGAGGGCTGCCAGGCTGGGGGCAGCAGGGGGCTGGCACCGGCAGGGATAACAAGGCGACTCTCAGCCCTGGGTGCCGTGAGAGGCGTCACAATGCGTGCACCCTGTCCGGGCAAACCCCTCAATTGTCCCTGTCTGCCTGGGGTTCTAGCCTGCGTCTGCCTTGCAGGGGGACGTTTCTCCCAGGGACACGAGAGAGCCACCCTGTTTTCTCCCTTGCTCCCACTTCGCGTCGGTCTTTCTCCTGGCCAGGGCAGCATCAATCCCCAGCCACCTGGCTTCCGGCTGCTCTTCCCGGGTTCGCCAGGGCTGCCTCCCTGGCTCCCCCGGCACTGCAGGGCACTGGCTCTGCCGCCAGCACAGGGCCTGGCTCCGGTGGGGGGAGACTGGGGGCTGCCACAGCGATGCTCAGTGCAGCCTGGCTGTGCTCTGCCTCGGTTGCTGCCACTTGCGGCTGCCTCTGGGTGGGACTGCAAACCAGCCGGACAACCCCCGCCCTCCGCCAGCGCCTCGCCCTCCCCAGCACAAGCCCAGCGCCCCCAGCCGCTGCTCTCCAGCCTCTGCTGGCGCACGGGCAATGGACCGTCCCTTGCAGGAGTGAGGCAGGGCCTTCAGGATTCGGCCCCGCGTCGGCGACCCAGGAGCCTCTCCGGCTGCAGGCTGATGCCCATCCCGGCAGCGTGGGGAGAGTCCAGTGAGCCCATCAGCCCCAGCCAGCCGGGGACTGACCCCAGAAAAGAGCTGGGGCTCCCCTTTTATGGGAAGGGGGCTCAGCCACGGCACGGCTCTGTGCTGTCCTGGGAGGAGCCCCCGGCCCGGGTCCCTCTGTCGCTCACCCTCTGCTGAGAGGTGGGTGGGGGAATGATGCTCCGCGCTGCCGTGGGGCTACCCTAGGCCTTGAGCGACTGGGCTCTGCCTGGGCTGTGAGCCGCTGGGGCACGGCTTCCCTGGGTGCTGGTGAGGGCTGCCTATGGGTGCGCTCAAGGGAATGGATGCAGGGGTCCCCCTCCCCCGACACACGGGCTCCCAAGAGAAGGTGAGACGGGAACATTTTAAGGGTTTATTGGTGAGCTTTACAGAGGTGGGATGGGGGAAACAGCTTCCCCCCGGCTGCTGCTGCCCATCACCATTGCAGCTGGGTGCCTTCCCATCAAATCTAGAGCGACAGCACGGTCCTTAGGGGGTTCACAGAGCCTCTGGCATCCTTCCCCTTTGGGAATAAAATCGGGGTTGGGGGATGCAGTGGGGGGCAGGGGGTTCGGACGGGGAAAGCCTTGTCGAAGAGGGAGGTGTTGCAGAGTTCCTCGGAGAGGCTCTGACTCCGGATTCACCTGATCTCCAGAAGCTCATGCCACCGCCGGTCCCCTCGCCCGGGCATGCTGGGTCCCGGCTCAGGCACTGTGCCCTGGACTCTGCGGTCTGCACTGCCCCAGAGGAGCGCAGCTGTCGGGGGGCCAGAGAGCGACAATCTGGCTCTGGCAGAGCGGGGGCTTGATCCGGTGATTGCTCTGACGGTTAGGCCTGGACAGGACCTGGGGGCCGCTGGACGGAGTGGAGCATGGGCCTGACGGGCTCATGGGAGCCCAGACCCTGGGGCGGGCGGTAGCGTGGGGGTGCATGGATCACTGGGCTCCCAGCAGGGCAGGAGCACCGGGACCAGAGGGGAGCAGGTCACCAGGTGCAGGGTCCCGGGGCTGGGCCCTCAGCTGCTCTCACTGGGAATCGTGTTCCCCCCCAGGAAAGTGGGAGGGGCAGAGCCGTGGCCCCACTGCAAGGTGAGGGCACTCTGCTCACAGATCCAGCGGCAGGGGTCTGTGCACGACCCGCCCGACAGCCCAGGGCCCGACACCCTCCCACAAGCCAGGTAGGAGGCGGTGGAGCGCGTCACTGGGAAGAGCCTGGGCGGAGAGAGCAGAAAAGGCAGCATCAGGACGTCTCCTGGGTCCTCCTTCATGGAGATCCCTGGGGGCAGCACCCGACCCTCCACCCCACAGGGGCTTGGACAGAGCCGGGCTGGGGCCCCAGAAACCAGGTGGAAACTGCAGCTCAGGGGCCCCTGGGCCCCCAGGAACCAGCAGCAGGGTGTCCGAGGGGATTGTACCTGGGAGCACTCGGTCATGAGAATGCTGGGCCCATCTAGTCTGGTCTCTTGACTCTGCTGCAGCCTGGCTGTGAGGCCATGGGCAAGGCGGGCACTGCCCCTTGCTGGTGCCAGCTGTAGGATGGGGGCACCTGGGAGTGCAGACAAATCCACCGTGTTCCTGCAGCTCAGGCATGACAGGACGTGAGGGGAGCCCCCAGGGATCAGCTACAGCCGGCTGGAGACCCTGCTCCCGGCCCCCCCGCGCGTGGAGGAGGTTGACGGGGGGAGCTCTGTGCAGCCGGCATAGCCGGCAGGGAGGGTGGGGGAGCTGGGGAGAGCAGGCTGGGGGCAGCTCCTCTGCCTGTATCGGAGGCAGGGGCATGTGGGAGCGTCCCAGCACCCCAGGGTCCTGGAGGAGGCCCCAGTGGGCAGTTCTCTCAGGAGCCCTGGGAGGGGAGAGCCGTGGGCCTGAGGCCTGGGCTTACCTGTTCAGTGCAGAGCTGTCCACCCACTTCCAGTCAAGCCTGGCATGTTCCTTCTTCAGCCCGATGTGGAACGTGTTGCTCTTGGACACACGCTGCAGGAAGGCCTGCCACACAAGGAGCCGATGAGTGAGTCCCAGCTCCGTGTCACACGCGTCCACATCCTCACACACGTGTGCACACACTCGCACACGCTGCACTACGCAGCCCAAGCCGCTGCGGGCAGAGCAGTGCGGATGGGCAGACCGGCGCAGTCCCAAGGGCAGCTCGCTCTCACTGGCGCGAAGTTGGGCAGTGCCCGCCTGCACAGAACAGCCGGCTGCCTGGCGAACAGCCGTGGTCTTGGGCCCAAACCCAGCCGAGCTCCGTGTGTCTGAACGGCATCTCTAGCAGCCCCCCGCCCACCCCCCCGCTCCCCCCCGGCGCTTGGCCGGGCCAGCACCCTCCTCGGAGAGCCCCACGCAAGGAGCCCACTCGGCCGGTTTATACCGACACGCCTCTTTTGGGCTGCCTTGTCTCCTGGCCAGTGCTGGGACAGAGCCGGACATGGTTTTGCCTGGTATCAAATGGGGGGGGGGGGCATTTTGAACAGCTCGGTGCTGCGCCCCCCACTGGCGTGCTCTTGCATACACACGATGTGCGAGGTCAGCCCAGCGGGTGTGAGGGCAGCACGCTCGTGAAACCGTCTGGCGTCACCATCTGGCGGGATCCCACACGCACCATGCATACGGGGTCACCCCAGCAGGGGCGGGGTCACCCCTTTCCCAGAAGTGCTGGAATGTCCAGAATTCTGGGAACGTGCGACCCCCACGCTCCTCGCAGCGCAGCGCCCCCGACTGTGCAGGGGGAGCGCCTCCTACTGCGCCCGCCCTGCTCTCTGGGGCACGTGAGCGTTCCCTGGAGAGCTCCCATCACCATGCACCCCGCGCGGGAAGGGCGCCCCCCTCGGTCTACATGCTGGAATTGCACTGGCAATGGCAAAATCCTCTGTGCCGGGGTGACCAATGAAATCTGCCAAGAACCCGCCAGCCCAGTGCCAGGCCCCTCCTCCCTGCCATAGGCCTTGCCCCAGAAAGCGTGGGGCGGGGCCCCGCACTCCCTTTGCCAGCTCCTCCAGGCATTCAGCGCCATGGCCAGGGAGGGGAGGGTGGCTGGGTGCAGGGCCAGGAGCAGGTTTGGGCAGCACACACAGTGCCCCAGTCCGTGCCCCTGGTGCAGCTGCCCTGGCCCCGGCCCCGAGCACTCACCAGCGTGGCGTTGGCTCTGATGGTGACAAGCTGGGCGCCTCGGGAGCAGCAATCCTCTTGGCTCTTGGCCCAGGCCTGCTTGGCCGAAGAAAAGTAATAGCACTTCCCAGCGTCCCAGAGCCAGCCGGCTGGCCAGAACTGGCACCGCCCTGTATGGAGAGAGGGCAGCTGACAAAACCAGGGAGCCCAGCCCACGCTACGGCAGGGCCAGCCAGAGCAGGAGGGAGCTCCAGACCTGCCTCTCTGCCCCAGCCCTGGGGTGCGTACAGCTCTGCCTCGGCCACAGACGGGCCCACCCCAGGATCCCCCAGCTGACCGGAGCTCCTAGGATGAGCCGGCGGGGGTGTCTCCCAGCGCTCGGGCTCCCAGGCCGTTGAGGGCTTGGTGGGCTGGAAGCAGCAGGAGGTGATGGGCAGCCAAGGCAGAGCTGGGGGTGAGCGTGCTAGAGCACTAGACACGAGGCCTAGATGGTGGGTGCCCACAGCCAGTGGGGAAGGACTCTGGGCTCCTCAGTCCTACAGGGCTGGGAACCGGGCTGACTCTGGGGGGCAGCGAAACCCTCCCCAAGCCTTTCCCAGGACCCTGCCCCATTCGCGTACCTGCCAGGAACCTCTCCCACGGCTGCATCCTGTGTTCGAGGCTCTCTTCCATGCTCCCCAGCTTCGGGGCACAGCTCCCCACTTGCCCTAAAGTTGCAGACTATGAACACAGGAACTGCCAGCCTGGCTCAGCCCGGGGCCCCTCTAGCCTGGCCTCTGGCTCTGGCACTGCCCAGTGCCAGCTGCATCAGAGGACAGGACAGGGAACCATGGCATGGCCAGTTGTGGAATAACTAGCCCATGGGGGAGATTCCCCCACCCTGCCAGTTAGGGCTTGGCTCAGGCCCTGAGATCACAGGGATTACAGCCCATCTAAAAGCTCCTGTCTCCTCTCTGCTGGAGCTCTGGACACCCTCGTTAGCCATGCAATGTTTAATCCTCATTTGGTTCCTGCTGAGCTTTTGGGCTCAGTGTGTCATGGGGCAGAGAGTTCCCCAGGTGCACGGCAAAGGTGTTTTCTTGTCTCAGTTTCAGGTTTGTTACCTCTGACTCCCCGGCTGGGCCCTTGTCCCTGTTTCATGAGCTAGGGAGAAGAGAAGTTCCCAGTGTCCCATCCCTACCGGGCAGGTTATTCTGTGCCCCTTTGTCCCCCTCAGGCCTCTCCTCCCTGACCCGCACAGGCTCACCTGTTCAGTCTCTTCGAAGGGCAATCTCACCAGGCAGTGACTGGTTTTCATTGCTAGTTTCTGAACACCCTCTGACCGCGCAGTGCCCAGCATCCCGGGGCTCGCGGCAGCCCACAGATCTATACGGTGACACTGGAGAATTCTCCAGTCTGGTCTCCAGCTGGGGTCTTTTGCAGCCGGACGTTTCGTTGGCTTTCCTGCCTGCAGCAGTGTGCTGAGCAGGTTTGGCTGAGGGTTCAAGTGACTCCTTTCTTTGGGCATGACTTTGCATTTGTCGTATTGAATTTCAACTGCCACCCTGCAGCCCGGGCAGCAGCCTGGCCAGGCTCTAGTGAGAGCATCCCCTAGACGTGCTGGGGTGGGGGGGCAAGAGGGGAGGGTGCAGCTCCCCCTCTCGAGGGGCTGAGGGAGGAGACCAGAAGCTGGCTATGCCAGGCAGCTGCTTTGGGGCTACTTGCCCGGGGCTAGTCCTCTGGGAACCTTTGCACAGCCCCCACCCCAGCACTCAGCTGGCCCTGGCTCTGAGCAGGATCCTGACCCCCCAGGGCCATGTGGGGCGGGTGCTGCAGGGGCCGTGGGGTGACAGTGACTGGCCGCTGCCCATACTCACGGTGCAGGCCCAGGCCGAGTACCGCTGCCAGGAGCAGGATGCACAGGAGAGCCAGGCCGAGAGCCACCCGCTGCCAGGGGGATGAGGGCAGCTGCTGCAGGGCTAAAGGAGAGAGAGTCGGTCGGGATCACCGCTGGGGGGGCTCAGCACAGCAGGGTCCCCCAGGTAACAACTGGAGGAGCTTTCGGGAGGCCTCAGCATGGTGGGGTCTCCCTGGGTCCCAGCACACGGATCACTGGGGGGGAGACCGCGGGGGGACACTCAGCACAGTGGGTTCCCCTGGGTCCCAGCACACAGATTACTAGTTGGGGGAGCTCTCTAGGGGGCTCAGTGTGGCGGGGTCTGGCTGCGGGAGGGCTGCCAGCTCAGCCTGCCCTGTCAGGGAGTCCCCTTTGGTTGAGTCTCTGATATAACTTGTGTTTTGCCCGTTCCCCGTCTCTGGCTGCCCGCCCAGGGAGCTCACAGCTTCACGGACATCAGTGCCCTGGCTCTGGGAGAAGGACTTCAGCATCCGCAGCACGGCAGCATGGAGAAACCCAGGCAGGGAGAGGGGCCACAGAGCTGGGAATAGAAGTCAGATCCCCAGCGCCTTGTCCCCTGCTCCGAGACCTCCCGAGAGCAGCAGGTCTCACAGGCAGGGTGGCTGCGTGTGCGTGCCCGGGCATGTGTCCTCGTGTCTCTGGAGTGAGGGTCCCTTAGCTGGGACCCCAGCTTTAGTGATCCCCCTGTTCCGCCCTGTCCCCTCCCCAAGCCGCTAGCTCCTTCATCGTAGGCCTAGCCCCTGAGAAGCGGGTGGGGTGTGAGCGCCGCAGGGGGTCCGTTACCTGCCGGTGGGGCTGGTGGGGGGAAGTGGATGTCGGCGTACACGACCCCCTCTGCCGTCTCATGGGCTCCATCCATGCTCCCTGCCACGGCAACACCCCCGCCCCCGCGCAGCCTGGTGTGATGTGAAATGGAAAGTGTCTCTGCATGTTTCCGTCCCCAGAGATGCCAGCTGGGCCGGCGAGTACTCGCGGGGGCGGCAGCCGGCTCGGCACAGCCCCAGCGGCTCTCCCAGGGGAGACAGGGCAGTCCCAGCAGAGACCTAGCCAGGGGAGACAGGGACTCCCAGCAGAGCCCTGGCACAGGGAACCGGCTAGGCTGGCCATGCTGGGCTTCAGCTGCTCTGCCAGGGCACGGCCATTGGTCCAGCCCCACACGGAGCTGCCCCGAAGGCGACAAAGCCCCCTCGCTGGTGCCTGGCTGCTCTGTGATGCAGTACACACCTGCCGGGCTCTGGTTTCTCCCTGTCATGGCTGGTGGCTCATGCATGGAGCACATGACAGTGGCCCTGCGAGGACAGACAGATGTGTCGTGGGCGGCCTTCCTGCCCCCGGCCACCACTGCCACAGGCCTCAGGCTGCTTTGTCTTGCCTCTATGTGCCCAGGACTGAGGGGAACAGAGGCAGGGCAGGACAAAGTGAGTAGGGAGCTGGCTGCAGCCCTGCCCATCGGGGCCCTGTGCCCGGCCCTGGCGCGGGGAGCCCCGGCTTAGCCCTGCCCAATGGGACCCTGTGCCCGGCCCGGCCCTGGCGCGGCTCAGCCCTGCCCAATGGGGCCCTGTGCCCGGCCCGGCCCTGGCGCGGGGAGCCCTGGCTCAGCCCTGGTGCAGGGAGCCCCGGCTCAGCCCTGCCCAATGGGGCCCTGTGCCCGGCCCGGCCCTGGCGCGGGGAGCCCCGGCTCAGCCCTGCCCATCGGGGCCCTGTGCCCGGCCCGGCCCTGGCGCGGGGAGCCCTGGCTCAGCCCTGGCGCAGGGAGCCCCGGCTCAGCCCTGCCCATTGGGGCCCTGTGCCCAGTCCGGCCCTGGCGCGGGGAGCCCTGGCTCAGCCCTGGCGCAGGGAGCCCCGGCTCAGCCCTGCCCAATGGGACCCTGTGCCCGGCCCGGCCCTGGCGCGGGGAGCCCCAGCTCAGCCCTGCCCATCGGGGCCCTGTGCCCGGCCCGGCCCTGGCGCGGGGAGCCCCGGCTCAGCCCTGCCCATCGGGGCCCTGTGCCCGGCCCGGCCCTGGCGCGGGGAGCCCCGGCTCAGCCCTGCCCATCGGGGCCCTGTGCCCGGCCCGGCCCTGGCGCGGGGAGCCCCGGCTCAGCCCTGCCCAACGGGGCCCTGTGCCCGGCCCGGCCCTGGCGCGGGGAGCCCCGGCTCAGCCCCCTGCCCATCGGGGCCCTGTGCCCGGCCCGGCCCTGGCGCGGGGAGCCCCGGCTCAGCCCTGCCCATCGGGGCCCTGTGCCCGGCCCGGCCCTGGCGCGGGGAGCCCCGGCTCAGCCCTGCCCATCGGGGCCCTGTGCCCGGCCCGGCCCTGGCGCGGGGAGCCCCGGCTCAGCCCTGCCCAACGGGGCCCTGTGCCCGGCCCGGACCTGGCGCGGGGAGCCCCGGCTCAGCCCTGCCCAATGGGGCCCTGTGCCCGGCCCGGCCCTGGCGCGGGGAGCCCCGGCTCAGCTCTGGCACAGGGAGCCCCGGCTCAGCCCTGCCCATCGGGGCCCTGTGCCCGGCCCGGACCTGGCACAGGGAGCCCTGGCTCAGCCCTGCCCATCGGGGCCCTGTGCCCAGCCCGGCCCTGGCGCGGGGAGCCCCGGCTCAGCCCAGCCCAGGCGCGGGGAGCCCCGGCTCAGCCCGGCCCATTGGGGCCCTGTGCCCGGCCCGGCCCTGGCGCGGGGAGCCCCGGCTCAGCCCTGCCCATTGGGGCCCTGTGCCCGGCCCGGCCCTGGCGCGGGGAGCCCCGGCTCAGCCCTGGCACAGGGAGCCCCGGCTCAGCCCTGCCCATCGGGGCCCTGTGCCCGGCCCGGCCCTGGCACGGGGAGCCCTGGCTCAGCCCTGCCCATCGGGGCCCTGTGCCCAGCCCGGCCCTGGCGCGGGGAGCCCCGGCTCAGCCCGACCCATCGGGGCCCTGTGCCTGCCCCAGCCCTGGTGATCCGGCCCCGGGTCTGGCCCTGCCCCCACAGGCAGGCCCCGAAGGGCCCCCGTCCCAGCTGTCTCGCTGTGGTCCAGCGTCTCTCTGCTGCTCGGTGGCCCGTGACCTGTGGCTGGAAACAAGGCTGAGGCGGCCGTGTCTGACGTGCCGGGAATCAGACACCGGGGCCCAGCGCAGATGGAGCATGACTGCTACTGCCAACCCCAGGGAAACCCTGCGTAAAACTCCCCCCCGGGCCTGCGCAGGGCCCAGCTACAGCCCTGACCCACCCCCCGGCCAGGCCTGTATGGAGCCCAGCTACAGCTGGGGATGATATTAAAGCTTTGTTCAGTCAGGTTGACATAAGTCAGTCACAGGAAAGAAATAATCCTGAACCTGTGTCTACTAGGGGCAAGGATTTGCCGATGGAGGGTTTCTCCAAATGTCAGTATGAGGAAGATGGCTGTTTATCTGTGCAAAGACGCAGTGCGTATGTGGAAGAAATTTCAGAGTGTCCATCTGGCATCCCAGAAGTGAATCTGGCATTAGATAGGGCTCAGGGAAATGTTTCTCTAGAGCAAATTAAAGTTGGTGATCAGGTTAAAGCCCTAACTGAGGAAGGAAGGGGGACAGTCTTGCTGAGTGATGGATTGCTGGCTAGTAAAGCTTGGGAAAGGAAGCCTGACGCAGGTAAAAGTGATGTGCTTAAAGTAGCTCGGTGTCATAAGACACTATTTGTGGAAACAGCCGTTTATCGGTTAAGGGAGGGTGTCACGGAGTGCAGCCTCACCCGGCAGCGCCTCCTGCCGGTCATCTCGGGGAATTAGCTTCCAGCCTCTGGAGCGCCCTCTTCAGGCCGGTGTCTCGCCGCCCCGGCCCCCATGTCCCTCCCGGACCCCGGTGCCCTTGTCTTGGGTGCTGCCCCCTGGCAGTACCCCACCGTTCTGGGTCTCCCCCTCGCAGGGGAACCCCCACCCACTATCCCCACCTCACTCGTAGGGTACTGCCAGTCACCGACTAGCCCTGCTCCCTGGGGCAGACTGCGGTATGAGCCACTCATCACCGGCAAGGTTGGGTTTGGACCTGCTGCCTCTGCCTACCTGTGGCTGTCCCCCTGCAATCCTGCACCTATTCGGCCTGTGGTCGGGCCGGCAGCCTGGGGCTTTCCAGGCCGGAGCTCCCAGCTCCTCTAGCCCTTCCCCAGCCCTGCTCCAGTCTAGGTGTCCTGCTCAGCACCTTGCAGCCAGGACCTTCTCCCTCTACAGGCAGAGGAAGCCTCTCCCTGGTCTCCTGGCTCACAGCCTTTATAGAGCCAGCTGGGCCCTGATTGGGGCGTGGCCCCCAGCTGCTGCCACCTCCCCCAATCAGCCGGGGTTTCACGCCCTTCCCCAGCCCCAGCCCTCTGCAGGGCTTTTCCAACCACTTCGGGGCTGGAGCGGGTGCTCACCCCGCTACAGAGAGGAAGGCAAAGGGAGTTTGGATGAGCCTAGGCAGCCTTCTGGGCTGATGGCTTTGTGTAATCAGCAGTTTGGGGCGGCAAGGTTAGTGGAAGATGAGTATCCCTACACCTTACCTGTTACCTGTGTGGAGAATTGTGACAGTGAAGGAAATGTTCCTGTGTCTGTCAGGGGGAAGGGAGCTACCCCAATCTCCAAGCAATGGTCCATGAACAGCCCTGTGTGCTGGGACAAGGGAAATGAGATCCCAAACTGTGTGTCTGGTAAAGGGGAATATTTCTCCAGCTCTTTTCTGTCTGTAAAGCAGACAGAAGAAGCCTGTCAGCCTATGACAGTTGAAAATTTATCAGCTGACCCAGAGTTGATTCTGGATATAACTAAAGCCCAGGAAGGAAGAGGTCCTGAATTTGTGTCTGCTAGGGATGATGACATTGCAGCTAGGTTGCATCCAGTTGATCTCATAAATAGCTTCCAGAGACCAAGGGATTCTGGTGTTTCTATTTTGCCTGTTGCTAGTGTGTTGCTGAGTAAAGATACGACAACCTTGTCTGATCAGGGTGCTATCGTAGCCAGGACACAAGGAAAGCATAAAGGTGACTTAACTAGGTGTGGAAACTTGTAACAAGGAAGAGAATGCTTCCAATCTTGTGACTATGAAGTCTAGCAGTTTACCTGAAAGGTGTTTGTGTGAAAATCCTCCTGATGGGCCAGAGGTGATTGTGGATGTAAGTGAAACTCAGAAGGAGTTTGGTGATTTGTCTGTTGTGCCAAAGTCAGGTCTGGACATGAATAAAGCTCAAAAAGAACCTGTTGCAATGCAGGATATTGCAGAAGGAAGGAATTTCTGGGTGAAGTCTTTGAGGTCTGTGAAAAGGAATTGTTTCCATTGACTCTTCATGGGCCATGGTGGATAGTAAACCGTCTCTCTTCTGAGGAACGTGTGTTGGTGCCTAATGGCCAGAGTCTTTCAAATGAAAATGAAGCCACTGAATTTGCTTTGAAAAAATCCATTGTGGATAGCTTTGAGGAGATTTCAGATGGAATAAAAATTGTTAGAGAGTTTAAACAGCCCTATAAGCTTAACCAGCTTGTCGGGGAGACAGTGGTGTTGGGACAGGACTGTGTCCATGTTGATTTGTTGAGTGAGCATTCTGGGATCGAGAGAACCTTTTTTCTTTTACTGGGGTATTGGTTTTCATAACCATTCTTCCCCATAACGAGTGGCACTGGTGGGGATACTGGGAAACTGGAGCGTCTAAGGGAATTGCTTGTATGACTTCTGGTTAGCCAGTGGGGTAAAACCAAAGTCCTCTCTGTCTGGCTGGTTTGGTTTGCCTTGGTGTGCAAAGGAACCCCAGCTTTGGGCTATAACTGCCATGATCTGAGCAATTTGTCCTGAATTGATACTCTCAGTAGTGTCCCACAAAAGGCCACTTCCTTACACTTGCCTGTAGTTGTTAGCAAAAAGGACACACCCAGCCAGCCAATGGATTCTGTGAAGCAAAGGAGCTCAGATTTTGACCCTCTGGAACAGGGAGAAAGGGAAAAAGTTCATCATGCTAATGAAAGCCACAGGTTAACCCTAAAATGCCAAAACCCCAATAGTATTGAGCCAAAGGTGTGGCATGACAAAAACGATTGTGAATGTACACCTGTAATACATTTCATGGTAATGTTACTGCTAATGTTAACTTTTGTGACTGTTTCAGAGTAACAGCCGTGTTAGTCTGTATTCGCAAAAAGAAAAGGAGGACTTGTGGCACCTTAGAGACTAACCAATTTATTTGAGCATAAGCTTTCGTGAGCTACAGCTCACTTGATCGGATGCATTCAAACTGGACAGTCTCTACGTAAAAGAACAAATGGACACAAATCAGATGTCAAGAATTATAACCTTCATAAACCAGTCGGAGAACACTTCAATCTCTCTGGTCACGCAATTACAGACATGAAAGTTGCGATATTACAACAAAAAAACTTCAAATCCAGACTCCAACTACATGCTACAAGGGGCCACAGCAATGGTTCCCTCAACCCACCCAGCAATATTGTTAACCTATCCAACTATACTCTCAGCCCAGCAGAAGCAGCTGTCCTATCTCGGGGCCTCTCCTTCTGCCCCTCCACACCCACGAACATGATACAGTTCTGTGGTGACCTAGAATCCTATTTTCGATGTCTCCGACTCAAGGAATATTTCCAAAATACCTCTGAACAACATACTAATCCACAGAGGCCTCCCTACCAACACTACAGAAAGAAGGATTCTAGGTGGACTCCTCCTGAAGGTCGAAACAGCAGGCTGGACTTCTACATAGAGTGCTTCCACCGACGTGCACGGGCTGAAATTGTGGAAAAGCAGCATCACTTGCCCCATAACCTCAGCCATGCGGAACGCAATGCCATCCACAGCCTCAGAAACAACTCTGACATCATAATCAAAAAGGCTGACAAAGGAGGTGCTGTTGTCATCGTGAATAGGTCGGAATATGAACAAGAGGCTGCTCGGCAACTCTCCAACACCACTTTCTACAAGCCATTACCCTATGATCCCACTGAGAGTTACCAAAAGAAACTACAGCATCTGCTCAAGAAACTTCCTGAAAAAGCACAAGATCAAATCCGCACAGACACACCTCTGGAACCCCGACCTGGGATATTCTATCTACTACCCAAGATCCATAAACCTGGAAATCCTGGGCGCCCCATCATCTTAGGCATTGGCACCCTGACAGCAGGATTGTCTGGCTATGTAGACTCCCTCCTCAGGCCCTACGCTACCAGCACTCCCAGCTACCTTCGAGACACCACTGACTTCCTGAGGAAACTACAATCCATTGGTGATCTTCCTGATAACACCATCCTGGCCACTATGGATGTAGAAGCCCTCTACACCAACATTCCACACAAAGATGGACTACAAGCCGTCAGGAACACTATCCCCGATAATGTCACGGCTAACCTGGTGGCTGAACTTTGTGACTTTGTCCTTACCCATAACTATTTTACATTTGGGGACAATGTATACCTTCAGATCAGCGGCACTGCTATGGGTACCCGCATGGCCCCACGGTATGCCAACATTTTTATGGCTGATTTAGAACAACGCTTCCTCAGCTCTCGTCCCCTAAAGCCCCTACTCTACTTGCGCTATATTGATGACATCTTCATCATCTGGACACATGGAAAAGAAGCCCTTGAGGAATTCCACCATGATTTCAGCAACTTCCATCCCACCATCAACCTCAGCCTGGTCCAGTCCACACAAGAGATCCACTTCCTGGACACTACAGTGCTAATAAACAATGGTCACATAAACACCACCCTATACCGGAAACCTACTGACCGCTATTCCTACCTACATGCCTCCAGCTTTCACCCAGACCACACCACACGATCCATCGTCTACAGCCAAGCTCTGCGATACAACCGCATTTGCTCCAACCCCTCAGACAGAGACAAACACCTACAAGATCTCTGTCAAGCTTTCTTACAACTAAACAGATTGATAGAGCCAGAAGAGTTCCCAGAAGTTACCTACTACAGGACAGGCCTAACAAAGAAAATAACAGAACGCCACTAGCCGTCACCTTCAGCCCCCAACTAAAACCCCTCCAACGCATTATTAAGGATCTACAACCTATCCTAAAGGATGACCCAACACTCTCACAAATCTTGGGAGACAGGCCAGTCCTTGCCTACAGACAACCCCCCAACCTGAAGCAAATACTCACCAACAACCACATACCACACAACAGAACCACTAACCCAGGAACTTATCCTTGCAACAAAGCCCGTTGCCAACTGTGCCCACATACCTATTCAGGGGACACCATCACAGGGCCTAATAACATCAGCCACACTATCAGAGGCTCGTTCACCTGCACATCCACCAATGTGATATATGCCATCATGTGCCAGCAATGCCCCTCTGCCATTTACATTGGTCAAACTGGACAGTCTCTACATAAAAGAATAAATGGACACAAATCAGATGTCAAGAATTATAACATTCATAAACCAGTCGGAGAACACTTCAATCTCTCTGGTCACGCAATCACAGACATGAAGGTCGCTATCTTAAAACAAAAAAACTTCAAATCCAGACTCCAGCGAGAAACTGCTGAATTGGAATTCATTTGCAAATTGGATACTATTAATTTAGGCTTAAATAGAGACTGGGAGTGACTAAGTCATTATGCAAGGTAGCCTATTTCCCCTTGTTTTTTCCTATCCCCCCCCCCCCCAGACGTTCTGGTTAAACTTGGATTTAAACTTGGAGAGTGGTCAGTTTGGATGAGCTATTGCCAGCAGGAGAGTGAGTTTGTGTGTGTGTGTGTGTCCCCGGGAAAAGGGGGGGGGGTGAGAAAGCCTGGATTTGTGCTGGACATGGCCCACCTTGATTACCATGCACATTGTAGGGAGAGTGGTCACTTTGGATGAGCTATTACCAGCAGGATAGTGAGTTTGTGTGTGTGTGTTTTTTGGAGGGGGGTGAGGGGGTGAGAGAACCTGGATTTGTGCAGGAAATGGCCTACCTTGATTATCATACACATTGTAAAGAGAGTGGTCACTTTGGATGGGCTATTACCAGCAGGAGAGTGAGTTTGTGTGGGGGGGGAGGGTGAGAAAACCTGGATTTGTGCTGGAAATGGCCCAACTTGATGATCACTTTAGATAAGCTATTACCAGCAGGACAGTGGGGTGGGAGGAGGTATTGTTTCATGATCTCTGTTTCAGAGTAGCAGCCGTGTTAGTCTGTATTCGCAAAAAGAAAAGGAGGACTTGTGGCACCTTAGAGACTAACCAATTTATTTGAGCATGAGCTTTCGTGAGCTACAGCTCACTTCATTGGATGCATACCGTGGAAACTCCAGCAGTGTGTCTGATGAAGTGAGCTGTGGCTCACGAAAGCTCATGCTCAAATAAATTGTTTAGTCTCTAAGGTGCCACAAGTACTCCTTTTCTTTTTACTCCAACAAGAGACTGCTGAATTGGAATTCATTTGCAAATTGGATACAATTAACTTAGGCTTGAATAGAGACTGGCAGTGGCTAAGTCATTATGCAAGGTAACCTATTTCCCCTTGTTTTTTCCTACTCCCCCCCACCCCGCCCCTCAGATGTTCTTGTTAAACCCTGGATTTGTGCTGGAAATGGCCCACCTTGATTATCATGCACATTGTAAGGAGAGTTGTTAGAGGGCTTATTCCTTCACCCACTTACTTCCCTGGTCCTTCTCGCATGAACAGAGAGCAACAATACCCGAAGTCCAAAGGTGCAAACAATTCAATGTTTATTGGGGTGAACTTCCAGCAAGCATGATTCCAGTTTCCTTCCTTAGTATCCTCCTTCCCAGCTCTGACACCACAGAGCCTTACACCTGTGTCCCTGTTCCCATTACTACCCTTAGCCAAACATGATTCCAGCTTCCTTACTCCCATTCCCTGTTCCCATTTCCCCCTTTAGCAAAACACGATTCCAATTTTCTTACTCCCATTCCCTGTTCCCATCTCCCTCACCCACATGCCCACCCCCACCCCCTCACTTCCTCATTGACTACAGATTATATAGTAAAACTTGAGTTCTGCTTAACTATACCTTAACCAATCATTTTCCTGAAATTTAACTAACCAATCCTAACATATTGTAACATGATTATGTAACCAATTATATCCCACCACCTTAATTAGTTTACACCCAGCAAAATTAATTATACAGCAGACAGGAACAATCACAGAACCAGACAGAGATTATACAGACAAACAACAGCAAAGTGGGAACTATAATGACAAGACAATACAGAAGTGAGGATTTCACATCCCAGCTATTGATAAGTGAATTCTTGCCAGACAGGATGCTATCAAACTAAGTTTCCTTTTACATTTTCTAGGCACTTCCCTTTCTCTGGAGGTGATAGGAACTATCAGGACAGGATTGTATTCCTAACAGCCGAATAGCACCTTATTTCAGTGTGACTAGTTTGGAATGTGAGGATGTGACTGTTTGCTTCCCAGCTTATGGCTGCCTCTGCTGCTTAGCCAAAGGCCTTACCCTAAGAACAGGGCCTCAAACTGTCACAGTAAGAGAAGGCCCTTACACCAGCAGACAGTGATTTTGATTCTTTCTTTTATACCTCTATCACTAGCCAAGTGATAAGAATACACCTAAATTCTTAGAGTACAGGCCTTTGGAGACAGGCCTGAATATCTATATCCTAACAAGAGTGATCACTTTAGATAAGCTATTACCAGCAGGAGAGTGGGGTGGGGGGAGAGAAAACCTTTTGTAGTGTTAAATACCCATTTTTTCATGCTTTGTGTGTATAAAAAGATCTTCGATCCTTTCCACAGTATGCATCCGATGAAGTGAGCTGTAGTTCACGAAAGCTTATGCTCAAATAAATTGGTTAGTCTCTAAGGTGCCACAAGTCCTCCTTTTCTTTTTGTGACTGTGGTGCTGATACCAAGAACTGTAAAAATGTACAATGTCCCTGGTCTCTTGAAAAACCCCTTAAACATGTTAAGAGTGGTGCATAATAGAAACCCTTGTGATTACGCTGTTTGGTTCAGAAAGAACACACTTTTTATTAAAAAGCCTAATAATGTTAAGGTTTCACAGCTAATGCATAGACACATTTCTAAAACTTTCCACAGCAGAAAAACCACTACAAGCTTGAACTGCTGTGCACAAAGGGAAACAGCGGTACAGCACCTCACAGCCTTCATGGCTGAATATCAGAGTAAGTGCTCTTTGAACAACATTAACGGCTATGTTAAGTTAACCCATCGACCAAACCCTGGAATCACTAAAGTGTTTCACAGAGTACGGACTAAGTTTTTGGCTGGGCCCAAAGCATGCCTCAACAATTTGGTCTTACAGAGAATTCAATGTGAACACAGCTCATATCAATGTTGGAAGGTCCTTAGGGTGTATCCAGCAGCTCTAATTTCACCCTTCCACACCAGTTTCACGTTGGGGGTGTGACGCATGGCTAGAAAGGGTTAAACATCCTGCAAAATAAATAACCCACAGAAGACAAGTGGGGAGGTAATGTTTGTGTTTTTGTGTATTTACATATGTTTGAGTAGGGTCGACAGTGTACTCATCATCAGTCTCTGTGCTGTATTCTGATCATTCAGAGGTCAAAAGAAGATCCTAGCATTTAAATGCATTGTAAACACGGGCTGTCTTGGTATTCCTCTCTCTCTGAACTGTACTGTGAGTGGTGGAGGGACAAGCAAATGGCCTTGTGTTAACTCGTATAGCTCAGTACCAGTGATGGACCTCCCGCAAAGTCATCCTGATGACCTTTTGTTCCCTGAGGAAATCCCAGCTTGTCAAAGAGGACATGAAGTTGTATAAAAGATCCTTAGGACCTGATTCTGTCATCTCAGATCTGCTTAGGCTTTATCAGGGGAAGTTTGAGTAACAAGACTGAGGTCCCAGTTATGCTGGAACGCTCTGAATATGAGATTTGGACATTGGACTATGACCTATGAACTGAATTCTAAAGGAACTCTTTGCAACTACAAAGCTCACCATCTCTGCTGTGAATCTGGACCTCAATGAACTGAACTCCTGTCTGTCTGTATATTGATCTTTTAACCACACTCTTTCTCTCTTGCTTTTTAATAAATTTTAGTTTAGTTAATGAATTGCCTGTAGCGTGTATTTGGGTAAGATCTGGAACATTCATTAACCTGGGAGGTGATGTGTCCGATCCTTTGGGATTGGTAGAACCTGTTCTTTTATATGATGAAATAAGATTTACAGAAATTTTCATCATATTTGAAGGGGGTACCTGGATGGAGGCCTGAGGCTGGATCACTTTACGGTAACTGTGTTGTTTGGACTTCTGAGTAACCAGCAAGGTAATAAAGAAACAGTTTTATGCTGGTTTGGTGAATCTTAAGTATTGGAATATCCACCAGTTTTATGGGGATTGTCTGCCCTGTTCTTTGCAGTTCACCCTAATTGAGTGACCACAGCTGGCTCCCCACTAGGACTCCATCACACCCCCATATCTATCTGTCCCTGTCCATCTGTCTGTCCATCCCCAAATCTATCTGTTCCCGTATCCGTCTGTACGCCCACCCCCATATCTATCTGTCCCCATCCCCATCCATCCGCCCCCAAATCTATCTGTCCCCATCCCCATCCGTTCATCCGCCCCCAAATCTATGTGTCCCTGTCCCCATCCGTCCATCCGCCCCCATTGCTATCTGTCCCCATCCCCATCCGTCCATCCGCCCCCAAATCTGTGTCCCCACCCCCATCCGTCCATCCGCCCCCAAATCTGTGTCCCCACCCCCATCCGTCCATCCGCCCCCAAATCTGTCTGTCCCCGTCCCCATCCGTCCATCCGCCTCCAAATCTGTCTGTCCCCGTCCCCATCCGTCCATCCGCCCCCAAATCTATCTGTGCCCATCCCCATCCGTCTATCCGCCCCCAAATCTGTCTGTCCCCCCATCTCTAGGCCCGCTCTCCCTCCGCCCTTCCCCACCCGGCCTGTCTGTGTCTGGCTGGCGGGGGCGGTGCCAGGCTCCCCCTGCCCGGCTCGGGGCCACCCCGGGACTATGTTTCCCTCGGGGTGCGGCCAGCCGCACATGCTCGGTGCCCGGGGCGAGCGCGGCCGGCGGCAGAGCCGGCGCGGGGACCGGCCAGGCGGTGGGTGGCGACTGCGGGCGGCGCTCGGGTCCGGGGCTGCCGGGCCGAGCTCGGTTAGGAGGGGGCAGGGACCCTGCGATGGGGCAGCTCAGCCGGCCCCGGGGTCGGGGCAGGGGAGCCGGGTCCCTGCGATGGGGCAGCCCGGAGGTCGGGGCCAGGACCCTGCAATGGGGCAGCCCGGCCGGCCCGGGGGTTGGGGCCAGGTCCTTGCGATGGGGTGTCCCTGCCAGTGCGGGGGTCAGTTCAGGGGGGTCGGGTCCCTATCACAGGGCATCCCAGCCACCCGTGGACAGGGGCAAAGGGGGCTGGGTCCTTGTGATGGGAGCGGGGACCAGGGGGCAATGGGCTGTCCCAGTTGGGGCGGGAGGGGGTGGGTCCCTGCAATGGGGCATCCCAGCCAGCCTGGGGATTGGGGCAGGGGGCCCTGGTCCCTGCAGTGGGGTCAGGGTAGGATCGGGTCCCGGCGATGGGGCAGCCCAGCCAGCCTGGGGATCCAGTGTGGGAGCAGTCCCTGCGATTGCCCTCTCCCCACCAGCTGCCTGAAGGGCATCTCTTGTCTCGGCAGGTGCCCTTCCCGAGGACCCCCGCTCGGCGCAGGGGGGCGGCACACAGACCCCGGCCCGTGAACGGTGCCCAGGGGACGAGCCTGCACCCAGCAAGAGATCAGCTGCCTCCTCGCTCTCATCAAGGGCTCCAGGGAGGCGACGCTCCTGATGGCCTCCACGTCCCGGCACAACGAGGCCCTGTGGCGGGAGATCTCCCAGGGGCTGGCAGCCGCTGGCTACAGCCGCAACGTGGCACAGTGCCGCTCCAAGTGGAAGGCCCTCAAGCAGGCCTTCTACTCGGCGTGCCACTCACCACGTGTGCCCCCGCACTACGGGACCATGACAAAGATCTGGAAGGCGGCAGGACGGCCCGTCTTCGGGGACCGGTGCCTCCCAGGTAAGGGGCCCCGGGACCCTGTGTTACCAGTGGACCCTTGTTGCTGGGCGTTAGTTAGGGGTGCCAGAGCAGGCGGGCCGGGAGCCCAAGGCTCTCCCACTTTTTACCAGCAATAAGGGCAAGCAACGGGGAATGGGGTGAAGAGCAGTAAGGGGGGGCAGGGCCTCGGGGGAAGGGGCAGCATAGGGGCAGGGCCATAGTTCAGGTGCCTGTGGCCTCCCCCACTTTTAGAGACCTTAGAATCATAGAGTATCGGGGTTGGAAGGGACCTCAGGAAGTCATCTAGTCCAACCCCCGCTCAAAGCAGGACCAACCCCAACTAAATCATCCCAGCCAGGGCTTTGTCCAGCCGGGCCTTATAAACCTGCTGCCGCTCCTGGTGTTGGCCCAGCCACACTCGGCAGCCACGTTCCCTGCTCCCTCCCGCAGGAACGGCCCCTCCACGACTCCGAGGTACTGGGCTGCGTCTCTCCTGTACCGGGGCAGGGGGCATGTGGCGGGGGTGTCCTGGGGCCGTCGTGCCCAGGCTGAAAATGGAGTGCGAGACTAACAGAGGCGAGCGGCTGAAGCGTTACTCCCTGGCTGCGGTTTCCATTGCCAGGTGGCTTTGCTGGCTCAGTCGTTCCCTGCCCTGGGCTGAGCCGCCTTTCCGTTCCAGACCTGGTGGACTTACCTCCCGGGAATTGGAGGCCACGGCTCGAGGCCCAGCCTCCATCCTCACCAGGTGCCCGTGGGGCAGGGGAGATGGGGCATGGCCCACTGTGACTTGTTGGGGCATGGGGATGCCATGGGGCAGCAGGGGCTGTGTCCTGCCCCAGCCCTGGAGCAGCGCCAGCACCGGAGGGGCAGGGGACAGCGTTACTAAGCAAGGGCTGCAAGGGTCCTGTGGGACTGGAGTGTGTTGCTGTCTCCGGATGGAGGGGGAGAAGGGCTCTTGTTCCTCCCCTCCCCGCAGGGTGTTCCCTCTCTGCCATTTCCCCCCCACCAGCCCCAAGCATGTTCTTGACTCCTGCACCCCCCCACCTGTTCTGCCAGCCCCGCAGCTGCGCTCTGCCCCACACACTGTGGTGCTGGCCCGTTGCTGTAGCTCGTTTGGCTAGTGGGGGCCCAGAGCCAAGCATGCTGCTCTGTGTGGCTGAACGTTCCCATGGCTGGGGCCTGCCCCCGAATGGGCCCGTAGGGCCGTTTGGCTGGTGACACTGGCTCTTGTGGCCAGAGGTGGTGTTGATCCAGCGGGCAGGTCGCTGCCTGAGAGCCCACAGCTGCCCGCTCCTGGAAGATGAGTGTGTCACGCCCCGCGGGTCTTTCCCCCACCGCACTGCGATGTTCTTTCCTTTCCCATGTGCAGGGCACGTCATCCGCACGAGGCCACCGTCTGCACTGGGGCAGAGCACCAAGAGCGAGCCGGTGAGCCGTAAGTACCGCTCCGCCCGCCAGCCTCCTGGGAAGCGGAGCCAGGCCCTGTGGGGTGTGAGAACAGGGAATGGAAACCTTGGGGCCTGCCTGGCTCAGGACTCTGGCTCCGGGCTGCCCCAGGGTAGGGAGCTGGGGGGACTGGCTGACTCTGGGGTGTGTGGAACAGGGTATGGGGCCATTGCACTTCAGGGGGCACTGGCTCTGATCTGGCCCCAGGTGGATAGTAAGTAACCCAGTAGTAACATCAGATGGGGGAGCGCGTGGAGGCGGGGATGAGTCTACGCCACAAGAAGACCATGCAGCTGGCTCTAGCTGCCCCCTGAACGTGAGCAGTGGGTCGCCCGCATCAGCGGCGCCAGGACGAGTTGTCTGTGGTTGGGAAATGACGGTGGTGACATGTCCATCGTTTGTACTGACCCAGAGCTCCAGCAGGGGGCACTGTGCTCTTGGAGCAACAGACAGTCCTTGGAAGAGATATAATATCGAGGTCTTGGCCATTAAAGATCCCACCACACTTCTCGCAAGTCAGGGTGTGACCCCTGCTGTCCCAGCTAGATTCCATATTGGATAATTACATTCTGTCTCCCTAAATTCCCCCTGCAGTTTCAAGTGGACGTGGGCTTCTCCTTCACTTCCTGACCTAAACTGTTGTGTAGCGTTGCTGTGCGCTGTTAAACAGCTGCTACATTCCACCCCAGAGGTGGCTGCATTACAGTGGTGGGTGAGTGACTCCTGCTTTTGTATATAGCTTGTGGAATGCTTGAGACCCTGCAAGGGTCTGTGGAGCTGTGACTAGGGCGTCAGCCTGCAGGGCTGGCCACAGAAGCCGTTCCAGACCCTGCGCCGGTTGTGTTCTCTCTGCAGCCCCCGTCAGGCTGGGGGTCTCTTCTCTTTGGTCTCTCCCAGCAGCTGCCATGGACGAAGCGTCCCAGATGCAGACTGCTCCCTCTGCTGTTCCCAGTAAGACTTTCTTTACACTCCTTCGCCCCGGAAACTCTCCGCCCCGTGAGTAGAGGGCTCCGATGTCCTTAATTCTGTTCTAGTTCTCATTGCAGACGCCGGGCCCCCCGTTCGCTCCCCTCCCCACCCTTGGTAAGTCTACCACTGCCCGCTCCGCTCTCCTTTGCTCACACCCCTGGGACTGGGACGGCACCACCGGCTTAGCCACAGCCTCCGCTCCCCTGGCAGACGCCCCCCCGGCCTTCGCTGCCTTCCCACCGATGAAGCAGGAGAGTGCGGACCGGGAGGCTGGTAAGAGACCCTGCTGCTTCGCCCCATGTGCTCTGGCTGGGCAGGCTGCTGGGGCTGGCGCCTGTCTCCTGTCGTGGGTGGGTTAGACGTCGAGCCCGAGGCCACGTGCTGTTGGTGGCTCAGCTGGGATTTGGGGCTAAGGAGGGCTGAGCGCCTTGGAGCTGTGTGAGCGGCTGGGCTCTGCCCTTGGCCCTGCAGCAGCCGCGCCGAGAACGTGGTGGCCCTTTGGCCCTCTTGGTAGTGCCACGGGGCTGGCTGGTCACATGGCTGGTGACTGTGTGAGACCTACTGGCCGAGGCTGCTGTGGAACCAGTGGCCACTGGCTAGTGGGTAGGTGGCCGTGGGGTCAGTGGGGATGGACGGGGGCTTGTTGAGCAGGGGGTCGGGTGGCCTAAGGGAGTCTTGCTCTCTCCCCATGTGGAATGGTGCTTGCACTCCCTCTGCGAACTGCACAGATTCTCCTGTGGCGTGCCAGGCGCCCGCAGGGCAGGGGGCAGGTGAGCGGGTGCTGCCAGTCACCGTCGGAGACCAGGGCTCACCTGAGACAAGAGCTGACGGTGAGCACCCCCTGCTGGATGACCAGGCCTCGGCTACAGACCTGCAAGGTATGCCTCCCCATCACACCCATCCCACTGGCCCCAGCCCAGCCCTGAACTGGCCAAGTCCCTCGGGCGCCTGGCACTGGTTCATCTCAGCACTAAGTGGCCATGCAACTAGGAGCCACTCTTTGTTGGCAAATAACTGTGGGAGTCTCTGTGCTGTGCCCACCCTGGCGGGCATCTCTGGCCCTTTGCTCCTGATTGGCCACCTTGGTACCGTCCAGGGACATTCCCAGTGTGCAATGAGTTGGCTGGGGCTCAGTCTAGTACAGACCCGGCATCGCTCTGACTGCCCCGGCAGAAACCAGAGAGTCCACTGAGACCAGGCTCTACACCCCATCCCTGCCCCAGGGCACTTCTCCTGCTAGCTCCCCCGTGCCTGTCGCAGGAGCAGGACAGGCCGTGGGATCCGCATGGAAGGGACCCTCGATGCTGGTGGGGAGGGGCGCAGTGGGGGTTTGTGCAGTTGGCACTGGTGGCGGAGGGGGATAGAGTGGGGGTCTGCGCGTTAATCCCTGCCCTGCGGCGCTGGTGGGGGAGGGATGTGGGGGGGGCTGCCCCATGGCGCTGGTGGGGAAGGGATGCGGGGGGTCTGCGCGTTAACCCCTGCCCCGTGGCGCTGGTGGGGGAGGGATGTGGGGGGGGCCTGCCCTGAGGCACTGGTGGGGAAGGGATGCGGGGGGTCTGCACGTTAACCCCTGCCCCTTGGCGCTGGTGGGGGAGGGATGGGGGGGCCCTGCCCTGTGCCAGTGATGGAGGAGGGATTCGGGGGGGTCTGCGCGTTAACCCCTGCCCTGTGGCGCTGGTGGGGGAGGGATGCGGGGGGGCTGCCCCGTGGCAGTGATGTAGGAGGGATGCGGGGGGGGCTGCCCCATGGCAGTGATGGAGGAGGGATTCGGGGGGGGGCTACACATTAACCCCTGCCCCTTGGCACTGGTGGGGGAGGGATGCGGGGGGGCTGCCCCGTGGCGCTGGTGGGGAAGGGATGGGGGGGCTGCCCCGTGGCAGTGATGGAGGAGGGATGCAGGGGGGGGGCTGCGCGTTAACCCCTGCTCCATGGTGCTGGTGGGGCAGGGATCTGCCCGCTCACCCTGGCACTGTCTCATTGTAGGCCCCAGCATGGTGAGCCTGCTCCAGAGCATGCAGCAGCTCCTGGTGCAGATCCTCCGCACCTCGCAGCAGCAGCAAGTGCTGCTGGAGAGCCTGGCCAGCGACACCCTCTCCCACCTCATCTCCGAGAACGTGGTGCAGGTGGGTGAGACCCTGCACGAGCTGCTACTCCAGGCTCACGCCCGCTCCGCTGACCTGCCCACCCCGCTCAGCCACTACGCCCCCCCCGCCCATGGTGCCCCGCTCGCCCTGTACCCCCAATCCCCCTCCCAATTCCCACGACCACAAAGAGGAATCTGTGGTGTCATCCGCCTCTGGTTTCCACCCCCCCCCCCTTCCCGAGAGCCCCTGCAGAGACTTGGTGCACATAGCAGGGAGCTGCCTGCCCCCTTTGTAAACATGTACAGTGGTGGAGGGGTTTTAATTTTTTAAATAAAATAAAGGGTTTTTTTTAAACTAGTAAAAATAATCCCCCCCACACACACATGCCCTGTCCTGGGGGATCCTCTGCCCTTTCTCCCTCGGGAGGACAGCAGCAGGAGTCGGCTGATCACAGCCTCGGGGATGAAGGGAAAGCCCTGAGCCAGAGCACTGAGAGGAGCCTTCTTCAACTGATATCAGCAGGCTTGGTCCCACAGCTCCCATGGTGCCCCATCTCCTGGGGCCTTGGGGCTCGAAGGAGAGAAGCCAGGCCAGGCTGGAAAGGGAGAGGTCCCAGCCAGGCCAGTGTATCAAGGGGGGAGAGCCTGGGAGGGCAGGCAGAGGGAAGCCCAGCAAGGAGCTGTGTTGCCCTGGGATGGGGGCCTGCAGCCCTGGAGAGGCTGGCTGAAGGACTGGCATGGGCTTTGGACTCTCGTTCAGGCCAGAGGAGCGGGAATGTATCGGAACGCTAAACGAACCTGCCACGGGCAGGACCGCTGAGGGGAGCGGCCCTGGGGCAGGCAAGGGGAAATCGCCCGTAGCTGGGCCATCGCTGACGTGGCAGCTCCTTGGCAGAGGCCTGCAGCGGAGCAGCTGCCCAGGAGACCTCGCTTGGGGCTCTGTCCTCACGCTGCTCCTGACCCCCAGCCTTGCCTCAGCCCCTGCTTATCTTTGTGCTGGGACCCAGGGAGCCCCCTACACTCCTGGAGAGGAGCGTGGGGCCGGGCAGGAAAAGCCAGGCCAGAGCTCCAAGGAGTAGCATTTCAGTCAGGGAAGAATGACCCCAGTCCCCCAAAAAGTACCTCTCCCATGGGCAGCTATTGGTAACCTTTATTGCAGGACAAAGCCTCAGTGAAAGGCAGCTGTTAGCTACCAGCTCCCTCCCCCAACATCTCTGTCCCTTCTGACCGTTCAGAGAAAACAGCACCCAGCACTGGCTGTGGCCCTCCTGCTCCCTGGCCATCACAGGATGGCCCCTCGCTCAGTGGCTCTGTGCCGAGTGGCCAGGTCCACCCCGAGGGAAGCAGTGTGGCTAGGAATGTTTAAAACCAACTGGAGAAGGCCCTGGAGAGTAACCTGCCAGGAGCAACTGCACCCGCCTTCCTGGCAGAGGGGGAAATGGGTTGTTTGTACAGCACCTCACGCTCCGGGTCCTGGGCCATAACCAAGGGGCTACAGTAATGCAAGTTCTCTAGGCCTTAGGGTCCGGCTCTGAGCAGACTGCAGCCGAGGTGGGAGCAGCATGCCCGGCTGGCAAAGCACCAGGTTTGAATAGTGTTTCCCTCCCCCGCTTTTCCCTACAACTCTACTGAGTTGGGCATCAGCTTCCTCTAGTGTCACTGATGCAGATTATTTACAGAGCACCAGCACTATCCGAAGCCCCCTTCCCACAGCCAAGGGCCTTGGACGCAGAGACCTGCTGCAGAAGGGCAGGCCCCCGGCCTGCAGCGGCTCTAGTTCTTTTCCAGCCTCCCCGGCAGCAAGCCTTGCTGGGAGCAGGGATTACACAAATGCCACGGGCCTACCCTACCCGAGCAACTGTCCAGCATCATGTGCTCAGGGGCCCTAAGCTCATCAGTAAGGCTGGGAGGCAGAATTGGGTGGGCCTGTCCCCCCAGCAAGGGGACCCCAGCTGCACAACAGTGGCAAAAGCATGAGGTAACGCTATTGGACGGTCGTAGGGTTGGGAACCGCGGGTCAGGCTGAGCTGGTGTGGGTTGTTTGCCACCTGCTGCTGGGATGTCAGTAACACTGATTGAGTGCTGGGCACCAGAGCAGGGTGTTATCCTCGATGGGCCCGAGGGGAGCCCTTTCTAGGCACGGTGGGGCAGGAATCAGGAACCATGGGATATCTCACACTACAGGCTAACTAGCCGTAGCCTTCCTGTGCCCAAGGGGCAGGAGCCCACTCCCATGACTAACTTCCTCTCCCCAGCTGACTGCTATCGCTGAACTCCAGGGAAGTTCGGGCAGGGCAGGGCTGGGCTGAGGGAGGTGGGCGTGGTTAGCATTGGTTTGTAAAAGCAGCTATTCCCTTCCCAGTAGCACCCTGCACAAGGCTAATTGTAGGAGAATCATAGAATATCAGGGTTGGAAGGGACCTCAGGAGGTCATCTAGTCCAACCCCCTGTTCAAAGCAGGACCAATCCCCAATTAAATCATCCCAGCCAGAGCTTCGTCAAGCCTGACCTTAAAAACTTCTAAGGAAGGAGATTCCACCACCTCCCTAGGTAACGCATTCCAGTGTTTCACCACCCTCCTAGTGAAAAAGTTTTTCCTAATATCCAACCTAAAGCACCTTGATATGTGAGATCAGTGGGAGTTTGGCTTCACCCCCTGCCTGGGGATGGGAAACTGAGGCAGAGAGAGGGGAAGCGTCTTGCCAAGGGCAAGGAACAGAGCCCAACCCTTACTTAATACAGTTTTGTAGTTAGCTTCTGCATAGATTAACCCTTTCCTAGTGTCCTTTCAGTCCGGAAAGTGCTCCAGGCTCGTTAGAACAGGTACCTGGGTCCCCCGTGTGCACTGAGCGGGAAAGCGAGTACCATTTACACCTGACACACATCACTAGCACCCATGGGGCCTGGCAGCCTGAACAAGCTGCATGCCCAGGTGCTGGTGAAGTGCAGGCCATCCTGGGCCTTCCTTCAGAAAGATGCAGCATGAGAAGGTGCAGTTCATTTTGCTTGTGCCATTGCACCAAGCACAGGTAAGTCCCGTCCCATCCCCCTACCATGGGAAGGTGATAGAGATGGGGGAAATCAGGGTCACTCCCTGCAGGGGTTCTGGGCTACCCCGGTGTTTTCAAGCCTCACCAGCAGCATACAGAGAGGCTAGTAATGCTGCTCGTTTGGTAGGTCACACATCCAGCAACCCCCCTTCATAAAGCAGTCAGTGAGAGCCTCAGCTGTGGGAGGGTTGGAGACACCGGGCATGAGGAGAGAGTCCTCTTCTGGAGGCAGAGGCCATCCCCACTCCCATTTGTCATGGGTGGTGTCCTCCCCTCTCAGCTCCAGGCTCACCATGCCCTGTGCCCCAGGGCACTGTAGTGTTAGAGGCAGAAAAGTCCTGGTGACCTTGGACCTTCCAATTTAGCTCAGCTAAGGGCTGCCAGCAGCTGGCCACAATCTGAGGCAGACTGCAGCCAGCCTGTGGGGATTACAGGTCCTAGCATGCCACGATGCATCTAAATGGCAGGAGCCTCAGCTGGGCATGACATACCGAGACCTTAAGTCCCTCTGTATTAATGATGTTTGGCCCCTCCCACACCACTTTTTCAGAGCCCTACAGACATGAACCAATTAATCTCCACAGGCCTTGGGAGCTGAGTCAGATAGTTATCCCCACTTTACAGGTGGGGAAACCGAGCCACAGGATCGGTCAGTCACTGGCCTGAGATTAGTAGCAGAGCTGGGACTCCCACTCCAGAGCTCCTGGCTCCCAGCCCCAACCTCATGGTGAGTAAGATGCTGCCTGTCAGGCAAGCCAGGCAGGGCCATTTCACTCTCCAGAAGTCCATAACACTGGAAGGGTAAGACAGCTAGGGTGCCAGGCAAGAGTGCAAGGCAGGGGCTGACCTAGAATCATAGAAGATTAGGGATGGAAGCGACCTCAGATCATCTAGTCCAATCCCCTGCTCAAAGCAGGACCAACCCCAACTAAATCATCTCAGCCAGGGCTTTGTCAAGCCTGACCTTAAAAACTTCTAAGGAAGGAGATTCCACCTCCTCCCTAGGTAACCAATTCCAGTGCTTCACCACCCTCCAGAGCCTAGGATGGGGCCTTGGGGTAAGGGTAACCCTGAGCACAGGTTGCATGACCCCCTTCAGACTGTGCTACAGGCATGAGGTTGCCCCGTCCCTTGCCAGCCCTCCTGGCAGACAGTGGCTCACTTCCACCTGGTGACCTCCAGACTGTCATGGCAGGCACTCCGAGCCTGCAGCATGTTCCCCTTGGCCACCTCCTGCTCATGTGGGCTCAGGTGATGAATCACCATCAGGTAGCGGTAGTTACACACCCGCCACCTCACGTTGTGCTTGGCGAAGCGCGCACTGGATTTCACCCGGATCCCAGCTTTCTCAGCCAAAATGCCGATGTAGGCATCTTCTACTGGGATGGGGTGGACGTGTTCTGCTGCCCACAGGATCTGCTCAATGGCATCCAGAGACAGGATGTAGCCGATGCCACTGGCGTATGGTGGGTATTCATCTGGGTGGTAGTCTTGCCTGGAGACAAACCATTTGCTGGAAGGCTCTCTGATGACCTGCCGCTTCTCCCTGGAGAAGAGGGATCCTGCATACAGGCCCGTCTTAATAGTGTTGTGCTCCAGCAGGAACTCTGGCAGCCGGTCTGTGTTGACGAAGCAGTCATCATCTGTCTTTAGAATGTAGCTGGGCCGGCACTGCTTGGCCACCCACTTAAACCCATGCATGACCTTCAGGGTGAGGTTCCGATAGGTGTCCTGATAATTCCCAATCAGGATGTCCCCAAACTCCTGCTGCTCTCTCTGGATGCCCTGGGCTACCCCAACGTCTGCAGACTGGCCAACTAAGAACACAGACTGCCATTGGTATGCTGTCGGTCCCTCATGGGCAGCCCAGGTTCTCCTGATCACCTGCCTGGGCTCTGAATTCCCTGGGGCTGAAGTCACGAGGATCAGGAGCAGCTGCCCAGGCTCACAGTGAGGATCTGTGAGAGAGTTAGTGAACAGAGATGGAAAGTCCACGCCTCTCTGGGCAGATTCAATGGCCCCAAAGCGAGACCTTCTGGGCAGCTTCCCTTGGATGATGGGGAAGCGACTGGAAAGCTGCCATCTCTTCTGGACATCAGCTGTCATGACCAGCAGGCACCAAAGCAGGATGAGTGAGAGAAGGCCGCTGACACAGATCAGCCCTTTCAAGCACCACGGATGCATCAGTGCCATGGGAGAAGGAAACAACAGGCATTGTAAGCACGGCAGCTCCAGCAATTATACCAACCCTGCCTGGCTAGGGAGAGAAGACAAGGCAGGGAGGGAATTCCTCAGCACCATGCATCTCTCCTGCCTCGCTGCCTGTCAGCTGCAGGACACATAGGGCAAGCCTGAGCAAGAGAGCCAGTGAAGCACATGGAAGAGGCTTTACTAAGCTGGGTCACTGGCTGCCTCATGCATGTGCTGCACCACGGGGTAGGTGTGATGGAAAGGTCATCTGGAACATGCACGGGCAAAGCAGTCAGAAAGGACACTGTGACCCAGCTACTGCAGGGGGGCAGGACACACATCTCACACCAAGTCTGGATCATTGCTGTTCAGTGACTATAGGCTCCTTTCATGCTGGGCTGCAAAGCCTAATCTGACAGGAGCATCCAAGTCAAGCCCCCACTGTGATTCTTGGGCCATGAATAGTTCTGAGTGGATTCAGTGCAAGTAAAATGAATGCTGTATGGACTGCAGCTGATGGTCTCCCCTTGGGCTGGGACTAGAGAGCTTTGAAACGCTGCAGGTCATGGCAGAATCTCAGGAGATCCAGTTACTCCTTGCAGTGTCTTCTTCTGGGCTTTGTCCCATTGCACTCTGGCTTTGCTTCCTGAGAGAGAGAGAGAGAGAGAGAGAGAGAGAGAAAAGAAATCAAACTCCTGAGATTGGAGACCTTGCGTTTCCAGGCAGAAGAGACTGCATCTTCAGGCCCCAGATACTATAATGGACAAGACATTCTCCTGCCCTAGCCAGAGTGAGATCAGAAGTAGGAGAATTCAGCCAGTGGTGCTCCAAGGGGTCCTATGTGTTCTCTTCCCCCTTACAACACCTCTTCTCAGAGTTCTCTGGGTAACTGTAGTAATAAATAAGTAATCACCTCTTACCTCCTTCTGTCTGAGTAGCTCAAAGCACTTTACTAACACTGACTGTCATGTTTCTTTGATGCGAGGGACAGGATTGTCACTCTGATTTTACAGATGGGGAAACTGAGGCACTAAGTGAGGCCGGGACTGTCCTGAGCTCACACGGCAAATCTGTTCCATTAGCCTTTTCTGTGCTTTCAAGAGCAGGACATAGAAAGTGGCTGTCTCCCAGTCCTGTGCTTTAGTCACAAGCCCAAACAAGGGGCTCGTCACTTGCAGAAGATGCATGAGGCCCATTGTGACAGGATGTCAGGGAAGGTCAAGACCAGGAACGTGGAGTCCAGTGGTTTTAGGAGAAAGGGATCCTGAGCTCAGTCACATGGGAAGGCAAGGAACCATTCCAGCTCCAGGCACTGTCTTGCCAAAGCCACAATGGGTTCTCCCTCCTCTCCATCCAGCATGGCTGTTTGGGTGGGACAGTCCAACCACATGGAGCCTGCACTGCTGTTGGGAGGTCTGGCCTGATTGCTGTCTGGGCTCCTGACCTTCCAAATAGCACCTGCATACAGGTCTCCCATATTGCCCCTTACACCAGGGAGGTGCTTCCTGTAAACTTCCACAAAACCACCTCATTGCCTCCTTCAAACTTGCCTTTGCCAGGGAAATGCTTGGCAAGAATTAGGCTACTGGTATACAGAGCCCACAGCCTGTCACACTCACCAGAACCATCTGTTTTGTTACGCTCCCCTCTCCGTCTGCATTCATCTATTGTCGCTTGTCTTACTCCTTAGACTGTAAGCTCTTTGGGGCAGGGACCTTCTTTTTGCTGTCTCTACAGTGCCTAGCACCAGGGGGTCCTGCTCCACCACTAGGGCTCTCCCACCCACTGAGAGTTTCTGTTGCTCTTCTCTGAGCTCCCCAGAGGGAAGAATTTCTCTGGTATTAAGGTGGGCAAAGTGGAAAGCAACAGTCCATGGGTGGTCATGCGAGAGCCACATTCAGACGCAGCATCAGTTCTGTGGGGATGTCTTTGTGGCCCAAAGATTTGAGGCAGTCACATCAAATTGGAAATACCTTTCTCATTTCCTACCCACTCTCACCCCTGCCCCCCCACAGCTCTTCTTAGCCCTCCCCCTTGTCCCCCCAGCACCCCTACCCCCCCACAGCTCTTCTTAGCCCTCCCCCTTGTCCCCCCAGCACCCCTACCCCCCCACAGCTCTTCTTAGCCCTCCCCCTTGTCCCCCCAGCACCCCTGCCCCCCCACAGCTCTTCTTAGCCCTCCCCCTTGTCCCCCCAGCACCCCTGCCCCCCCACAGCTCTTCTTAGCCCTCCCCCTTGTCCCCCCAGCACCCCTGCCCCCCCACAGCTCTTCTTAGCCCTCCCCCTTGTCCCCCCCAGCACCCCTACCCCCCCACAGCTCTTCTTAGCCCTCCCCCTTGTCCCCCCAGCACCCCTACCCCCCCACAGCTCTTCTTAGCCCTCCCCCTTGTCCCCCCAGCACCCCTGCCCCCCCACAGCTCTTCTTAGCCCTCCCCCTTGCCCCCCCAGCACCCCTGCCCCCCCACAGCTCTTCTTAGCCCTCCCCCTTGCCCCCCCAGCACCCCTGCCCCCCCACAGCTCTTCTTAGCCCTCCCCCTTGCCCCCCCAGCACCCCTGCCCCCCCACAGCTCTTCTTAGCCCTCCCCCTTGCCCCCCCAGCACCCCTGCCCCCCCCACAGCTCTTCTTAGCCCTCCCCCTTGCCCCCCCAGCACCCCTGCCCCCCCCACAGCTCTTCTTAGCCCTCCCCCTTGCCCCCCCAGCACCCCTGCCCCCCCCCCACAGCTCTTCTTAGCCCTGCCCCTTGCCCCCCCAGCACCCCTGCCCCCCCCCCCACAGCTCTTCTTAGCCCTGCCCCCCTGTCTCCTCGGCCCTCCCCAGCATCCCACAGCTCTTCTTAGCCCTCCCCCTTGTCCCCCCAGCACCCCTGCCCCCCCACAGCTCTTCTTAGCCCTCCCCCTTGTCCCCCCAGCACCCCTGCCCCCCCACAGCTCTTCTTAGCCCTCCCCCTTGTCCCCCCCAGCACCCCTGCCCCCCCACAGCTCTTCTTAGCCCTCCCCCTTGTCCCCCCCAGCACCCCTGCCCCCCCACAGCTCTTCTTAGCCCTCCCCCTTGTCCCCCCAGCACCCCTGCCCCCCCACAGCTCTTCTTAGCCCTCCCCCTTGTCCCCCCAGCACCCCTGCCCCCCCACAGCTCTTCTTAGCCCTCCCCCTTGTCCCCCCAGCACCCCTGCCCCCCCACAGCTCTTCTTAGCCCTCCCCCTTGTCCCCCCCAGCACCCCTGCCCCCCCACAGCTCTTCTTAGCCCTCCCCCTTGTCCCCCCCAGCACCCCTACCCCCCCACAGCTCTTCTTAGCCCTCCCCCTTGTCCCCCCCCAGCACCCCTGCCCCCCCACAGCTCTTCTTAGCCCTGCCCCCCTGTCTCCTCGGCCCTCCCCAGCATCCCACAGCTCTTCTTAGCCCTCCCCCAGCACCCCTCGGCCCACCCCTACTCGGCTCTTTGCAGCACCCCTGCTCCCCCCCCCCCGGCTCCAGGCTCGCGGGGGCGGGTATCAGCTTCCCACTCGAGGAGCCGTCACGCGGGGGGGAGGGGCTCGGCGTTACTTACGGGACACGCTCCCCGTCCAACCTTTGCTCCAGCTCGAGTGACTGACGGCGCTGGACTACAGCCAATGGGGGCTCGGCGGGCTCGGGATGGGCGGGGCCGGAGCGAGATTAGACCAATCCGGAGAGATACCGAGGAGGAGCGGGCTGGAAAGGGCGTGATCACAGTGAATCTGGACCAATCCAAGAAGAGTCCGAGGAGGAGGGGCGGGACGTGGGAGCATTGACCAATCCGAAGAGGAGCCACGGATATGGGGCGGGATTAGAATCCCCCGAACCAATCCAGAGAGGGGTCTCAGGGAAGGGGGTGGGGTCCTGAAGAAGTGGGCGGGGCCAAACGGCAGGGCGGGGCCTGAAGGAAGGTGGATCCGATTACCCAATCAGGATGCTAAGGGCGGGCCCGTGCGCTTCAGATTAATTAGGTTGGAAGTGGGGAGGAGCTTCAATATTGCCGCGGCCGTGGCCAATCAGAGAGCGAGCCGGGCGTCGTGGGGCGCGCGCTTTGGGCGGGAAGCGGAGAGGGAGGTTGAGCGGCCGTTGGGCGCGCGCGCGCGCTGTGGCTGAGGGGCGGGGCGGGGCGGGGCGGGGCGGACTCTCCTCAGGCGGGGGAGGGGCTCTGGGCTCAGCGTGCGGGTCCTGGCGGGGCTGAGAAGAGGGAGCGGGAACCCCGAACTGGGGGGGCCCCCAGGAGCCTGTGTGGGACGCTGCCCCGAGTCCAGCCTGGGGGCGGGTTTCCAACCCCCCAGCTCGCCCCCAAGGCTGACAGGGCTCCCCATGGGCAGGCGCTCTGCGGCCCACGGGCCTGCCTCGGACACCCCCGCTGCTAAGGCGTGTGAGGGGAAACCAGGACCCACCGAGCTGCTGGGCTTCTTGGAGGGGCCCGAGGAGCCCGTGGGCAAAGGGGGTCAGGGGGCAGAGAGTCCTGGGGCTTTCAGACCGCCTGTGACAAGGTCCCGGGCCAAAGGCTCTTATGCAAAGGAAGCTGAGACGCGGGGAGGTTGTCTCGGGGGTCAGTAACGGGTTACAAGGAGGAAACCGAGGGTACAAATAAAAGATCCATTTCAGACTGGAGAGCGGTAAAGAGCAGATGGCTCCAGGGATCAGGCCTGGGACCAGTGCTCCTCATTGTATTCATAAATGATCTGGTAAACGGGGTGGCAAAATTTGCAGATGATACAACATTATTCAAAAAGAAAAGGAGTACTTGTGGCACCTTAGAGACTAACCAATTTATTTGAGCATGAGCTTTCGTGAGCTACAGCTCACTACAGACTAACACGGCTGCTACTCTGAAACGTTATTCAAGATAGTGAAGTCCCAGGCAGACTGTGAAGAGCTACAAAAGGATCTCACAAAACCGGGTGGGCCACAAAATGGCAGATGAAATTCATTGTTGATAAATGCAAAGTAATGCACCTTGGAAAACATCATCCCAGCTATGCATGTTAAATGATGGAGTCTAAATTAGCCGTTACCACTCAAGAAAGCGATCTTGGAAACAGTGTGGATAGTTCTCAGAAAACATCTGCTCCATGTGCTGCGGCAGTCAAAAACGCGAACAGAATATTAGGAACTGTTAGGAAAGAGAGAGACAATAAGACAGAAAATAGCATAATGCCATTATAGGAATCTGTGGTATAACCACACCTTGAACAGTGTGTGCAGGTCTTCTCATCCTATCTCAAAAAAGATGTATTAGAATACAGAGAACAGCAACAGAAATGATACGGGGTATGGAACAACTTCCACATGAGGAGAGACTGGGACTTTTCAGCTTGGAAAAGAGATGACAAAGAGGGGATATTGTAGAGGTCTATAAAATTGTGAATTGTGTGGAGAAAGTGAATAGGGAAGTATTATTTACCCTTTCACATAAGCTTTACCAATTTCTCTCGATATCTGAAGCAGTATTTTCCTGTGAGTTGAACACCACATGACTCGCGATAATAATCTTGCTTCACATTCTCTGTCTACTTATTCATAGCTCTTTAACAGACCTGCTGACTTATTCTAGCCAAGCAGTTCAGTTAGGATATCTTCCTACAATATTCCCCATACCCTTTTGTAACGATGCTGCCCCTGGTGGGATGCTTCTGAGAGTGTCAATTCAGGACAAATTGCTTCGAGCAGGGCAGTTGCAGGCCAAGGCTTTCCCAGTATCACCACCGGTGCCACTCGTTATGGGGACGAATGGTTATGAAAACCAATACCCCAGTAAAAGAAAAAAAGGTTCTCTCGATCCCAAAGGACCAAGCCCCAGACCCAGGTCACTATACAAATCAGATCTTACCCACAAATCACACTGTTGCCAGTCCTTTAGAATTTAAAATCTAAAGGCTTATTTATAAAAGGAAAAAGATAGAGATGAGAGCTAGAACTGGTTAAATGAAATCAATGACATACAGTAATGGCAAAGTTCTTGGGTCAGGCTTGTAACAGTGATAGAATAAACTGCAGGTTCAAATCAAGTCTCTGGAGAACATCCACAGCTGGGATGGGTCATTCAGTCCTTTTTCAGAACTTCAGTTTGTAGCAAAGTCCCCCCAGAAATAAAAAGAAGGATTGAAGACAAGATGGAGGAGATGCAGCAGCCTTTTATAGGCTTTGTCTTGTGGGTGGAAATCCCTTGGTTCTCCTGTGCAAGATCACAACAAGATATAGTTTGGAGTCACATGGGCAAGTCACATGTCCATGCATGACTTCGTTCTTTACAGGCCAACACCATTGTTTACATGTTAGTTTGAACGTTCCCAGGAAAGCTTAGATGTGGATTGGCATCTCCCAAAGTCCGTTGTCAGATAAGTTTCAGAGTAGCAGCAGTGTTTGTCTGTATCCACAAAAAGAACAGGAGTACTTGTGGCACCTAAGAGACTAACAAATTTATTAGAGTGTAAGCTTTCTTGGGCTACAGCCCACTTCATTGGATGCATCGATAAGTGTTTCTTGATTGGGCACTTACTGAGAATAGTCCCTTCTCAAGAAGCTGACCAAATGCTTCACTGAGACTACTTAGAATCAAAAGAAATTATATACAAGTACATAGCCAATATTCATAACTTCAACTACAAAAATGATACACTCATACAGATAGCATCATCATAATCAGCAAATTATAACCTTTCCATAGACACCTCACACAACAACCTTTGTACAATATTTGCTGCAAATATATAACAGTGGTTGCAACAATGATCTATACAGTCACAGGTTATGTCAGTAACATCACACCTTTTCCTTCTCTTGTTACATTACTTACATGCTATACAAGTTTCTGGGAAGCATACTAAAAAAATGTAAAATGGCTGCTTTTTAATAACAGTTTCTTCATTTCAAAATCACTTATCTGAAGATAGCTAATGTAATGCCAATATTTAAAAAGTGCTCTAGAGGTGATCCTGACAATTACAGACCGGTAAGTCTAACGTCAGAACTGGGCAAATTAGTTGAAACAATAGTGAAGAATAAAATGGTCAGGCACCTAGAAGAACACAAATTGTTGTGCAAAAGTCAACATGATTTCTGTAAAGGGAGATCAAGTCTTACAAATCTATTAGAGTTCTTTGAGGAGGTCAACAAACATGTGGACAAAGGGGATCCAGTGGATATAGTGTCCTTAGATTTCCAGAAAGCCTTTGGCAAGGTCCCTCACCAAAGGCTCTTATGTAAATTAAGTTGTCATTTGATAAGAGGGAAGATCCTTTCATGGATTGAGAACTGGTTAAAAGACACGGAACAAAGGGTAGGAATAAATAGTAAATGTTCAGAATGGAGAGGAGTAACTAGTGGTATTCCCCAAGAGTCAATCCTAGAACCAATCCTATTCAACTTATTCATAAATTATCTGGAGAAAGGTGTAAACAGTGAGGTGGCAAAGTTTGCAGATGATACTAAACTGCTGAAGATAGTTGGGACCAAAGCAGACTTTGAAGAACTTCAAAAAGATCTCACAAAACTAAGTGATTGGGCAACAAAATGGCAAATGAAGTGTAATGTGGATAAATGTAAAGTAATGCACATTGGAAAAAATAACCCCAACTATACATACAATATGATGGGGGCTAATTTAGCTACAACTAATCAGGACAAAGATCTTGGAGTCATCGTGGATAGTTCTCTGAAGACGTCCACGCAGTGTGCAGTGACAGTCAAAAAAGCAAACGGGATGTTAGGAATCATTAAAAAACGGATAGAGAATAAGACGGAGAATATCTTATTGCCCTTATGTAAATCCATGGTACATCCACATCTTGAATACTGTGTACAGATGTGGTCCCCTCATCTCAAAAAAGATATACTGGCATTAGAAAAGATTCAGAAAAAGGCAACTAAAATGATTAGAGGTTTGGAATGGGTCCTATATGAGGAGAGATTAAACAGACTAGGACTTTTCATCTTGGAAAAGAGGAGACTAAGGAGGGATATGAGAGAGGTCTATAAAGATCATGAGTGGTGTGGAGAAAGTGAATAAGGAAAAGTTATTTACTTGTTCCCATAATATAAGAACTAGGGGCCACCAAATGAAATTAATGGGCAGCAGGTTTAAAACAAATAAAAGGAAGTTCTTCACACAGCGCACAGTCAACCTGTGGAACGCCTTAGAATCATAGAAAATCAGAGTTGGAAGGGACCTCAGGAGGTCATCTAGTCCAACCCCCTGCTCAAAGCAGGACCAATCCCCAACTCAATCATCCCAGCCAGGGCTTTGTCAAGCCTAACCTTAAAAATATCTAAGGAAGGAGATTCCACCACCTCCCTAGGTAAAGCATTCCAGTGTTTCACCACCCTCCTAGTGAAAAATTTTGTCCTAATATCCGACCTAATCCTCCATCACTGCAACTTGAGACCATTACTCCTCGTTCTGTCATCTGCTACCACTGAGAACAGTCTAGATCCATCCTCTTTGGAACCCCCTTTCAAGTAGTTGATAGCAGCTATGAAATCCCTCCTCATTCTTCTCTTCCGCAGACTAAACAATCCCAGTTCCCTCAGCCTCTCCTCATAAGTCATGTGTTCCAGTCCCCTAGTCATTTTTGTTGCCCTCCGCTGGACTCTTTCCAATTTTTCCACATCCTTTCTTGTAGTGTGGGGCCCAAAACTGGACACAGTACTCCAGATGAGGCCTCACCAATGTCGAATAGAGGGGAACGATCACGTCCCTCGATCTGCTGGCAGTGCCCCTATCTATACATCCCAAAATGCCATTGGCCTTCTTGGCAACAAGGGCACACTGTTGACTCATATCCAGCTTCTCGTCCACTGTAACCCCCTAGGTCCTTTTCTGCAGAACTGCTGCCGAGCCATTCGGTCCCTAGTCTGTAGCGGTGCATGGGATTCTTCCGTCCGAAGTGCAGGACTCTGCACTTGTCCTTGTTGAACCTCATCAGATTTCTTTTGGCCCAATCCTCTAATTTGTCTAGGTCCCTCTGTATCCTATCCTTACCCTCCAGCGTATCTACCTCTCCTCCCAGTTTAGTGTCATCTGTGTACTTCGAACACATACACATCCTGACTTAACTATTATTAATTTGGAAGTATTGACCAGCTGCACCTCAAAATTGAAATGGCATTTACCCTGATTGGATAGACAGATATGGGGGCCGATATATATTTTAGTGGGGACATAGATAGCCTGCCCTAGGGTGCCATTGGCATGTGTCTAGGTCAACCTGATGATATTCATTATCTTTTAAAGTGACCCAGTGCGGAAGATCTTGTGGAAGCATTGAAGTGGGCTTAATGTATAACCCTAAAGGAAGAACTGGCCACACCTTGAAAACTTCCCCTTCATAAAAAGAAAAGGAGTACTTGTGGCACCTTAGAGACTAACCAATTTATTTGGGCATAAGCTTTCGTGAGCTACAGCTCACTTCATCAGATGCACAGTTCATCTTGGTGAATCCATGCTGACTGTTCCTGATCACTTTCCTCTCCTCTAAGTGCTTCAGAATTGATTCCTTGAGGACATGCTCCATGATTTTTCCAGGGACTGAGGTGAGGCTGACTGGCCTGTAGTTCCCAGGATCCTTCTTCTTCCCTTTTTTAAAGATGGGCACTACATTAGCCTTTTTCCAGTCATCTGGGACTTCCCCCGATCGCCATGAGTTTTCAAAGATAATGGCCAATGGCTCTGCAATCACATCCGCCAACTCCTTTAGCACTCTCGGATGCAGCGCATCCGGCCCCATAGACTTGTGCACGTCCAGCTTTTCTAAATAGTCCCGAACCACTTCTTTCTCCACAGAGGGCTGGTCACCTCCTCCCCATGCTGTGCTGCCCAGTGCAGTAGTCTGGGAGCTGACCTTGTTCGTGAACACACAAGCAAAAAAAGCATTGAGTACATTAGCTTTTTCCACATCCTCTGTCACTAGGTTGCCTCCCTCATTCAGTAAGGGGCCCACACTATCCTTGACTTTCTTCTTGTTGCTAACATACCTGAAGAAACCCTTCTTGTTACTCTTAACATCTCTTGCTAGCTGCAACTCCAGATGTGATTTGGCCTTCCTGATTTCACTCCTGCATCCCAGAGCAATATTTTTATACTCATCCCTGGTCATTTGTCCAATCCTCCACTTCTTGTAAGCTTCTTTTTTGTGTTTAAGATCAGCAAGGATTTCACTGTTAAGCCAAGCTGGTCGCTTGCCATTATCTTTACTATTTTTTCTACACATCGGAATGGTTTGTCCCTGTAACCTCAATAAGGATTCTTTAAAATACAGCCAGCTCTCCTGGACTCCTTTCCCCCTCATATTATTCTCCCAGGGGATCCTGCCCATCAGTTCCCTGATAGGCTCCTCTGTCAAGCGGGGGGCTGATTATTTCTTCCTGATGATGTTGCTTATATGATTCAGTCCCACTCTCCCTTTCACATTCTTCCTCAGAGCTCCCTTCAGAATCACTATTGTCATATTTCAGAGTAGCAGCCGTGTTAGTCTGTATTCGCAAAAAGAAAAGGAGTACTTGTGGCACCTTAGAGACTAACAAATTTATTTGAGCATAAGCTTTTGTGAGCTACAGCTCACTTCATCGGATGCATTCAGTGGAAAATCAGAGTGGGGATTGCTCACTTCCTCAAGCTGAGCAGAACGCTGCCCTTGAGCACCACCTACTGGCCCTTTCACGGTACACGAAATGGCACCAAACCCAGCCAGACCCCGAGCTTGTGCCCCAGAGAAACCCTTCCCTGGTTCCATATACTCGGACTCTTATCCCTGAGGTCCCACTACAAGACAGGCCACCTTAGAGTGTTCAACTGTGAGTAGCTAATCCGCCAGTTGCCTCCCTAATCGACCCTCCCCTTCTGGGCCTGAGCCCAGCTGAGAGTATGGGACACTGACAGTTCCCTAAATGGCACCTTGCACCAGAGCTGTCCTGGAGTCGTTACAGCAACAGCCCTCGGCGGACTGCCCGTATGAGGTCTCAACAACCCAGTCTGCTTCCCTAGGCTGATCAGCTCCAAAACTCCTTCTGGTAACTGATCCCTACAAGCCTGTTTCTCTGGTTGCCAGACACCTTGGCCTGCCCTCGTGGAACAAACAATGTCTGATCGCCGGCTGCCTACCGCCTCCACTAACAGTCTGAACCCACACAGGTAGTCTGGGGTTGACACACTGCAGACACACTCCACTCATTCTAATCTGTTGGGATTTACTGTTCAGTATAACGTAACCATAAAAGGGTAACTTAAATACTAGAAGGGGAGGGAAATCTTATCATGGCTTAATTATTAACCTGAGGGTCCTGCTGCGGTTGGTCGCCAGTACTGTTAGTTTATTAGTCTTTATTATTTCAGGATTTCAGGACCCTATTTCCGCAAGACTGCGGGGAGCTAACAGAAGTCTCCCAAGATTCCCTCAGTATAGCCCATCTATCAGAGTTTATCCGAACTAATCACAGAGACCTCAATTTAAACAATCGATTCTTTATTAACTAGGGAATTAGGAATAGGACAGGCAAGAAGGGAATAGGGAGGGAGGATTAATAATACTGAACAGATGTTATAACCCTGCACTCTTTCACACAGGGATTACAAAAGGGTAAATGATGGCTGCTCTATACCGTGTCCAGACACTGCTGCTGAGACCAGGATTCAATGGATGACTCTGTGACGAAGTGGGACTGTTCTTAATGTTTCCTCTAAATAGTGGGGGGGTGCCTCAGTTTCCCCTATACAGTTCTTGAGTGTCTGGGTGGTGGGGTAAGGGTGTATGATCACTGCAGAGCCCTAGAGGGCAGGTATGTGCAGGAGTCTGGACACAGAGAATGGCCGACACCCTGTTTTCTGGACCCTGATGGCCTGGGGCCTTCGCCCCTGCAAGGTGAGAGCTAAAGGGTTGGAGAACAAAGGAATCAGATGACCTCCTGGCCCGGGAAAGGAACAAAGCCCAGAGGAGGAGGAGCTGGAGGGAGTTTCAGTTTGGGGCTGGCTGGGACATGGAGTGAAGTACAGACTTGGTTGTCTGGCTCACTGCCCCCCAAAATGGACCCAGCTGAGAGGTCCTGTTCTCTGCACCTGCAAGCTCTGTGTTAGACCATGTTCCTGTCGTCTAATAAACCTCTGTTTTACTGGCTGGCTGAGAGTCACGTCTGACTGCAGAGTTGGGGGGCAGGACCCTCTGGCTGCCCCAGGACCCCACCTGAGTGGACTCGCTGTGGGAAGCGCACAGAGGGGCAGAGGAGGCTGAATGCTCCGAGGTCAGACCCAGGAAGGTGGAAGCCAGGTGAGCTGTGTGTCCTGAAGACAGGCTGCTCACAGGAAGGAGCCTTCCCCAGAGTCCTGCCTGGCTTTGTAGGGAGCAGTTCCAGAGCATTGCCCGGGGACGCCGTGACACTGAATAAAGCTGAAGAAAAGCACAGCATCTTCCGCGGGGAAACGAAGCACGATGACATTGCACGGACACGTACCTGTGCCACATGAACCTGCTTTGCTGCAAAGGGCAGGTGGGGGAGGGGCTAGCCACCACAACAAACAGGTTGAACATTAAGGCTGTACTAAGCAAGGTCTGTCGCTGTGTTTGCAGGTTTGCTGTGGAAAAATAACGGCCCTTTGAAGCTTTTCTGCCTACCTCTGCGCACCCCTGCCCTTCCGTGGCTTCTGTGCCCCCCCAACCCCCCATGGCCTCTGCGCCCCCGATACCCCCCCACGGCCTCTGCTGCTTCCCCCCCAGGGATTGCAGCCTACAGGCTGGAGAATGCTGGTGCTGCTTTTGTTCCAGTTCACGGGGATCCCCTTGGGAGGAGCTGGGGGATCTGCCTGGGGGGACCTCTGGCTGCAGAGGAAATCCCAGCTGAGGGGATGCTGTTTGCCTTCAGCAGAAGAGAGACTTTCATTCGTTAGTGAGGAGAAATACTTTCACACTCGTTTGAGATGTATATGGAAGCCAGCAGCAGCCGTTAGTGTCTATAGGCAGGCGTCTGGGTCCCCAAAGCTCTCCCCTGATAACAATATGGCACTGGTTATAATTACTTATGTAACAGGCTGCTACCTCCCTCCTTCCTTTGGTCATATGAAGCTGGTCCCTGTCCCCTCTGGTTCTCTCTGGTGTTTGGCGAGTGATTTAGCATCTTATCCACCATTCTGTGCAGGGTTTGACCTGCTCTTTCTGAAATGGATCCATTTCTTGCCAATAACTTGCCAATAACCCCAGCTGTCCTAATGCCACTCTTGTGTTTTCTCTTTTATAGCCTCATGCAGGCTGACACTCCAGGGCCAAATGTGAAGATTTCCATCATGGACACTTCAGACTGAGATATGTTCGCTCTCCCCCGCTTCCTCTCTTGGAACAGCTGAGGAGTTAACATTCTTAACACAAAGGTATTGGGCAAGTGTGTTGAGATCAACCTCCTCGCCTGCAAAAAGTGGTGTATAAACTGCTAATCACCCCATGAGAGCAAGGACAACAACCGCCTGCTTCACAGTATTTTTAAAAATAGCTTCCTTATTTAATATGATTGACAAAACTAACCCGAACATTAACTAATCGGGTGTTGTCACTGTGCCGCAGTTGCTCTCAGGCCTTTGGCCATGACGTCTCTCAGGGTGGGAACCTCTCCCTCCAGACCAGAGTTGTAGGGCTGCAACCCCCTGCAAAGCACTGTGCTTATCCCAGCAGGTCTGAGGTTAGGTCAGCACTGCAATTCTGCTCTCTGTTGGGGACCGTGACCAGCCAGTTGTCACAGAGCACAATACATTTATTTAGAACCAAAGCCTTACAGAGAAAGCAGATAATACAACAGTACATCTGCACCCCTGCCAGACTGACCAGGTTCTGTCCATCCCGGGTCGGGCATCCTGGTAGGTGTGTGTATGTACTTGTCAGCTCTTTGTGCCAGGGTGAGGCTTTATACAGTTTTTGGGGCTGTTGTCTCCTAGGCCTTCTGAGCTAGGTAAAACCATGATGCCATTTCCCAGGGTGTGAAGCTTCAAGGGGCTGGGTATCTGCCTGGCCCCCTGTCATAACCATAAGGGTAGCCTAAAATTCCTCCTTACCTGTAAGGGGTTAAGAAGCTCAAATAACCTGGTTGGCACCTGACCAAAGGAACCAAAGGGGACAAAAGATACTTTCAAATCTGGGAGTGGGGGGTGGGGAGAGGGTTTATTTTGGGTTCTTTGTTTCTGGGGCCGTTCTCTCTTGGGACTGAGAGGGGCCAGACAGAAATCCATCTTCTCCAAACCATCCTAATCCAAGTCTCCAATATTGCAACCAGTATAGGTAAAACAGGCAAGGCGGATTAGTTTATCTTTTGTTTTGCTTGTGAATTTTCCCTGTGCTAAGAGGGAGGTTTATTCCTGTTTTCTGTAACTTTAAGGTTTTGCCCAGAGGGGGATCCTCTGTGTTTTGAATCTGAATACCCTGTAAAGTATTTTCCATCCTGATTTTACAGAGATGATTTTTACTTTTCTTTTTTTTCTTTTTAATAAAATCTTTCTTTTAAGAACCTGACTGATTTTTCCATTGTTCCAAAACCCAGGGGTTTGGGTCTTTGATCATTTTGTAAGCAATTGGTTAGGATATTATTCTCAAGCCTCCCCAGGAAAGGCTTGGGGGGATTGCTGCGGGAAGAGGAACTCCAAGTGGTCCAAGGACAAATAGAGATTTGTGCCTTGGGGAAGTTTTTAACCTAAGCTGGTAGAAATAAGCTTAGGGGGTCTTTCATGTGGGTCCCCACATCTGTACCCTAGAGTTCAGAGTGGGGAGAGAACCCTGACACCCCCATTGGGACTTTGCACTGATTGCCCCCAGAGGTTCCACATTTCACAGGAAGCCCCCATCAGTGAGCCGGGGACACAGATACCTACCCTGCTTACTGCTACAATAGCCTATGAATATCCTGTGTGCCCATAGTGTCTGGCACAGCTCACTGGCATAATGGTGGAAATTTCCAGGCTTCCAGATGCTTGGCCTCTGCTTAGTCCTTATGTGATCGTTGATGTATTAGTTCATTGTTGTGGCTGTTACTGCACTCGACTCAGTCTCTCCTTGTGCCTACAGTAATTCCTGTAATGGATATTGTTCTCAGTTGGCAGAAGCCTGAGGATTTTGTTTCCTGGCATTGACTTTCTCCCTGCCCCCTCCCCATGACACCCACCCCTTTATTCTAATTACGACAAAAATAAAAAGCTTTCAGAACTGAGCTGCTGTCAGTGCTTGCTAATAGGAGCACTTCTGGGAGAGAAGCAGCATGAGGACAGAAGCCTCTGATGCCAAAGATTTTATTTAGCTAATAGCCTAGAAAGGAGGAATGACAGGCCATGGTTGTGTGGAGCCCTCGGTTCTCATTCTGTTTCTAGTACTGACTCACTGCGTGACCTTGGGTGGCTCATTAGCATTCTGTGCCTCAATTTCCCCCGTTGTAGAATATGTATGTATCTCACCAAGGATTTAACCTGGGAACTGCCATAGCGGATCAGACAGCTGTTCAGCATCCTGTCTCTGACAGTGGCCTGCATGAGATGGTGTAAGAGCCCTGCAGAAGGCAGATTACGGTGTAATCTTCCCTATATAGGTCTCATCTTGTTCTCTAATGGAGATTGTCTTAAATCCTTCATTGCCATTAATTATAACAACTCTGGAATATTGATAATAGCCTTATGTCATGGCGTGAGGGGGACTCAGGGCCCTGCACCCCCACTTCCTGCGATTCACCGTGACTCTCAGCCAGCCAGTAGAACAGAAGGTTTATTGGAGACGACAGGAACACAGTTCAAACCGGAGTTTGCAGGCATAAACAGGATCCCTTAGTCAGGCCCTTCTGGGGGGCAGGGAGATTAGACCCCAGCCTTGGGCTCCCTCCTCTTCCCCAGCCAACTCCCCCAAAACTGGAAACCCCTCCAGCCATCTCCCCCAGCCTCCCCACAGCTCCTCCTCAAGCCTTTGTCCAGTTTCCCAGGCAGAAGGTGTCACTTCACCCCAACCCTTCTCCTGGCTCAGGTTACAGGCTCAGGTATCTTCCCTCAAGGGAAGTCTCCCATCGCCAATGAAACTCCTCTGCAACATTCCCAGGTCAAATCTGCCCCACTCCCTGCTCCCCACACCTTATAAATGGCCAATCCCTTTTTGAATCTTGTTACTTTTTTGGCCTCAATGGCTTCCTGTGGCAATGAGTTCCACAGCTCCATTATATGTGTAAAAAAGTATTTCCTTTTATTGGTGTGGAATTTTCAACTTTTTAATTTGATTGACCGTCCCCTTGTTCTGGTGCTAGGAAACAGGGGAACACCACCTTTAACTCTTGTATCAAGATTTGTATCATGTCCCCTAGTTCCTAAGGTAATAAACCCAGTCTGTTCAGTCTCTGTTCATCTGAGAGTTTTTCCAGGCTTTTGATCATTCTTGTTGCTTGTCCCTGAGCCACCTTCCAGTCCTGAAATATCCTTTTTGAGGTGGGGTTGTGCTGCACACTGTTTTCCAGGGGAGTTTGCCCCACTGATTTATATAAAAGCATTAGAATATCTTAGTTATTGTTCTTCAGCTCATTCCTTATGCATCCTAACATCATGTTAGCTTCGAGTACAGCCGTGCAGTGAGCAGAGGTCTCCATTGAACGGTCTACAGTGATGTTGAGGTCTCTTTCCTGGATCAATACAGTTCATTGAGAACCCTGTCAGGTGTAAGAGCAGTTTAAATTTTTCTCTTCATGAGCATTGAGACTCCTTAGTGCAGCAGTCTAGTGAGAGTGTCTGAATAGCTTGAAGGCGACAGGGGAGATGTCCCGGCACTTTGTGGACTATAAATGACACCCCAAGAGTAGTAAAGCCTGATAGCTGTAATTCACGAGACAACACACTTGGTCAGACCTGAGACTTCCGCCTGCCATCTGAGCTAACCACCCGTCACCAACCACCCCAGGACCCGAACTGGGAACAAAAGCCTTGCAGCACAGGCTAGAGATGGAGTTTTCACACAGCCGTATGCACGTGGCGCTTGCAAACATTTAAGAAATGTGCCTAGCTGAAGCTTTTATGCTGCTAAGCCCTAAAACATTAGCATTGAAACTGCTGACATTGGCCACCTGTCTTTTAGAGGAGCAGACGCCTGCCAGCTGAGGTTAACAGCCAGAGAAGGTGATTATGTATCTCTTGGGGGACGACTGAATACCCTCAACTAAACTAAAAAGCACTTCAATATCAAAACCATGGCCAAGGCTTTTAATCATTTATAAACATGATGCTGGACTGGGAGTATATCATTCCCTGACAACCCATGTTTGGAAAAGATAAGGAAGTGTTTCTATTAAAGAGGCCAGTGAACCCCATAACTCCCCTATTCAAACAAAACCGAAAGGTTACTGACTCATTTAGGCTGGTGTACATGATACACACATACTGAACTGCGACACAGAACTAAACTGATGAAAAATTGCTGAATGATAAAAATAAGGGTTTGTTAGTTGACTAGTTTATAATTATGGACACTGCATGAATTTGGCGGGGTAATGCTTATGCCAGCGTCTTGGCCTGGCTTTTGCCTGACGTGAGCGTTGTCTCGTCAATCTCTTCCTTTTATGTAGGCTTGTTTGGATAATGCTTACAGCTTACAGGACAAAGGTGACTTTGTTGTTGCGTGGGAGGACTGAGAGAAGAGGAAGTTAATCAGTATAATAAAATACACAAAATGTTATGCTAAAAGTCCCTCTGTTGGGAAAAGGAGGGATGAAGACACAATGACATGAAAATAGTGTAGTCAGCAAAAGTTGTGCAAATTGAAGTGTGTATTGTATGGGTTACATAAGATACAAAGCTTAATGCTGATTGAAGGAAAGCTAATGAATATGGAACGTGAAAAGGTATAAGAAACCAAGGGAATAAGGGCCCAAGCTGGAGAAATTCCAGACCAGAAACTGATAAAACGAGACTGAAGGAACAAAGACTGAGACAACCATGGAGTGCAGGATTGCTCCCTGGTACCCAGAGCTTGGTAATTTGGGAACCTAATTGTTCCACCTTATCTGCTTATTCTCTATCATAAATAGATGATCAGAAGCTTGTCCCATCCACCAACAGATGGTGGATATTACCTCACCTCTTTAAAAAGATAATGACACCTAATTCTTTACTCACTATAAACCATGAAGTTACGGGTGAGGATGACATGGACACACCAACTCAAAGCAGCACCAGACCCTGCCAGAACAACAGATGCAAAACCTGCAGCCATATCTCCACTGCTACAATGATCAACACCCTCCACATCACAACTTACAGGATCCATGCGTCCTACACATGCCTATCACAACACATGGTGTACCTCATCCCATGCACCAAATGCCCCAACAACAACTATGTGGGTGAAACCAGATACTCACTATGCTCTTGAATGAATTCACATGGAAAAGTGATAAAACACAAATACACTATATAACCTGTGGGTCGACACTTTTCACAACACGATTTCTCCATATCATAGAATCACTGAATATCAGCGTTGGAACGGACCTCAGGAGGTCATCTAATCCAAACCCATGCTCAAAGCAGGACCAATCCCCAACTAAATCATCCCAGCCAGGGCTTTGTCAAGCCTGACCTTAAAAACTTCTAAGGAAGGAGATTCCACCACCTCCCTAGGTAACTCATTCCAGTGCTTCAGCACCCTCCTAGTGAAAAAGTTTTTCCTAATATCCAATCTAATCCTCCCCCAATGCAACTTGAGACCATTACTCCTTGTTCTGTCATCTGCTACCACTGAGAACAGTCTAGATCCATCCTCTTTGGAACCCCCTTTCAGGTAGTTGAAAGCAGCTATCAAATCCCCCCTCATTCTTCTCTTCCGTGGACTAAATAATCCCAGTTCCCTCAGCCTCGCCTCATAAATCATGTGCTCCAGCCCGCTAATCATTTTTGTTGCCCTCCACTGGACTCTTTCTAATTTTTCCACATCCTTCTTGTAGTGTGGGGCTCAAACTGGACACAGTACTTCAGATGAGGCCTCACCAATGTCGAATAAAGGGGAATGATCACGTCCCACCATCTGCTGGCAGTGCCCCTACTTATACAGCCCAAAATGCCGTTAACTTTCTTGGCAACAAGGGCACACTGTTGACTCATATCCAGCTTCTCGTCAACTGTAACCCCGAGGTCCTTTTCTGCAGAACTGCTGCCGAGCCATTCGGTCCCTAGTCTGTAGCAGTGCATGGGATTCTTCCATCCTAAGTGCAGAACTCTGCACTTGTCCTTGTTGAACCTCATCAGATTTCTTTTGGCCCAATCCTCCAATTTCTCTAGGTCCCTCTGTATCCTATCCCTACTCTCCAGCGTATCTACCACTCCTCCCAGTTTAGTGTCATCTGCAAACTTGCTTAGGGTTCAATCCACGCCATCCTCATTAATGAAGATATTCAACAAAATCAGCCCCAGGACCAACCCTTGGGGCACTCCACTTGATACTGGCTGCCAACTAGACATGGAGCCATTCATCACTACCCGTTGAGCCCGATGATCTAGCCAGCTTTCTATCCACCATTCATCCAGCCCATACTTCTTTAACTTGCTAGCAAGAAAACTGTGGGAGACAGTGTCAAAAGCTTTGCTAAAGTCAAGGAATAACACGTCCACTGCTTTCCCCTCATCCACAGAGCCAGTTATCTCATCATAGAAGGCAATCAGGTTGGTCAGGCATGACTTGCCCTTGGTGAATCCATGCTGACTGTTCCTGATCACTTTCCTCTCCTCGAAGTTTTTCAAAATTGATTTCTTGAGGACCTGCTCCATGATTTTTCAAAGGACTGAGGTGAGGCTGACTGGCCTGTAGTTCCCAGGATCCTCCTTCTTCCCTTTTTTAAAGATGGGCACTACATTAGCCTTCTTCCAGTCATCTGGGACTTCCCCTGATTGCCATGAGTTTTCAAAGATAATGGCCAATGGCTCTGCAATCACATCCACCAACAACTTGAGCACCCTCGGATGCACCGCATCCGGCCCCATGGACTTGTGCTCGTCCAGCTTTTCTAAATAGTCCCGAACCACTTCTTTCTCCACAGAGGGCTGGTCACCTCCTCCCCATGCTGTGCTGCCCAGTGCAGTAGTCTGGGAGCTGACCTTGTTCGTGAAGACACAGGCAAAAAAAGCATTGAGTACATTAGCTTTTTCCACATCCTCTGTCACTAGGTTGCCTCCCTCATTCAGCAAGGGGCCCACACTTTCCCTGATGACCTTCTTGTTGCTAACATACCTGTAGAAACCCTTCTTGTTACTCTTAACATCCCTTGCTAGTTGCAACTCCAAGTGTGATTTGGCCTTCCTGATTTCACTCCTGCATCCCCGAGCAATATTTTTATACTCATCCCTGGTCATTTGTCCAAGCTTCCACTTCTTGTAAGCTTCTTTTTTGTGTTTAAGATCAGCAAGGATTTCACTGTTAAGCCAAGCTGGTCGCTTGCCATATTTACTATTCTTTCTACACATCGGGATGGTTTGTTCCTGCAAACTCAATAAGTATCCTTTAAAATACAGCCAGCTCTCCTGGACTCCTTTCCCCCTCATGTTATTCTCCCAGGGGATCCTGCCCATCAGTTCCCTGAGGGAGTCAAAGTCTGCTTTTCTGAAGTCCAGGGTCCGTATTCTGCTGCTCTCCTTTCTTCCTTTTGTCAGGATCCTGAACTCGAACATCTCATGGTGTGAGGATGTGATGCAGCAGGGAGGGGGGAGTGTTGACCTGGGAATGTGCCCTGGGGATGGGAGACCTGAGAGCCTGTCACCTGAGCCGGGAGGGGGAGAGGGAGGTAACACCTCTGCCCAGGAATGTGAAGACAGGCTGCAGGAGAGAGCCTGCTGGATGGGTTTAGTTTCAGTTTGGGGCTGGAGGAACTCAGGGAACCCCAGGGCTGGGGTCTAAGCTCTCTGCTCCCCCAGAAGGAGTTGACTGAGTGGTCCTGCTTGTACCCACAAGCTCTGTCTTGGACTGTGTTCCTGTTGTGCAATAAACCTTCTGTTTTACTGGCTGGCTGAGAGTCTCAGTGAATCCCAGGAAGAGGGGTGCAGGACTCCCCCACACTCCGTGACACATGGTCACTGCCTCCCAGGTTCCCATCCACTTTTGCTTCCCCTACTAATTCTTCCCAGTTTGTGAGCAGCAGGTCAAGAAGAGCTCTGCCCCTAGTTGGTTCCTGCAGCACTTGCACCAGGAAATTGTCCCCTACACTTTCCAAAAGTTTCCTGGATTGTCTATGCACTGCTGTATTGCTCTCCCAGGAGATATCGGGGTCATTGAAGTCTCCCATGAGAACCAGGGTCTGTGATCTAGTAACTTTTGTTAGTTGCCTGAAGAAAGCCTCATCCACCTCATCCCTCTGGTCTGGTGGTCTATAGCAGACTCCCACCACGACATCACCCGTGTTACTCACACTTCTAAACTTAATCCAGAGACTCTCAGGTTTTTCCATAGGTTCATACCGGAGCTCTGAGCAGTCCTACTGCTTTCTTACATACAGTTCAACTCCCCCACCTTTTCTGCCCTGCCTGTCCTTCCTGAACAGTTTATATCCATCCATGACAGTACTCCAGTCATGTGAGTTATCCCACCAAGTCTCTGTTATTCCAATCACATCATAATTCCCTGGCTGTGTCAGGTTTTCCAGTTCTCCCTGCTTTTTTTCCAGGCTTCTTGCATTTGTGTATAGACACTTAAGATAACTCACTGATGTCCTGCTTTCTCACAGGAGTCCTCCCCTCTCACGCACTCCTGCTCATGCTTCCTCCTGCTATCTCACTTCCCCACTTACCTCAGGGCTTTGGTCTCCTTCCCCCGGTGAACCTAGTTTAAATCCCTCCTCACTAGGTTAGCCAGCCTGCTTGCGAAGATGCCCTTCCCTCTCTTCGTTAGGTGGAACCCGTCTCTTCCTAGCAATCCTTCTTCTTGGAACACCATCCCAAGGTCAAAGAATCCAAAGCCTTCTCTCCAACACCACCTGTGTAGCCATTCGTTGACTTCCACAATTCGACGGTCTATACCTGGGCCTTTTCCTTCCACAGGGAGGATCTGACCTCTCAGTCCTCATCCTCAAAGGAAACCTGCACAACTGCTTCAAAAGACGAGCTTAGGAACTTAAATTCATAACTCTGCTGGACACAACAAAACCAGGGATTAAACAGACACCAGTTTTATGGCTCATTAATAATTGTAACACTGCCTGCTAACTCTTAATTGTCTTCTTCTCAAATGGTCTCCTACAACCAGTGTGAACCCCTTATGCTTAACAATCTGTCCCCCCTTGTATTTACCTCAGACTCACGCATTTCATCACCTCTCAGTGGGAAAGTGGAGTAGAGACCCCAGCTTGGCAACAAAGGGCTGGAAGGTGTGAGGTGGGGGGTAAGTGTTGGTGCCTGGAGGATGCTGGAGGGCTGTCACCTGGAAACTGGCTAAGGAGGTCAGACTGGAAATGGAGTTACTGCAGCTTGGCTGGGCTCTGGCCTGACCAGAATGGGCGACACTTTAACCATCAGTTCTCTCTGCTAACCTAAGGGCTTTCTGTGCTGTGTGCCCCGTGACTAATAGACCCCACTGTTCTGGCAGCACTGCCTGAGTGTCACTGTAAATATTGGTAAGGTGCCTCTGAAGAGCGTACGAGTCTCTACCCAGAGGCTGTCTGTCGGACTTGCTGAACAGTGAAGCAGGAGAGCTGAAGCCCCAGAGGTTCTGTCTCAGGAGGCATTGAGACGGTGTGGCCTGCCCTGTAGGAAGAGAGAAACCCCTTGAGCATCTGGCACATCAAAGCGATTTCCCCAAAGAGGCTGTTTCAAAGCTGGGGGCGTAGCGCTGATTGTTAGAGGGCTTATTCCTTCACCCACTTACTTCCCTGGTCCTTCTCGCATGAACAGAGAGCAACAATACCCGAAGTCCAAAGGTGCAAACAATTCGATGTTTATTGGGGTGAACTTCCAGCAAGCATGATTCCAGTTTCCTTCCTTAGTATCCTCCTTCCCAGCTCTGACACCACAGAGCCTTACACCTGTGTCCCTGTTCCCATTCCTACCCTTAGCTAAACATGATTCCAACTTCCTTACTCCCATTCCCTGTTCCCATTTCCCCCTTTAGCAAAACATGATTCCAATTTTCTTACCCCCATTCCCTGTTCCCATCTCACACACCCACATGCCCACCCCCACCCACACCCACACCCAGTCACTTCCTCATTGACTACAGATTATATAGTAAAACTTGACTTCTGCTTAGCTATACCTTAACCAATCATTTTCCTGAAATTTAACTAACCAATCCTAACATATTGTAACATGATTATGTAACCAATTATATCCCACCACCTCAATTAGTTTACACCCAGCAAAATTAATTATACAGCAGACAGGAACAATCACAGAACCAGACAGAGATTATACAGACAAACAACAGCAAAGTGGGAACTATAATGACAAAACAATACAGAAGTGAGGATTTCACATCCCAGCTATTGATAAGTGAGTTCTTGCCAGACAGGATGCTATCAAACTAAGTTTCCTTTTACATTGTCTAGGCACTTCCCCTTCTCTGGAGGTGATAGGAACTATCCTGTCCTGATAGTGCCTAACAGCCCAATAGCACCTTATTTCAGTGTGACTAGTTTGGAATGTGAGGATGTGACCGTTCGCTTCCCAGCTTATGGCTGCCTCTGCTGCTTAGCCAAAGGCCTGAGCCTAAGCACAGGGCCACAAACTGTCACAGTAAGAGAAGGCCCTTACACTGGCAGACAGTGGTTTTGATTCTTTCTTTTATACCTCTATCACTAGCCAAGTGATAAGAATACACCTAAATTCTTAGAGTATAGGCCTTTACAGACAGGCCTGAATATCTATATCCTAACACTGATCCTCTGGATCCATGACACTGGTTCAATGGCGATACGCAGTTCTGTGAATTCTTGAGTGCAGAATGATGGACGAGCACAAGTCCATGGGGCCGGATGCGTTGCATCCGAGAGTGCTAAAGGAGTTGGCGGATGTGATTGCAGAGCCATTGGCCATTATCTTTGAAAACTCATGGCGACCGGGGGAAGTCCCGGACGACTGGAAAAAGGCTAATGTAGTGCCCATCTTTTAAAAAGGGAAGAAGGAGGATCCTGGGAACTACAGGCCAGTCAGCCTCACCTCAGTCCCTGGAAAAATCCATCCGCTATGTCCTGCACATTGCTGCGAGTCACAGTCCTGAGTAGGAGGCCATGATTGATGGCCCTGACCGCTGGCATGACAACAGCCCCCACTGTGGATTGGCCAGCTCCAGAATGATTTCCCACCGATCTGAACGGCACCTGGGCCGTGAGACATGGGTACCTACCCTCACCCCTCCCTGGTGTGTCACTTTCCTTCCCCACCTTATTCCTCCTCTTTCCTCTCTCTCTCCTGTCATCCGTCTCGTAAGAGTCTGGCTGAGCCACCAAGCTGATGCCATTGTTTGTAACGCTGCGTGGAGCGCTTGGCCAGCGAGGCAGCTAAAAGCTATGCCTCAAACAGCCCAGCGCTGGGCCAAGATCACCAGCCTTGGAGTGGCCGATCAGGCTGTGCTGGGCCTGTGTCTCTCTGGCAGCGAGGCTGCATGTGACAGGCAGCCCCAGCGTCACCAGCTGCATGCCCCCTTTTCTCTCCCCTTGCAGGTGCAACTCGTTTTGTGTTACAGACAACAGGGTCGGACTTTAACAGCAGCAACCAGCCCCTCTCGGCTCACTTCTCTCCCCCCAGCAGGGCAGTTCCGAACCCATTTCGTGCCAGCGAAAAGACTGTCACGTGCACTGTCCACCAAACAGCCCAGGGTACGAAGGCCATTGAACCACACCGCAGACTTCACATTGCAAAGGCTTTCACTGCTCTTTGTCTTTTTCTGCATCCTCAATGAAAGGTGAAGGCAATGTTAGGTGTCCAGCTGCCAATCCGGGCTGCACCCTGTCCCGTGGGCCCAGCGCCCCTGTGCGGGCCGCATCCTGTCCCGCGGGCCCAGTGCCCAGACCCAGCTTCCCGCTTTCCCTTCTGCCAGGAGGCCTGCGTACAGTTAGTCAATCCTGCAAACTGCCTCCTGTTGGCCAAGATGCTCACAACTGTCCCCCCCTCGCCAAGAAGAGAGGCTGGGGGGGGTTTCCAGGCAGGGGCAGGGAGATCCTCAGGGAAGCGGGGCTAGAGCGCCCTGCCCTGCCGCAGGGCCAGGGGAGCAGCCTGGTGGAAGGGCTGGCTCCAGAGGGGGGCAGATGTCTGCAGCACATGGTGGGTGCCAGCCCCAAGGACAGATGGAGGCTGGGAGCTCCGCAGCAGCCACCTCCCCTTGCTGCCCCACTGCTAAGCCGTGCCCCAGCCAAGCTGTAGGGCCAGGTGGCTAAAGAACGGCGGAGCAGGGCAGGCAGCTGCCAGGAGTGGCCAGGAGCCCATCAGAGTGGGGCTTCTGCCCCTCGCGTGGCTGCACACCCCCGCGGCACACTGCCCCAGGCTCCTGCCCATGGCCAGGCTCAGCCCTAGGAATGACCCTGGATGCAGCCCCCTCTCTGGAGCCCAGGGATGGACGCAGGACTCAAAGCCAGGGGGAAGGGGTGACTGGCTCCCAGGCTGTAGGTACCTGCAAGGGGAACAGCTATTCCGTACTGGGCTTGCCAGCCTCGCAGAGGAAGGGCTAACGCTGTCCCCTGGCTGGGAGCTGAGGCCCGGACATGAACTGACGGTGAGCCGTGACCCTTTGTGCCATTTGCACGAGGTCACACCAAAGGGGTGGGTGTGTGTGTCTCTGTGAACCAGCCAGTCGTCCTGGTCATTGTGAGACGTTTGTGGGGGGAGTCTGTGCCCGGCAGCTGCTGTGTGCCACGCCGGTCGGAGTGGAGCCCACGGTCTGGGAGGGGGAGGCGGAGCTGACCCCCCCCTTCCCCCAACGTGAGAACGGTGGGCGTCCCGCCACGGAGCCTGTCTGTGCTCACTGCCTGGACCAGCAGCAGGCTCCAGCACTTCCAGAGCCAACGAACCCCAGGAAAGTCACTGGGCAGCACCTGTCCCTGTGCGAGGGGGGGGACTCTCCGGCGGGGCCAGGCGCAGGGGGGGGAATCTCATGAAAAGTGGATCCCAGTTCCTTGGACCGGACAGGTGCTGCAAGGAGCAACCAGCGGGTGAGAAAGGCCTTGTTGGGACAGGAACCTGTTCACACGGGCCGGCTCTGCACGGCGTGGTTTGTTCTTTTGCCCGTAACCTGGTGATTCCAGATCCTCTGACTTGCTTCTGTTTGACTCTTTACCTCAAGCTCTGGTCAAGAAACATCCCCTTGGTTTTACTCTGACGGGCCTACGAGCCTGGCGCTCAGGAGAGCGGGCCAGAGGGGAGAGCAGTGACCTGGGGGGCACTGCTTCCTGGAGGCAGGGGATCTGTGCATGGCAGGTGTGCGGAAGACGAGGGGCTGGGCACTGGTGTGACAAAGGAGTGTGCAAACCGCTAGCCTGGAGAGGGCGAGAGCGGGGCTCCCAGACCCGGAGAGCAGAGCGTCTGAGCCGTCGGCAGCTGGCACCTGGGCAGCGTTTCCCTGGTGGGCACAGCCAGGGCTGCCTCCCCCCCGGAGCGACTCGCCCGGACACCCCGGTACCCCACGCTGTGTCAGCCCCCTCCAGGCCCCTGCCCCTGGGACAGCGCCCAGCACCCGCCGAGCCTGCAGGGCCAAGGCAGGGGCCAGGCAGGATTTAGGGCTAATAGCCACGGGACCTTTTATGCCAGCCCCACCGTGCCCCCCTCGCCAGCCCCACCCCCCATGCTGTGGGTGAGGCCCTGATCCCTCCCCCCGGAAAATCCCCTCTCTGCCCCGGGGGGCGGTGGCTGCTCCCCCCTGCCCCAGCTCCCCAGACGTGGGCACCTCCGGCAGCCCGGCCGCTCCCGGTCACCGAGGCGTCGCGGCGGCTGATGCGGGGCGGGGTGTCCCCGCTCCCCGACGGGCCGGCTCGGCCCTGGCGCTTCCCCGGGCGGGGCCGGGGCGGGGGCGGACCCGGAAGGCCGCGGCAGGTGCTGGTCCCGACCGGCATGGAGGCGGCCCCGGCCTGGTACCAGGCCCGGTACCAGCGGCTGCGGGGCAGCGACAGCGACGGGGAGGAGGCGGTGGAGCTGCGGAGCGGGCCGGGCCGGTGAGTGCGGGGCGGACCGGACCGGACCGGACTGGAGCAGAGACCTGCCCCGCCCGCAGATCCCCCGGCAGCCGGACCCCCCCAACCCCGTCCAGCCCCCGCGTGGCCCCATAACCAGCGCGTAGCTCCCCCGCGTGCCCCCCACGGGCTCTGCCCCCCGCGGCCCGGGCAGGGCTGTGCATATGCCAGCTGCAGCGGGGGGCTGCGCCCTACACAGCGCCGGGCACCTGGTGGGGGGCCAGGCTGGCTGGGCAGGGGGCCCCCGTTTGCAGGCTGCCCCCACCCCCGTCAGAGATCAGCTCCGAGCCGGGTCAAGGCCATGCGTCCCGCCGGGGCAGCTGGGGCGGGGGACCGGGAGGGGCCCCCCTTGGCCAAGGAGGGTTGTGGGGAGCAGGGGGGCAGCACCAGCGTTAACAGGGGGCTGCCGCCACCCCAGCACTCAGCAACTGACTACGTGCCGAAGACGAGCCAGCGATGGGGGGCACCAGTGGGCACAGCCTGTGCCAGGCCCCTCCGCCCTGCCCCCCACGCCAGGCTCCTGGCTTGCCTGCATTGCCCCTCAGGGGCCCACAGGCTCCTGGGACCCCCTGGGGCCAGGGCTCCCCTCCAGCATGGGGACTCTGGGCCCGGGGTGGTGCGGCTCACCAGACACGGGTGGAGCCCAGGACCCGCCGTGATGTGTGAGGAGCAGTGAGGGCTCAGATCTGAGAAGAACGGCGAGCCCTTTGCCAGCTGGCACCAATGGGCCCACGTCCCAGACGGGCTACGAGGCTTTGCCTGAGGCCGGGCACTGCTGTGGAGGGACCAGACGGGCGGCCCAGGGAGCTGCCTGGGTCTGGGCCACCGTGTCTGCCCCAGCGAGGTGCCGGCTGCTGGGAGCTCTGGGCCCCATGGCTGGGGAGGGGAACGTGTAACACACAACGACCCGGGCCCCGTTAGGATCAGGCCCTTGGCCTCAGGGGAGGGGCCTAGCCCGTGGGGGATGGGGACATTGGCTCAGCTGGCCCCTCCCTGGGCTGGCTGCCTGGCCTGCTACCCCATTGGTGCCAGGCCCCGGGGGCAGTCGCAGCCCAGCTCCCCCTTCCCAGACTGCACCAGGCGCGAGCCCAGAGCGAGGCACCTGCGTGGGTCCGGGCACGGCTGGGTGCAGATTGAGTGGCCTGCTCCAGCCCCTGCCCCACCCCTTATCTCTTCCTCCCTGCCCCTCTTGGCACCGGGAGCCCCCTCCCGCTGAGCCCCTCTGAGCTCTGTAAGCCGCTGGCCGTGGCTGCAGCTCAGCTCCTGGTGGGGGGCCCAGACCCCAGCGGGCTGGTGAATTTGGCTGTAATCCTATTACGGGAGCTGAATGCAGCCTCACTAATCCCATCAGGCAGCGGCAAATCTCCCCCCTTCCTTCCAGCCCTCCTGGGGCCGGGGATCAGGCTGGCGGCTTTGCTGGTTACTGTCGGGAGCTGGTGCCCTGGCCGGGTGTCCTCCCGCACTAGTCGTGTCAGGAGGGGCTGGGGTCCCTGTGCCGCACCAGGGACAGGCCCCTGGATGGGGGCAGGTGGAGCCCGTGTGGAGTGTCCCAGCCGCGGTGACCTATGGCAGCGGGCGCACGGCAAGGCCCCCCAGCCCAGGGTATCTAGCTGGGCCCTGGGCGCCTGGGGCATTGCGTGTGGCACTGAAGGTCTCACCAGCCTGGCCTGCCCCGGTGAAAGGGGTGCTGGGCGCCCCATCCTAGCCATGCTGGGTGGAGTTTGGGGGGTGTTTGGAGCCATAGGGAGGCTGCTCGACCTGCATGGCTCCTGCCAGGCCAAGCCGAGGCCTCTCTCTGGTCAGCTGCATGCACCTGACCATGAGCAGAGCATGCCTGGGCGGGGCCAGCGTTGGCCCCGGGGGGAGCGGAGCATGGCCTGGCCTGGGCTGAGTGGGGACGGCACCCTTGCCCCACAGACCCCGGAGCCTCAGAGCCAGGGCCATGTCGCTCCGGTGCCCAGAGAGAGCCCCAGGCTGAGGGGCTGGCAGTGGGTACTCTAGTGCCCCGGAAGTCTGCCAGCACCTCAGTCCCATCCCATACCCCCAGCGCTGCCAGTGCCCCTCAGTCCTGACCCCCACCCCTGCTCCCCCAGCCTGGCACCTCTAGCTCTGCTGATGCCCCTGAGTCCTGACCCACAGCCCCCCGGTTGTTCACCCCTGGACTCCTGCCCGTACACCCAGCATTCTGCCGCTGCCTCCTCCCTGCTCTCCAGCGCCCCCCGCAGGCTGTGGGGAGCGTCCCTCCCGGGCGTGTACCTGGCTGGCTGGGGCGGCAGGGAGTTGCCATGTGGGCTGATCTCTGTTCTCTCTGCCTCTCTGCAGATCCTCGCTGCAGGTCCTGCTTCACCAGCACCACTGGGAGACCTGCGCCCGCATCTCCGCGGCCCTGGTGCTGCTGGCACTGGCCTTGGCCTTGGCCTTTTCCCAGATGACCTCCGGGGGCTCCTCGCGGCTGGGCGGCACCCAGGCTCACAGGCAGGGTGATGGCGCTGGGCAGATGGGGGCGCAGGAGGAGCCCGGCGACATCCCATCTGCGGCTCACATGCATGCCCCGGGCGTTTACCATCACGCCGCCCTCATCACCAGCTCAAGTGAGCATCGCGCAGCATGGGGTGCAGGCCCAGGCCCCCAGTGGGCACCGCTTCCTTCTGCCGTGTTCGGGCTGGGTACCCCTCGGGTCGCTGTGACGGGCTCCCCGGGGTGGAACTGGAACTGGGGTAGTGCTGAGCCCTCTGTCTTACCAAACCTGGGCTCCCTCTCACACAGGGATGCTGTGAGAAGCTGCAGACCCCTCCAGGTACCACACTCACACAGCTATTTACAGACAGGGACACACCCAGCTGAGTTACATTCTTACTTTCACCAGCCACTCATGAACCAACAGGAGAGACGCTCCAGCCAGCTCCCCCCAGCCTAGGACCCCAGAGCTGAACCGTCTCGCCCTGGTCAGAAGCCTGACCAGTGTAAGTTATTACCCAGTCTGCCCTCCCGCAGTGTGGAGAGGACAGCTCACTAGCCCCTGTTCCTGAGCAGATTTCCCTTTGCATTTTAAACAACACTGTTTTAGGTAAAAAATATCAAACAGATTTATGAATTACAGAAAGAGAGATTGTAAGTGATTATAAGTATTAGCGAACAGATCAACAACAACGCAGTCTGGGTTCTATCCACTAAACGGGATTTGATTTCAGCAGCGTCTCGCCCCGATGGTCCAGGCACGTCACAGATCCGCCATACGCAGGCTGGAAATCCTCCTTTCCAGCCTGGGACCCCCTCCCACGTTCCAAGTCTTTTGCCTCCAGCCGTGGTTCCAGGTGTTGAGTTGGGGGGGGAGTGAGGCCAAGTGATGATGTTGCTTCCCCCTTTTACAGCTTCTCTCATGTGGAGGGAACCTCATTGTCCCAAACAAAAGCCCCCAGCCCAGTTTGTGGAAAGGTGCCGGCCCAAGATGGAGTCCAGTGTCACGTGATCTAGCCACCTGGCCTCCCGTGGTTCCGTGAGTCACAGCGGCCATTCTCCAGACACTGGCTGAAGCGTCCCCGGGAAGGCCCCCCCGGGGGGGATAAGCTTCTTCTCTTGTGTTTCTTAATGGCCCATCACCTTGTATGGTTCATCCACAACCCGGCTGGGTGTGGACCACCGGGGGGTGTTACCCCGGAGCAAAGACCTCTGAAATATCCGCACATAGTCAATATTCACCACTTTAGATAGAAGAATGAGACCTGCGCACAACCAGGGTAATCATACTCAGCAAACCCGAACTTCTCCATTGATCCCTTCCATGACGTACTCCGTGTAAAACACACCGTGCTGATATCACCCTGGTAAATGCCGGGGTGCCATGGCATTGCTTTGGGGTACAGAATGTCCCAGCTGCCCTGTGCTCCTGGCTGGGCTGCAGAAGGGCCTGAGGGGCAGGGGGGCTGTGCCCAGGGCAATGGGCCCACGCTGCCCCCTGCAGGAGGGCGCTGGGAGTGCAGGGCTGGGGTTGGCACAAGCTCTGCCATGCCAGACTGGCCCCACGGTGCCCGCACCACCCGCCCCTGACGCCGGGGCCTGTCGGTGCCTTGCAGAGACCTGCTCACGCCTGGGGAAGGACCTGCTGGTGGCCGGAGGGAACGTGGTGGATGCTGGGATTGCGGCTGCGCTCTGCCTGGGGCTGGTCCACCCGCACGCCGGGGGGCTGGGTGAGTGTGGGGCTCGGGCGAAGGGGTGGAACTGCCCCCAGGCCGGTGCAGCTAGGGTCACCGCTCCCCGCATGGAGCCCCCGGGTCCCCCTTACCCCACCATAGCCAGATCTGCGGGATGTGATGTCAGGCCAGGGAGTGCGGGGGGGATGGACATGGCCTGGGCGAGCTCTCAGAGAGGGGCCTGGGAAGGGCTGCCCCAGCCCCCCAGGCCCCCCAGCCGTAGCCAGTGGGTGCCGAACGGGACCCGCCTGTAATGCCCAGAAGCCTCTGCCATGCATGCTGGGGGGGCGGGTTGTGGGGGGGGGTCGGTGTGGAGGGAATGGGGGAAGGGAAGGCTGTGGTACATAGGGGACCCTAATGGGGTCTGGGGGGGTAAGGTGTCCAGGAGCCCTCATGGGGACTGGGAGGCAGTGTCTGGGTGGCCCTGACAGGATCTGAGGGGCTGCAGTGGGCGGGTATCTCGGAGGTGCTGGTGGGGGTGCAGTGGGGGGGTGTCTCAGGAGGTGCTGGTGGGGGGGCACAGGGTGGGGGGTGTCTTGGGGGTCCTGGCAGGGAGGTACGGTGTGGGGGTATCTCAGAAGCTCTGGTGGGGGGGTGTCTCGGGGGGTGCTGGCAGGGGGTACAGTGGGGGGGTGTCTCGGGGGTGCAGTGGGGAGGTGTATAGAGGGGTGCAGTGGGGGGTGCTGGTGGGGGGTATAGTGGGGGGTGTCTCAGAGGCACTGACGGAGGATACAGTGGGGGGTATCTTGCGGTGTTGGTGGGCAGGTGCAGTGGGGGGTGTCTCGGGGGTTTTGGTGGGGGTGCCGTGGGGGGGTGTCTCGGGGATTTTGGTGGGGGTGCAATGGGGGGTGTCACAAGGGTGCTGATGGGCGGCTTACAGTGGGGGGTGTCTCGGGGGTGCAGTGGGGGGTGTCTCAGAGGTGCTAACGGGGTGCAGTGGGGAGGGTGTCTCGGGTGCTGGTGGGGCAGTACGGGGGGATGTCTTGGGGGTGTTGGGGGTGCAGTGGGGGGGTCTCAGGGGTGTTGGGGATGCAGTGGGGGGCATTGGTGGGGGCGCAGTGGGGGGCGTCGGGGCGCAGTGGGGGGTGTCTCGGGGGCGTTGGTGGGGGCGCAGTGGGGGGCGTCGGTGGGGGCGCAGTGGGGGCGCAGTGGGGGGCGTCGGTTGGGGCACAGTGGGGGGTGTCTCGGGGGCGTCGGTGGAGGCGCAGTGGGGGGCGTCGATGGGGGCGCAGTGGGGGGCGTCGATGGGGGCGCAGTGGGGGGTGTCTCGGGGGCGTCGGTGGGGGCGCAGTGGGGGGCGTCGGTGGGGGCGCAGTGGGGGGTGTCTCGGGGGCGTCGGTGGAGGCGCAGTGGGGGGCGTCGATGGGGGCGCAGTGGGGGGTGTCTCGGGGGCGTCGGTGGGGGCACAGTGGGGGGTGTCTCGGGGGCATCGGTGGGGGCGTTGGTGGGGGCGCAGTGGCGGGCATTGGTGGGGGCGCAGTGGGGGGTGTCTCGGGGGCGTTGGTGGGGGGCGTTGGTGGGGGCATTGGTGGGGGCGCAGTGGGGGGTGTCTTGGGGGCATCGGTGGGGGCGTTGGTGGGGGCGCAGTGGGGGGCATTGGTGGGGGCGCAGTGGGGGGTGTCTCGGGGGCGTTGGTGGGGGGCGCAGTGGGGGGTGTCTCGGGGGCGCGGTGGGGGCGCAGCGGGGGGCGTTGGTGGGGGCGCAGTGGGGGGTGTCTCGGGGGCGCGGTGGGGGCGCAGTGGGGGGCGTTGGTGGGGGCGCAGTGGGGGGTGTCTCGGGGGCGCGGTGGGGGCGCAGCGGGGGCGTTGGTGGGGGCGCAGTGGGGGGTGTCTCGGGGGCGTCGGTGGGGGCGCAGTGGGGGGTGTCTCGGGGGCGTTGGTGGGGGGCGTTGGTGGGGGGCGCAGTGGGGGGTGTCTCGGGGGCGTTGGTGGGGGCGCAGTGGGGGTGTCTCGGGGGCGTTGGTGGGGGGCGCAGTGGGGGATGTCTCGGGGGCACGGTGGGGGCGCAGCGGGGGCATTGGTGGGGGCGCAGTGGGGGGTGTCTCGGGGGCGCGGTGGGGGCGCAGTGGGGGGCGTTGGTGGGGGCGCAGTGGGGGGTGTCTCGGGGGCGTTGGTGGGGGCGCAGTGGGGGGCGTTGGTGGGGGCGCAGTGGGGGGTGTCTTGGGGGCGCGGTGGGGGCGCAGTGGGGGGCGTTGGTGGGGGCGCAGTGGGGGGTGTCTCGGGGGCGTTGGTGGGGGCGCAGTGGGGGGCGTTGGTGGGGGCGCAGTGGGGGGTGTCTCGGGGGCGCGGTGGGGGCGCAGTGGGGGGCGTCGGTGGGGGCGCAGTGGGGGTGTCTCGGGGGCGCAGTGGGGGGCGCGGTGGGGGCGCAGTGGGGGGTGTCTCGGGGGCGTGGTGGGGGCGCAGTGGGGGGCGTTGGTGGGGGCGCAGTGGGGGGTGTCTTGGGGGCGCGGTGGGGGCGCAGCAGGGGTGTCTCGGGGGCGCGGTGGGGGCGCAGTGGGGGTGTCTCGGGGGCGTTGGTGGGGGCGCAGCGGGGGTGTCTCGGGGGCGCGGTGGGGGCGCAGCGGGGGGTGTCTCGGGGGCGCAGTGGGGGCGCAGCGGGGGGTGTCTCGGGGGCGTTGGTGGGGGCGCAGCGGGGGTGTCTCGGGGGCGCGGTGGGGGCGCAGCGGGGGGTGTCTCGGGGGCGCGGTGGGGGGCGTTGGTGGGGGCGCAGTGGGGGGTGTCTCGGGGGCGTTGGTGGGGGCGCAGTGGGGGGTGTCTCGGGGGCGTGGTGGGGGCGCAGTGGGGGGCATTGGTGGGGGCGCAGCGGGGGTGTCTCGGGGGCGCGGTGGGGGCGCAGTGGGGGGCGTTGGTGGGGGCGCAGTGGGGGTGTCTCGGGGGCGTTGGTGGGGGGCGCAGTGGGGGGTGTCTCGGGGTTGCGGTGGGGGCGCAGCGGGGGCATTGGTGGGGGCGCAGTGGGGGTGTCTTGGGGGCGCGGTGGGGGCGCAGTGGGGGGCGTTGGTGGGAGCGCAGTGGAGGGTGTCTCGGGGGCGTTGGTGGGGGCGCAGTGGGGGGCGTTGGTGGGGGTGCAGTGGGGGTGTCTCGGGGGCGCGGTGGGGGCGCAGTGGGGGGCATTGGTGGGGGCGCAGCGGGGGGTGTCTCGGGGGCACTGACGGGGTCTGTCTCTTGCAGGCGGCGTGTTCTCAGCCCTGCTGCACAACGCCTCGTCGGGCCGCACCGTGGCGCTGAACGCCATCCCGCGCCGTGGCTTCTCCCGGCGCTACGGGCTCCCCGTGGCCCTGCCGGGCCTGCGCCTGCTGCACCGGCATTACGGGCGCCTGGCCTGGCCGCGCCTGCTGGAGGGGCCGGCGACGCTCGCGCAGCGAGGCGTCCGCGTGGGCCGGGAGCTGGCTGCGGCCCTGCGGGAGAGCGCGGGCGCCGTGAAGGCCTCAGGGCTCTGCAGCCTCTTCTGCGACGGGGCCGGCGAGCTGAAGGGCCAGGGCGCGCTGGTCACCCACCCCCGGCTGGCGGCCCTGCTCCGGGCGGTGGCATCGGGGGACGACGCCCTGCCCCGGGCCCTGGCCCCGGACCTGCCCCCGGCCGAGCGGGAGCCCTTCCTGCAGGCCATGGGGGACTTGGGCCTGGAGCTGCAGAGCCCCCTGGCCATGCGGCTGGGCAACACCTGGCTCCACGGAGCCCCGGCCCCCACCGCCGGCAGCCTGCTGGCCAGCGTCCTCGAGGAGGTGCGGGCAGCCAGGCCCGGGGACGCGCCTGATCCCTGCCTGAGGGCCCTGAGCGCGGCCCGGCGCGGCTTTTCCCGGGGGCTTGCGGGGGCGGGCCCCTCACCCCGGCCCCCTCGCCCTGGCAGGGGCCCCTCGCCCGTGGGCAGCCACCTGGCAGTGGCAGACAGCCAAGGGAACGTCCTGCTGCTCTCGGCCTCTCTCAACAGCTCCTTCGGCTCCAAATTCCTGGCGCCCGCCTCGGGCATCGTGCTGAGTGACCTGACGGCGCCCGCGGGGCCCGGCCTGCTCTCCTGGGCCTGCCCCGTGGTGCTGAGCCTGGGGGAAGAGGGGACAGTGGTGGGGCTGGGGGCCACAGGGGGCAGTGCGGCCCCACTGGCCCTTGCCCAGGCCATTATAAACCAGGTGTACCTGGGGCAGCCCCTGCAGGAGGCGCTGGAGAGCCCGTGGCTGCAGCTCCGGGGCGGGGGGGATGGGGCCTCCCAGGGCTGTGGGCCGGGCACCCCGTCAAATCGGTCCCGTGGTGAGTGGGCTGGGGGGGGCCCGCAGGCGGGCCCCTGGGTGCTGCAGGTGGCATCACAGGGTGAGCACGCACGTGCCCTCGCCGCCCCGGCCGCGTGCTGCCATCACGAGGGGTATTAGCCCCAGGGGCCCGGCTCAGAGCCCAGGGCGCTGGCGTGGGCAGGGCTGGCATGCCCGGTGAGCCGGCCCTGACCACTTAGTGCCGACGCAGGGTGAGTGGCTGGTTCTGGCAACCCCGGTTGGACTCCCCCGCCCAGGGGCCGGTGCTGACCCCACTCCTGGCTGGCCCCCTTCCCCTCCTTTCCGGCATGGCAGGGCTATGTAGGGCCCCCCGTCACAGAGGGGTTGGGCTACTGCCCTGTCCCTCAGGCCAGCCCAGGTTCCCTGGGGCTTGGGGCACGCCAGGGGCTGGTTCCTCCCTGCTCTCCACTCCGGGGCCCCGCTGCCGCCTGGCACCGCTCTGGAGGTTTCCGAAGGGCTGGGCGGGGGGCGGCAGGGCTGGAGAGCTGGGCTGCACTGGGGGAGAAGTGGCAGGAGCTCCCCCTCCCCCCGGTCCTGGAGAGGTGGGTTGGCTGCCGGGCACAGGCTCGGAGCGGGGGGCTTGTGGGCTCTCTGTTGTGTGTGTCTGTAAAGGGAGAAATAAACCCTCTGGGTGCCGTGCGGCCTGGTTTGTCACTCGTGGCGCGTCGGCCCTGGGCCACTGGCCCCAGCCCAGGGGCCTGGTGATCCAGCCAGGGAGGGGGGCAGGAGCCCCTGGGGTGAGTCCCCCACCCGACCAGGAGCTCTCGGGCAGGTTGGAAAGGAGGCTCTTAGCCCGGGAGAGCCTGGGCCGTCTCAGGGGTCCTTGGCCGGGGGGGTAATGTGAGGACACAAGGGAAGGGGCCAGCCCCCAAGCTGCTGTAACCCAAACCCCTCCCTGGCTGGGGCGGTGCACGCTGCTCTGGGATTTAGACATGCCCAGTGGGTATGGGGAGTGGGGCAGGGAGCCCGGACTCCTGGGTTCCATTCCCACCAACTCTCTCTGAGACCTTTGGCAGGGTCCTTCCCTCTGCCTCAGTCTCCCCCACATGATGTTGCCAAGGGGGTGCTGGGGGACAGGGCTGCACTAGGCTCTTGGGCCAGGCCCTGCTGCACCGCGGGGGTCAGTGCTGATTGGGCGGCTGCCCCCAGCTGCTCCTTGGCACCTCCTGCCCTGGCGCGTGGCCATCCCCATGAGCCCAGGGGGTCTGGGTGGGACGCAGGGTCTGGGTGGGAGGGCTGGGAACAGGTTGCTAGGGAAGGGGGGTTACCATGGCTGTGACTGAGGCCATGGGCCCCTCCCCACCAGTCTCTGGCCCGTGGAGGGCGGGTGGCAGCGAGCCAGTTAGCCGTGGCTGAGTGTGGAAACCCTTGTGCTACCAGGGCACAAGCCTGGGGGGCAGCACGGTGAGGGTGGGGGCACTGGGAGCTAAGAGCATGCAGTGGTGTGGAGACAGGCCTGTGCCCAGTGCAACGCCCCCCACTGCACCCCCACCAACGCTCCCGGGCCCCCCTCAGGCCCTGCGGCCGAGAGCCACAGACGTACACAGGGCCTGGGTCCGCAGAACTCCCGCCCCACACACCCGGTGCCAATGGCTTCAGGGTAAACGTGTCTGGGTGCCCGGTCCTGCCTTGGCATCAGGACACCTCACGCCCGCCTGTGCCCCAGAGCATGCCCCGAAGCAGGGGGAGATGGTGTTTGGCCCCTGACGCGTGTGCAGGGCCCAGTAGCTGCCTGCCCCAGAGCAAGTGTCGCTCCAGCCAGAGTGGGAGGCACTGGGGTGGTGCTAGCCCAGGGGTAGAGCGGGGGGCGGGGAGCCCCAGGTTCAACCCCCCCGCCTCTGCTGGGGGGTGAGGCTTTGAGCGGGGGTCATTGGGTCAGCAGGCGAGAGTGGCTCCAGTTTTTTGGGCTGGCTCGGGGTAGTGGGGCTGAGCCCCCGTCTGGGCGGCATCTCCCTTGGACTGGCTTCGTGGAGCACGTTCGTAGGCACCCATCTCTGCCCTGTCGTACGGGGGCCCAGATGCCCAGCACAGCTCTGTGTGCATCACAGCCTGGGCCTGTGATGGTCCAGGTGTCGGGCCACTCAGGCTCACACCTACGGCCTTCACAGCGCCCACCCTGAGTTTGTGCCCTTGGGCAAGGCATCAACCTTGTGATTGCAGAGCCATTGGCCATTATCTTTGAAAACTCATGGCGATCCGGGGAAGACCTGCACAACTGGAAAAAGGCAAATGCAGTGCCCATCTTTAAAAAAAGGAAGAAGAAGGATCCTGGCAACTACAGGCCAGTCAGACTCACCTCAGTCCCTGGAAAAATCATGGAGCAGGTCCTCAGGGAACCAATTCTGAAGCACTTAGAGGAGAGGAAAGTGATCAGGAACAGTCAGCATGGATTCACCAAGGGCAAGTCATGCCTGACTAATCTAATCGCCTTCTATGAGGAGATAACTGGCTCTGTGGATGAGGGGAAGATGGTGGACGTGTTGTTCCTTGACTTTAGCAAAGCTTTTGACACAGTCTCCCACAGTATTCTTGCCAGCAAGTTAAAGTATGGGCTGGATGAATGGACTATAAGGTGGATAGAAAGTTGGCTAGATTGTCGGGCACAACGGGTAGTGATCAATGGCTTCATGTCTATTTCACAGCTGGTAACAAGTGGAGTGCCCCAGGGATCGGTCCTGGGGCCGGTTTTGTTCAATATCTTCATAAACGATCTGGAGGATGGTGTGGATTGCACTCTCAGCAAATTTGCAGATGACACTAAACTGGGAGGAGAGATAGATACGCTGGAGGGTAGGGATAGGATACAGAGGGACCTAGACAAATTGGAGGATTGGGCCAAAAGAAATCTGATGAGGTTCAAGGACAAGTGCAGAGTCCTGCACTTAGGACGGAAGAATCCAATGCACCGCTACGGACTAGGGACCGAATGGCTCGGCAGCAGTTCTGCAGAGAAGGAGCTAGGGGTTACAGTGGACAAGAAGCTGGATATGAGTCAACAGTGTGCCCTTGTTGCCAAGAAGGCCAATGGCATTTTGGGATGTATAAGTAGGGGCACTGCCAGAAGATCGAGGGACGTGATCGTTCCCCTCTATTCGACACTGGTGAGGCCTCATCTGCAGTACTGTGTCCAGTTTTGGGCCCCACACTACAAGAAGGATGTGGAAAAATTGGATAGAGTCTAGCGGAGGGCAACAAAAATGATGAGGGGTCTAGAACACATGACTTATGAGGAGAGGCTGAGGGAACTGGGATTGTTTAGTCTGCGGAAGAGAAGAATGAGGGGGGATTTGATAGCTGCTTTCAACTCCCAGAAAGGGAGTTCCAAAGAGGATGGATCTAGACTGTTCTCAGTGGTAGCTGATGACAGGACAAGGAGTAATGGTCTCAAGTTGCAGTGGGGAGGTTTAGGTTGGATATTAGGAAAAACTTTTTCACTAGGAGGGTGGTGAAACACTGGAATGAGTTACCTGGGGAGGTGGTGGAATCTCCTTCCCTAGAAGTTTTTAAGGTCAGGCTTGACAAAGCCCTGGCTGGATGATTTAGTTGGGGATTGGTCCTGCTTTGAGCAGGGGGTTGCACTAGATGACCTCCTGAGGTCCCTTCCAACCCTGATAGTCCATGATTCTATGAACCTCCCTGTGCCTCAGTTTCCCTCTGGCACGGCCCCCTCGCAGGGCTACAAAACCCCCCTTACTGCGTTGAACTTTGGGAGCACCTGCCTGGGGCCACCTGTGCCTGACACGGACACGACTGGGCTCCACTGGGGCCTGCCCAAGGCCTTTGGAAGCCCAAGGTCCCCGGGGCCCTGGCGTGCTGCCGGATCAGGGTGATGGGGTTGCCTGTGGCTCGGTGCCACCCGGAGCCCAGCCTGGCAGGATCATCGGGCTGCTCGGTCGCTGTATCTGCCGGTCTCGTTCCAGCCCCTGCCCTCGGGCTCCCAGCCCTGCCCGCGTCCAGGGGGCCCTCATGCAGCTGGGAGCCAACGCTCCACGCAGGAGCCGCACAGCTCCGGCCCCGGCCCAGGCTGGGGGCCTCGCTGCCTGCCTGTGGATCCAGTTTCCCAGCCCCTCCCGCCCCTCAGGCCCTGGCAGCGCCCCCCCCCCGAGCCGCGGGCACCTCCCAGCGTCCTTGGCTGCCCTGCCCGGCGGAATGGAGCGGCACCGACACCATGGCCCAAGTTCCAGGGGGGATGTAATTGCAGTTACACAGCAGAGCCGCCCGGCCGGGGAGGCAGGGGCCCTGGCACGGGAGGGAGCCGGGCTGGGCTGGGCGTGGCGTTGCGGCCCTGTGTTGCCCCGCGGCAGCCCCATATCTGCCCCAAGCAGGGGATTCGCAGCCCCGTCACCGTGAGCGGAGGGCTGAGCCAGTCCCTTGGGGCAGGCAGCAGGCAGAGGACCACCCGGGGGTGCCACAGGCTCAGCCCTCCCCGGAGGCTGGTGACTATGGCAGTGGGGGGGGGACGCCCCTCGCTGTGGGTCCATCGCCCTGGGGCTGCTCTGTCCCACGCCCCCAGCGTGGTGCCCACAAAGGCCAGGGGGCCTGGCGCTGTCAGCTGGCACAGACGCTGCTGACGGAGGCCGTGGCGGGGCCCACCAGCCCCAGCTCCTCTGCTCGTTTGACGCAGAGCCGGTAGCCGCAGCCCTTGCGGCGGGCAGGGGGCCCAGGCGCCCGGCGGCCTTGGGGCGCGGGGGCAGCAGGAAGCCCACGCTGCCGGCGATCAGCATGTGCCAGATGCTGTGGATGTAGAAGTAGTTCTCCTCCAGTCTCCACGCAGGCGTAGAGCAGCACGGCGCCCGCCGCGATCAGCGCGCCCGGGCCCAGGTAGAAGGCCCAGCGCTGCCACGTGGGGGGGGTAGCAGTGACGCCGGCGGATGCTGCGCGCCGTCTGGGGGGGCAAGAGACAGGGTGAGACGCGCAGGGCAGGGACCCCGGGGGTGGGGGGGGCACAGGATGGATGGGGGAGGAGTGGGGGGGATGCGGCAGGCAGGACCCGGGGGGGCACACGATGGATGGGGGAGGAGTGGGGGGATGCGGCAGGGCAGGGACCCCGGGGGGGCACAGGATGGATGAGGGAGGAGTGGGGGGATGCGGCAGGGCAGGGACCCCAGGGGGGGGCACAGGATGGATGAGGGAGGAGTGGGGGGATGCGGCAGGGCAGGGACCCCGGGGGTGGGGGGGCACAGGATGGATGGGGGAGGAGTGGGGGGGATGCGGCAGGGCAGGGACCCCAGGGTGGGGGCACAGGATGGATGAGGGAGGAGTGGGGGGATGCGGCAGGGCAGGGACCCCGGGGGTGGGGGGGGCACAGGGATGGATGGGGGAGGAGTGGGGGGATGCGGCAGGGCAGGGACCCCAGGGGGTGGGGGGGGCACAGGATGGATGGGGGAGGAGTGGGGGGATGCGGCAGGGCAGGGACCCCAGAGGGTGGGGGGGGCACAGGATGGATGGGGGAGGAGTGTGGGGGGATGCGGCAGGACAGGGACCCCGGGGGTGGGGGGGGGCACAGGATGGATGGGGGAGAGTGGGGGATGCGGCAGGGCAGGGACCCCAGGGGGTGGGGGGGGGCACAGGATGGATGGGGGAGGAGGTGGGGGGATGCGGCAGGGCAGGGGACCCCAGAGGGTGGGGGGGGCACAGGATGGATGGGGGAGGAGTGGGGGGGATGCGGCAGGACAGGGACCCCAGGGGGGGGCACAGATGGATGGGGGAGGAGTGGGGGGATGCGGCAGGGCAGGGACCCCGGGGTTGGGGGGGGGCACAGGATGGATGGGGGAGGAGTGGGGGGATGCGGCAGGGCAGGGACCCCAGGGGGTGGGGGGGCACAGGATGGATGGGGGAGGAGTGGGGGGATGCGGCAGGGCAGAGACCCCGGGGCGGGGGGGGCACAGGATGGATGGGGGAGGAGTGGGGGGGATGCAGCAGGGCAGGGACCCCAGGGGGTGGGGGGGGCACAGGATGGATGGGGGAGGAGTGGGGGGGATGCGGCAGGGCAGGGACCCCAGGGGGGTGGGGGGGGCACAGGATGGATGCGGGAGGAGTGGGGGGATGCGGCAGGGCAGGGCAGGACCCAAGGGGAGTGGGGGGAGGGGCACAGGAAGGACGTGGGGGGAGAAGTAGGGGGGATGCTGCAGGGCAGGGACCCGAGGCCTGGGGGGATGATGGGGGAGACACCCCAGGAAAGGTGCTGAGCTGGAAGAGTGGAGCTGCAGGTGAGGTTCACAGCAGGGGGAGCCGAGGGGGGGCAGGGGACACCAGTCAGGGGCTGGGGGGCAGCAGCCCCTGTAGCTCCCACGTGCCCCCCCAGCTCCAGCTCAGGGGCCTCACCCAGGCGATAGCCATGATCCCCACGGCGAAGAGACTGGGCCCCGAGGAGGTTCCAGAGCCCGTGGCGGTCCAGCTGCAGGGCCATGGAGAGCAGCATGGCGCCCAGCAGGTACAGCACCTGGCGCGGACAGCAGGCAGGGTTAGCGAGGGGGGCCAGCGCCATATGATCCCCCCACACCGACGCAGGCTCTGGGGTGGGGCAGGGGTGGGACTGAGGGCGAGCGGTCTGGGTCACGCAGCCCCGGCTGGCTGGGCTGGAATGGCAGAGTCCGGGCAGCCTGGCCACCAGTGCCCGCAGGGCAGAGCCCGAGGCTGCCGCGCACTGGCCAGGGTGCCAGCACCGGGGTCCTAGGGCTGCGGCTGGGGACAGAGGGATGAGGGAAAATGGGGGGCTACGGAGAGCAGGGATGGGGGGCCCGGTTCCCACCACCTGGGCCTGTGTCTGGGGTTCACCCGCCCCCTGAGCTGAGCTAAGCCCCGTCTGACGCTGGCCTCCAGGGGGCAGGGGTCCGGGGGGGGGGCAGCATGCCCTGGAGGAGGGCAGGGGTCCGGGGGGGGGCAGCGTGCCCTGGAGGAGGGCAGGGGTCCGGGGGGGGCAGCGTGCCCTGGAGGAGGGCAGGGGTCCGGGGGGGCAGCGTGCCCTGGAGGCAGAGCCGTGCCCTGTTCACCTGCTTGGCGAGGGGCTGGAGCCGCGCCATGGCGATGACGGTGACCCAGACGGACATGAGGGAGCCCAGGAAGTCGCAGAACTGCAGCACGTCGTACTCCATGATGCACAACACGGCGATGCCCGGCTGGTCGCAGGCGTGATAGAACTGGGAGAGATCGTGGCTCAGCCCCCCGGCGGGCAGCCCCCATCGCCTCCCCCTGGCCAGACCCCTGCTCAGCCCCCCGCGTGCACCACCTTCACCCCCGGCGCCCCTGCCCGGCTCTGCCTGCAGCCGGTCCCCGCGCCCACGCCCGGCTCTGCCTGCAGCCCGTCCCCGTGCCCACGCCCGGCTCTGCCTGCAGCCCGTCCCCGCGCCCACGCCCGGCTCTGCCTGCAGCCCGTCCCCGTGCCCACGCCCGGCTCTGCCTGCAGCCCGTCCCCGCGCCCGGCTCTGCCTGCAGCCCGTCCCCGTGCCCACAGCCCGGCTCTGCCTGCAGCCCGTCCCCGCGCCCGGCTCTGCCTGCAGCCCGTCCCCGTGCCCACGCCCGGCTCTGCCTGCAGCCCGTCCCCGTGCCCACAGCCCGGCTCTGCCTGCAGCCCGTCCCCGTGCCCACGCCCGGCTCTGCCTGCAGCCCGTCCCCGCGCCCGGCTCTGCCTGCAGCCCGTCCCCGTGCCCACGCCCGGCTCTGCCTGCAGCCCGTCCCCGTGCCCACGCCCGGCTCTGCCTGCAGCCCGTCCCTGTCCCCACGCCCAGCTCTGCCTGCAGCCCGTCCCCGCGCCCAGCTCTGCCTGCAGCCCGTCCCCGTGCCCACGCCCGGCTCTGCCTGCAGCCCGTCCCAGCGCCCACGCCCGGCTCTGCCTGCAGCCCGTCCCTGCGCCCGGCTCTGCCTGCAGCCCGTCCCTGCGCCCGGCTCCGCCTGCAGCCCGTCCCCGCGCCCACGCCCGGCTCTGCCTGCAGCCGGGTCCCCGCGCCCAACGCCCGGCTCTGCCTGCAGCCCGTCCCTGCGCCCGGCTCTGCCTGCAGCCGGTCCCCGCGCCCAGGCCCGGCTCCGCCTGCAGCCCGTCCCCGCGCCCACGCCCGGCTCTGCCTGCAGCCGGTCCCCGCGCCCACGCCCGGCTCTGCCTGCAGCCCGTCCCCGCGCCCACGCCCGGCTCTGCCTGCCGCCCGTCCCCACGCCCAGCTCTGCCTGCAGCCCGTCCCACGCCCACGCCCGGCTCTGCTTGCAGCCCGTCCCCACGCGCCCTACGCCCAGCTCTGCCTGCAGCCCGTCCCCGCGCCCACGCCCAGCTCTGCCTGCAGCCCGTCCCCGCGCCCCACGCCCGGCTCTGCTGCAGCCCGTCCCCGTGCCCACGCCCGGCTCTGCCTGCAGCCCGTCCCCGCGCCCACGCCCGGCTCTGCCTGCCGCCCGTCCCCACGCCCAGCTCTGCCTGCAGCCAGTCCCCGCGCCCACGCCCAGCTCTGCCTGCAGCCAGTGCCCACGCCCACGCCCGGCTCCGCCTGCAGCCAGTCCCAGCGCCCACGCCCGGCTCCGCCTGCAGCCCGTCCCCGCGCCCGGCTCTGCCTGCAGCCCGTCCCCGCGCCCACGCCCGGCTCTGCCTGCAGCCGGTCCCTGTCCCCACGCCAGCTCTGCCTGCAGCCCGTCCCCGCGCCCACGCCCGGCTCTGCCTGCAGCCCATCCCCCGTGCCACGCCCGGCTCTGCCTGCCGCCCGTCCCCCACGCCCGCGCCCAGCTCTGCCTGCAGCCCGTCCCCCGCGCCCACGCCCGGCTCTGCCTGCAGCCGGTCCCCGCACCCACGCCCGGCTCTGCCTGCAGCCGGTCCCCGCGCCCACACCCTACTCTGGCTGCAGCCGGTCCCCGTGCCCACGCCCGGCTCTCCCTGCAGCCCGTCCCCACGCCCACGCCCGGCTCTGCTTGCAGCCCGTCCCCGCGCCCACGCCCGGCTCTGCCTGCAGCCCGTCCCCGCGCCCAGCTCTGCCTGCAGCCCGTCCCCGTGCCCACGCCCGGCTCTGCCTGCAGCCCGTCCCCGTGCCCACGCCCGGCTCTGCCTGCAGCCGGTCCCCGCGCCACGCCCGGCTCTGCCTGCAGCCCGTCCCCGTGCCCGCGCCCGGCTCTGCCTGCCGCCCGTCCCCACGCCCACAGCCCGGCTCTGCCTGCAGCCGTCCCTGTCCCCACGCCCGGCTCTGCCTGCAGCCGGTCCCCACGCCCAGCTCTGCCTGCAGCCGGTCCCCGCGCCCACGCCCGGCTCCGCCTGCAGCCGGTCCCCCGCGCCCACGCCCGACTCTGGGTGCAGCTGGTCCCCGTGCCCGCGCCCGGCTCTGCCTGCCGCCCGTCCCCCACGCCCACAGCCCAGCTCTGCCTGCAGCCGGTACCTGTCCCCACGCCCACGCCCGGCTCTGCCTGCAGCCGGTCCCCCGCGCCACGCCCGGCTCTGCCTGCAGCCGGTCCCCGCGCCCACGCCCGACTCTGGCTGCAGCGGTCCCCGCGCCCACGCCCGGCTCCGCCTGCAGCCGGTCTCCGCGCCCACGCCCGGCTCCGCCTGCAGCCGGTCCCCGCGCCCGACGCCCGGCTCTGCCTGCAGCCCGTCCCCGCGCCCACGCCCCGGCTCTGCCTGCAGCCCGTCCCCGCGCCCACGCCCGGCTCTGCCTGCAGCCCGTCCCCCCCCGCCCGGCTCTGCCTGCAGCCGGTCCCCACGCCCGGCTCTGCCTGCAGCCCGTCCCCACGCCCCACGCCCGGCTCTGCCTGCAGCCAGTGCCCACGCCCACGCCCGGCTCCGCCTGCAGCCAGTCCCAGCGCCCACGCCCGGCTCCGCCTGCAGCCGGTCCCTGCGCCCACGCCCGGCTCTGCCTGCAGCCGGTACGCACGCCCACAGCCCGGCTCTGCCTGCAGCCGGTACCCCGCGCCCACGCCCGGCTCTGCCTGCAGCCCGTCCCCGCGCGCACGCCCGGGCTCTGCCTGCAGCCCGTCCCCGCGCCCAACGCCCGGCTCTGCCTGCAGCCCGTCCCCGCGCCCACGCCCGGCTCTGCCTGCAGCCGGTCCCCGCGCCCACGCCCGGCTCTGCCTGCAGCCCGTCCCCGCGCCCACGCCCGGCTCTGCCTGCAGCCAGGCCCCACGCCCGGCTCTGCCTGCAGCCGGTCCCAGCGCCCACGCCCGGCTCCGCCTGCAGCCGGTCCCCGCGCCCACAGCCCGGCTCCGCCTGCAGCCTGGTCCCAGCGCCCACGCCCGGCTCTGCCTGCAGCCCGTCCCTGCGCCCGGCTCTGCCTGCAGCCCGTCCCTGCGCCCCGGCTCCGCCTGCAGCCCGTCCCCGCGCCCACGCCCGGCTCTGCCTGCAGCCGGTCCCCGCGCCCACGCCCGGCTCTGCCTGCAGCCCGTCCCTGCACCCGGCTCTGCCTGCAGCCGGTCCCCGTGCCCAGGCCCGGCTCCGCCTGCAGCCCGTCCCCGCGCCCAGGCCCGGCTCCGCCTGCAGCCCGTCCCCGCGCCCACGCCCGGCTCTGCCTGCCGCCCGTCCCCACGCCCAGCTCTGCCTGCAGCCCGTCCCCCGCGCCCACGCCCAGCTCTGCCTGGAGCCCGTCCCCGCGCCCCACGCCCGGCTCTGCCTGCAGCCCGTCCCGTGCCCACGCCCGGCTCTGCCTGCAGCCCGTCCCGCGCCCAGCTCTGCCTGCAGCCAGTCCCCGCGCCCACGCCCAGCTCTGCCTGCCGCCCGTCCCCACGACCCAGCTCTGCCTGCAGCCAGTCCCCGCGCCCACGCCCAGCTCTGTCTGCAGCCAGTGCCCACGCCCACGCCCGGCTCCGCCTGCAGCCAGTCCCAGCGCCCACGCCCGGCTCCGCTGCAGCCGGTCCCCGCGCCCACGGCCCAGCTCTGCCTGCAGCCAGTCCCCGCGCCCACGCCCAGCTCTGCTGCAGCCAGTGCCCACCGCCCACGCCCGGCTCCGCCTGCAGCCAGTCCCAGCGCCCACAGCCCGGCTCCGCCTGCAGCCAGTCCCAGCGCCCACGCCCGGCTCTGCCTGCAGCCGGTACCCGCGCCCACGCCCGGCTCTGCCTGCAGCCGGTACCCGCGCCCACGCCCGGCTCTGCTGCAGCCCCGTCCCCGCGCGCACGCCCGGCTCTGCCTGCAGCCCGTCCCCGCGCCCACGCCCCGGCTCTGCCTGCAGCCAGGCCCCACGCCCGGCTCCGCCTGCAGCCGGTCCCCGCGCCCACGCCCGGCTCCGCCTGCAGCCGGTCCCAGCGCCCATGCCCGGCTCTGCCTGCAGCCCGTCCCCGCGCCCGGCTCTGCCTGCAGCCCGTCCCTGCGCCCGGCTCTGCCTGCAGCCCGTGCCCGCGCCCAGGCCCGGCTCCGCCTGCAGCCCGTCCCCGCGCCCACGCCCGGCTCTGCCTGCAGCCGGTCCCCCGCGCCCACGCCCGGCTCTGCCTGCAGTCCGTCCCCGCGCCCACGCCGGCTCTGCCTGCCGCCCGTCCCCACGCCCAGCTCTGCCTGCAGCCCGTCCCCGCGCCCACGCCCAGCTCTGCCTGCAGCTCGTCCCCATGCCACGCCCAGCTCTGCCTGCAGCCGGTCCCCGCGCCCACGCCCAGCTCTGCCTGCAGCCCGTCCCTGTCCCCACGCCCGGCTCTGCCTGCAGCCCGTCCCGCGCCCACGCCCGGCTCTGCCTGCCGCCCGTCCCCACGCCCAGCTCTGCCTGCAGCCTGTCCCCGCGCCCACGCCAGCTCTGCCTGCAGCCCGTCCCCATGCCA